>NW_028270140.1:88746804-89058054 GCF_037043375.1 Chiloscyllium plagiosum
TGTTTACTGCTTCAGAGCTTTGTTCCCTTGTGTCTGCTGTTGACTGGCTGCCTGCACTGGAAAAATCACTAAAACAACATTTGATGTATTGGCTTACTGCTCCTGGGACACTGACAGTTTTTAGGATCACCGTATTAGTTCTAATATGATTGGAGTTCAGGCTAGACTCAGTTTACATAGGCCTCAGGACAAGCTGATGTAGTGTTTCCTGCCTACCATCCCTGAATATTTCAGCTCAGTATTCCTGAGGTCTGTTGACCCCTGTTTTAAGATTCTCAGGCAGTCCGAGCGTTCAACTAATATGGTGACATGTTAGCGAGTTTTGAGAAGATTTGAGAAGGTTGAGGTTCTGGATGTAGGTTTGCTCGCTGAGCTGGAAGGTTCATTTTCAGATGTTTTGTCACCATACTAGGTAACATCTTCAGTGAGCCTTCAGACGAAGCACTACTGATGATTCCTGTTTTCTATGTTTGGGCTTCTCTCACGAGTATCGTTACATACAGATAAGGAAGGACACCACTTTGACTGGGACAACACATCCATCCTAGGACAAGCCAAACAGAGACATGCACAAGAATTCCTAGAAGCATGGCATTCCAACTGGAACTCTATCAACAAACAGATTGATTTGGACCCCATTTACCACCCCCTGAGAAAAAGAACAGGAAATGACATCACCATATGAAATGACATCACCAACCCAAAGAAACCAAAACATATAAATAGAAAGCAGGAATTGTCAGCAGTGCTTCAGCTGGAGGGTCACTGAAGCTGTTACCTAGTATGGTGATGAGACATCCGAAAATGAACCGTCCAGCTCAGTGAGCAAACCTACATCCATGGTTACATGTCCATTTCCACAGCCGTCTTGTCCCCAGTGGCTGCCCAGTGATAGCTTATCAGTATCTCACCCTGGAAAGGCACCAAGTTCCTGGGTGTGTAATCAAATTCCTTACTGAGCAAGCTTTCAACTGCACGACTTCAGTAGATGAATGAAATCAGGATAGTAGTCAACTGTCCAAGCCCAACCAATACCAATGATGAATCCAGAGGCAAGAAACAGTAAAAAGAAACAATTTTTTTTTGGAAATTAATGGGCTGATCATACTGAAGGTCCACTTTTAAATCTATGTATTGTGTTGATTATGTCATTCACAAGTTGTACTGTGCTTTTCTTCTGAGAAACAAGTGACATTCTCATTATTCTCTAGACCCTGTATAAGGTCGTTTCATGGGGTCACAGGCCCCAGTTTGAGAACCACTGACTTATTATATTTCAAACTTTTGAATCATTTGTAAATTTTTAAATTATGCCTTATCTTAATTCCACATTTTAAAATTACTAATTCTGAACACTTCATTACAATATGAAAAACAACCTTCACCGGTTGACTATGCCTTCTGTCCCTGAGCTAATTTTGTATCCACCCTGTTGCTGTCCTTTTAATCTCACGTTCTTTAATAGTTTCACGAATGCCAAGTAATATTGTCCTAGATTGTTTTCTCAAGATGACCCACTAAAGACAGCAGACTATCTGGCTTGCTTTGTCAAATTTATCCCTACCTCCATTTTAAAATCAGGCGTAACATTTGCAATTTTTCAGTCCTTGGAACCACTCCCATACCCAATGACCACTGGAAGCTTATAGCTAGAACTTTCTTAATGTCCAGAGTTACTTCCCTCAGTAAACTAGAGTATAGTATATCTCATCTGGACCAACATTTTCAAGCTTAATCTAGCCAACCATTTAAGGAACTCTACTTAATTTATGTTTTTAATGATTAAATATGGCTACAACTTCCTCCTTTACTACTACATTAGCTGCATCACGTTTTCTAGTGAAGTCAGTAGCAAAGTATTAAGGAAATCTCTGTTACCATGACCTAATCTGGCCTATATGTGACATCAGACCAACAGCAATGTGACTGATTCGGAAATGGCCTAGCCAGTGATGTCCACACCCATTGATGCATAACTTAAAAATATTTTCTCAACCTGTTCTGCCACCCTCACTAACTTATCCACATATCTACATCCAGGTCTCTCTGCTTTGTACTTTTTTTAGAATTGTACCTTTCACTTTACATTGTTTTATCCCCATTTCCCCTGCAAAATGTGTGATATCACACTTCTCATTAAATTCCATCTGCCTTTCCTCAAGCCATTCTACCAAGCTGTCTGGACCTGTGGAATCCTCAGATGTAACAACTCCACGGATATTTCCTGGTAGATTGAAGATTCCAATGGGACATTTTCCTGCACATGGGGCCCTCTAGAAGTATCCAATTACATCAGAGAACTGGGAGGATTCTGCTGGCATTAATAATTAATTAGGAAAAGCTAACAATGAAAATCTACTCTAAAACTGGGTGACTATTAAATTGACACCCCCAAATTACCACACAGACACCCAACTACACAGCCTCTCAAACCCCACACACTATGGATTTTTATTTTCTAGATTGACAAATGTAATAAAATTCTGAAGAAAGAATACAAAATTTTGCTCAAGGTGTGTACAAAGAACTGTATAAAAAAATTTCAATTTGACGCTTTCTCCAACATTTATTGCTCAGTATGAAGTGAAACTTAATCTTTTGTCTAGTGAAAGCAATGTAGTGTGTCTCTGGGGATTACAAACTACCATATATATTCATGTAAAAGTCAAATTTTTAATACTTTTTTTTAATGTTAAATTTACAGGGTTGACTAATACATGGATACTACTTTTGAACAGCTGAAATTTATGCTACAGTCCAAAATATGGTCCATTGCTGAAGCCCAATTGATCTCTAAACAAGTAAAGAAGAAAACAAAACAAATTATGGTAAGTACCAGATAAAGATAAAAGAAATAAAAATGAATTAGTAAGCTTTTATTTATATGTAAGAAAAGTGAAGTAGAAATATAATACAGCTTTAAATCACAATTACATGGTCCATCTTAATTTAAACATGTCAAATACAGAAGTTGATTAAAATCCTGCAAAATCACACTGTTCAACATCTTCAGCACCGAATAAAGCTTCATAATCATCAGGATGAATGATAGCATCATATAGATTCTTTTCATCTTCGCTGTCCGTAGTTACAGGTAGCATGTCATCTGCGTCTTCCTCATCTTTGTCATCCTATAGATAATCGTCAACTGTACTGTTCAATGTATTCAAAATTCCATATTTCTTGAATGATTTGAAAATAGTGTCAGCTTTCATTTTGTTTTATGAATCAACGATCCATTCACAGATCAGTGGTAGTGATGGAGCCCGCATACTATCTCCTTTTATGTATGTTTTTCTCCACCACGCTTCCTGTTATTGCACTTCATCCTCATTACGTCCTTAAAAGGCATATTAATACAAACATCTATTGGTTGCAAAACACTTGAGTGCGCCAGGGATTACAGCTACATCAGTCTTATGTGATCAGATGTTATCAACAACATTCTTCACGAGATGTGAGCTAAACTGTTCCCAGACAAGCAAACTCTTTTCCTTGCATAGTCCACGAAGTCAATTTCCAAATTTCCTTTATCCATTTTATACATCCACCTTCATCCATCCAGTCTTGTAGTTGCATATGGACGACACTTACTTTTGGAAATTTCTTATTTGGCAATAACCATCGGTTTTAACTTAGACTGAAGTAAACCTACTTTTTTCATGGCCAGTGGTTTTCACCAATACCATTTTTTCTTCTTTTTGGTTCACAGTTTGATTCTCCAGTATGTCAAGAGTAATAAACATTTCACCCATGTTTCCAATGCATGACAACTTGTAGCCATGCTTCTACCAATTTCTGATTACAAACTGGTGAAACTAATAATTTATCTTCTAGTTCAGCAAGCAGCTTTAGTGCATTGTTAGTTCTCTGCCGAAGTACTAAGTCATGCCTTCTCATGAACCTTATGCAAAATCCAGTACTTGCCTTAAAATCCGAAATTCCACCCTTCTTTGATTTGTTTTGTGCATGGATTTAAATGGCTTCATGACTAACACATCTTCCATTTTGCCGATTTTCAAGAATCCACTCAGCATTTTTTCTCCAACTGCGGTCACTTGTTAGGTTTACCTCTGTTGGCATACTTTCATTTTAATATTGTCTGAAATTGGCTCAATATTATTTCTTCAGTCTCTCACAAGTTTCTCCGAAACACAAAATTCTCTTGCTGCTTTTCTGCAACTTCAATAACTTTCAGTTAAATGCTGCTATATATTTTTTTCTCTGGAAGGCATTTTTACACAAAATGTTGAAGAAATTTTAAAACCTCAACTAGGTAATTGACTGTATTCCATGAAGTTCATTGTCACCTGAGTCTGACCTGATGTGTTTTAAACTTTCATGCCAAATTGGTGTAAATTGTACATCAAAATCACATAATAGCACAAAATGTTCATTTCCTCATTGTAAAATTTACATACAGGGATAATACCTTGAATCACAAATGTTGATCTATTATCTGTGAAGAACTAGGGTTGACATTTATACAAGAAATGTGGAAAATTCCAAATTTTTTGGCCAAAAATAGAGGGTCGATATTTACATGAGATCGACTTTTACTCAAGTAAATATTTGCAGCGATGTTTCACTGATATACTATTAATAACTCACTGTACATTCCTGATGGCCATTACATGCAAAAGAAAAGCTACATAATTCTGGATAACTGACAATATTTTGTTCATGCGTCCCTATTTATTCATTCAATAGTAAGCAGGTTCAAATTGGTCGGAACCCATTTGTGTGAAACAGAAATTTTGCTCTGGCTTGTCAACAATTAAATTAAACACCTTTATAAATGGTATTTTTATTTTGCACTTATTAGAGTTGTAACATTAACATTCCTTTTTCCTAATTTCCTTTCACTCATTTCTGAAAGTGACTCATGCTGCAGTTCTATTGGTGCCAAAAGGCTCAATACAAATTCCAGTTCTTTGTGTCGATGCCTAGACAATCAGTGTTATTCAGCAGAGGGACTATCAATGTTGATTCAATACATTCCTTCTGAACACACACTCATGCTTTTTTCAGGGCTCAGTAAGTTTTAATAAAAAACAGGAACTTTAGCTGCTTGCCCTGTTCCTAATCTAGATGATGCCGTTCACTGGAGTGAATGCAATCACTATCCTGGTTAAGATCAGCCAACTCATCCTAAGGCAGCAACCTAAGCAACACTTTTTCACATTTACGATCACATCAACTTGCTGAACTCTTGGGATGACAAGCCTCCTCCGTGTATCAGATCTTTTATGTGCAAACAAATTTGTGTGTGCAAACTGGAATGACAGTTGCAACACAGAAAATGCTGGAGAAACTCAGTGGTTCTGGAAACATCTCTGAAGAGTGATAATTAAACTTGGCGAACGTCTTTGGGTCAATAGTGCTAATTAATGAGAAGGTGTGTTTCCAGGACAGAACATATTCCTAGATTTGTCATTTCATAATTCATTACTTCCAACTGCCCTGCTTCTTTCTCTACCTCCAATACTTTTATCAATTAAAAAAAATGTTGTTACCATCCCATTGATATTACTCCAGTGTTGCTCACAGCAGCATCCAGGAAACTGATTCCCAGATAGTCCAGAATAATTCCATAGATTTCAACAATCAACAGAAACCTACATTTCTCAACTCAAAAATTACAAACATTTCAATCAGGGAAAGGATTGGGCCATTGGGCCCCTTTAGCCTGCTCCAGCATTCAATAAGGTCATGGATAAGCTGATTGTAACCTCAAAACCCATCTCCCATCTACTGTGACAACCCTTCAACTCTTGCTTAACAATAATCCACTAAACTCTGTCTTAAAAATATTCAGAGTCCGTTTCCACCACCTTTTCAGGGGAGATTTTCAAAGACTAATGAATATCTGAGATAAAAGATTAGTCTAATCTATTTTAAATAGGTGACCTCTGTATTTTACCTAGATCTTGATTAACCCCAAGGAGGAAACATCTTCTCCACATCTGCACTGCCAAGACACTTCAAGATTTTATGTACGTCAATCAAGTCACCTCTTACTCTTCTAAACACCAGCAGATATCAGCTTGGTTAATCAATCTTTCTTGATAAGACAACCCAATCATTCCATCTATTAGTCCAGTAAGCCTTTGCTGAACTGCATCCAATGCATTACATCCTTCCTTGAATATCATGAACAATACTTTACTCAGTACTCCAATTACAATCTTACCAGGTGCCCTGGATAATTAAAGCACAACCTCCAAACCTTTGTATTCAGCCTCCTTTGCAATAATTGTTAATATTCTATTAACTTGCCTAATTCCTTGCTCTACCTGTTAACCCTTTGTGATTCATATATGAGGACATCCAGAAAACTCTGCATCTCAGAGTTGTACAATCTCTCACCATCTGGATAATATGCTTATTTTTTAATCTTCCTGTGTAAAAAGAAGTTGTGGAATTTAACTACTCTTCACTCTTATGTACAACATTAGGCTGAAATTATAGTGCAGCAACTAATGGAGGGACTATTAAATTGATACTGAACCTTTCAAGAGGATATAATATTTCCATCGAAGTATTTTGAAGAACAGCAGGGCAGTTCTCCCTAGTGTCCTGTCTTCTACTAACATAATTTAACTAGATTGTATATAAAGTATAACATGGCTTCCAAGTTTTTTTTAGCTAGAGGGGAGGGGTTTGATTTTTACATGACTAACAGTTTGGAAGACTTTAAATCCACCCTCTCCCATTACCTCAATATTGTAGATTCGCCAGTTTAAAGATGGTTCCCATCAACTCTGATCCTAAAAGTAGCAAAAAAGGAGCCAAGAAATTATTTTCTTATTGAACATTGATTTGTAAATAAATAATAACCTCCATGAGGATAGCTATTAATTTCTGTACACTATATTTATTGCATTTATCAATACAAATTCAGTTTTTTTTTCATAGCACAGAAAGGATTGCTGCTTAGCAGCTATGCATACTTTGAAACAGTTTTAAAATCCATTTAAAAAAGTCCTTTTCATCTTTAAAACCAAAGGCTAAATCCTTTTGAATTTTGGCTAAATTTGTGTTATATTGTGTTTTTGAAGGGGTTCTTACCAAATTCATCTCATTAACTACCTACCCTGCTCCAATGGCATTCCTCATGTCCAATTCTATCCCCACCTTACCATATACCATTCCCAGATACCTGCCAAATGACCAGCATCCCTCACATCTTTAAAAGTCCACTGTTCACCCGGACAAGTGCTGTCAGTCCAGAACTGTCCTGCACATTTGATGTGGATGTGGTACCCTGCTATAGAGCCCACCTCCCACCAAGGCTCATATTCTATCACTCTCACTAGTGCCTACAACATTTTCCTATTCACTCTCACCAACCCAACACCCAACGCCACTAAGCCTGCATGCCCTCTGATCTGTCTACTCACTCACTTGCAATATCTCCCATATTTATTATAAGTACCAGCTGTGTGTGTGGTTGGTACCCACAGAGAGTGCTGTGAGGTGTTGGTGTCCATTGTCTAACTTTGAGGTCCTTCAGAACTAGCAACAAACTAAAATTAGCAGATACCCTGATTTCAATATTGAGAATTCTGAATACCTAGCTTGTTTAGTGTGTTTGGTAAGATAGGAAGCTGAATATTAATGATATGAACTGCCATGTTAATAAGACGATTAATAAGCAATAAACCACCCCCCCCCCCCAACGGAAGGGGTCATGTTAGTTAAAGGTTAAAGCTTTAGCCATATAATCAGGAATAAGCACAATTAGAACTTACAAACAAAGCATCAAAACTATCAAGACTAATAACTATCAAAGGCCTTGAGTGAAGCAAAGACAATACCTACAAAGACTGTATGAAGCAAAGATGATATGGAACAAATGTAAGTTGAAGTGTGGGAACTATAATTGTAACGTGCATGCTGTAATCTATACACAGTAAAGCTTGTAATTGTTCTGTAACTCGGCAGAGTAAGCTTTGAACTCACCACCTCCCACTGTGTTAAAGCCTCTCCAATATGTGTGCACAAATCTGTTCCCTTACAGACCTTAATTTGTCAAGATAACTCCCTACTATAATAAGATGAGCTGAATATTAATGAAGTGAGTTACAATGTTAATTAGGTGATTAACAAGCTATCAACTCCCTTAATTGGCAACTTGCCACTGCCCAGTGAGAAACTTGCCACACCACTCACCAAGGGGAGAAAGTGAGGTCTGCAGATGCTGGAGATCAGAGCTGAAAATGTGTTGCTGGAAAAGCGCAGCAGGTCAGGCAGCATCCAGGGAACAGGAGAATCGACGTTTCAGGCATAAGCCCTTCTTCAGGAATGAGGAAAGTTCCCTTGCCACACCACTCACCTAAAGCAACAAGATAGGGCTTGCTGGGATTCTCATCTGGTTTTGCCACAAGTTTCATAGCTCGAGTTGCTCAGAGCCCTATAAGATTCTGTTCATTCCATTCTGCTTCTTGAATGGCAATATCATATGGATCATCAACAGCAACTACATCAGCATCACGTCATTGGTCTTATCACTCCACACATAATGATCTTTTGATCCATCAAGTACATTGGAATATTCTGCATTTCTGAAAAAAATTGATGACAATCTCTGTTCTGATTTCATTCCAGATTTCTCCAATTCACACAGCCTTGCTTGTGCTGAAGTCCAAATTCTGCCTCCCTTGGTGAACATCTTACCTTGAGCAATTGATGCTTCATTCCACATTTTTTAAAATCCTATCCTTGAAGGGCTAGTTTAGAGATTCATGCAATGCTTGAGCAAGGTTTGTTAGACAACTAGGAATCAGTGCAAATCATTGTTTTACAATCTAACTTCAGCAACAGCATGATCAACTAGATGTGGCCTGAACATGTCCCAGTCGTGAAGATATTTTGTTTATGTAATCTTTCTGGTTACAATCTCCAAACTTTCCTCAGCGATATTTTCAAGTCACCTTCACCCATCCTTTACCATGAACATGGAAAACTACTCAATTTTTGGGAATTGCTGTTTCAGGAAGCTTATTCTCCTGAATATCAAAATTGGCTTCAACTTTGCCTTTTAACATACACATCTGCACAATGGAGAACATCTTACTTTTATGGTCAGTTTGATGTGTATAGGGTATAAGCAGGCAGGGAAAGAGTTAAGTTCTGAGTTTTGTGAAACAAGAGATTCAGCTGAGCAGGACTCTGTTCAGACAAGAACTTACAGTTAACAATGGGGTGTTGGAAGCAAAGATAATGGCTTAACAAGGTGGAAAAGCATTCATTATGTAGAGCCATTTAACACGATGAGGTAGTATTCAGTATGGGAGGTCAGTTTAACAAGGTGAAAAGCATTCATTATGTGAAGCCAGTTATTCAATATGTAACATCAGATGGCTTAATCTTTATTATTGACACTCGCTGATTGTAACAGTCACCCAATTAATATGTATGTTGCCTTATGTGGATGCTCCTCCTGTAAAATGACGATATAGTTCATTGAGAAACTGTTGTTTGAGAGAAGACTGTGAACTTATGTCCCTGTGCACATGGGTGATTGTTCTCTCTCCCTCCAGGGCCGGAATAAAGATGAAGGAGGTAAAGCCATATTGTGTAACTGAGCACTTTGCTTCAACAGAGGGGGGAGAAATAGGATGACAAGTTGTCTTCATTTACACAGCTGTCTCTCCAACATTGCTCGTTGGAATGTCAAAATTCATGGAAGTCTAATCCATGTTCCCATTACAGGCCAACCGGCTTCCATTATTTTGTCAATGACTGATTATAAACTGTTGATATGTGGTAACTCCATCAGCAAGTTCTATGACAGAAAGCTGTGAATTGGCCTTCTATCACAGTTCAAAATTGTTTCTCTTCATAAATTTGTACACTATCTAGAGTTGGCTTTGAAATCTGCAATACCTAATTTTCCTGATTATGGCAAAGCTTTGGATAGATCAGGATTGTCCAATATGGCTATCCTTTATGATGAGTGGAATTAAATAGAAAAGTAGGAATATTATGTTTCAGCTAGAGAGTCATAGAGATATATAGCTTGGAAACAGACCCTTCGCTCCAACTGGACCATGTTAACCAGATATCCTAAACAAATCTAGTCTTATTTGCAAGCATTTGGCCCATATCCCTCTAAACCCTTCATATTCATATATCCATCCGGATACCTTTTAAATGTTGTAATTGTACTAGGCCCCACCACTTCCTCTGGTAGCTCATTCTAACTAAACATACTCTCTGCGTGAAAAAGTTGCCCCTTAGGTCCCATTAATATCTTTCCCCTCTCACTTTAAATCTATGGATGCCCCCACGCCATGGAAAAGACCTTGTCTATTGACCCTATCTATGCCCCTCATGATTTTATAAATCTCCAAGGGTCACCCCTCAGCCTCCAACGCTCCAAGGAAAACAACCCCAGCCAGCTCAGCCTCTCCCTAGAGCTCAAACCCTCCAATCCTGACAACATCCTTGTAACACTTTTCTGAACTCTTTCAGGTTTCACAACATGCTTCCTAGAGCAGGGAGACCAGAATTGCACGCAGTGTTCCAACAGTGACTTAACCAATGTCCTGTACAGCTGCAACATGACTCCCTGAATTCTGTACTCAATGCACTCACCAATAAAGGCAAACATACCAAACACCTTCTTTACTATCCTATCTACCTGTGACTCCACTTCCAAGGAATATGAACCTACACTTCAAGGTCTCTTTGTTCAGCAACACTTCCCAAGACCTTACCAGTATGTGCATAAGTCCTGCCCCGATTTGCCTTTCCAAAATGCAGCACCCACATTTATCTGAATTAAACTCCATCTGCCGCTCCTCGGCCCATTGGCCCATCTGATCAAGATCCTGTTGTACTCTGAGGTAAGCTTTCTCGCTGGCCTTTAATTCCTGGGAATTATCCACCTTTATGCATTTTTAGGCATCTAGCACCTCCTCCTCTGTAATACAGACATTTTGCAAGATGTCACTATTTATTTCCTCAAGTTCTATATCTTCTATATCCTTCTCCATAGTAAACACTAATGCAAAATACATTGTTCCACACGTAGATGGCCTTGCTGATCTTAAGGGCTCTATTTTCTCCCTAGTTATCCCAATGTATTTGTAGAATCCTTTTGGATTCTCCTTAACCTTATTTGCCAAAGATAACTCGTGTCTCTTTTTTGCCCTCCTGATTTCCCTCTTAAGTATATTCCTACTGCCTTTACACTCTTCTAGGGATTTACTTGATCTCTGCTGTCTATACCTGACATATGCTTCCTTCATATTCTTGACCAATACCTCAATTTCCAGCATTTCCTACACCAACAGACTTGTCCTTAAACCCTAACAGGAACATGTTGTCTCTGGACTCTCGTTATCTCATTTCTGAAGGCTTCCCATTTTCCAGCTGTCCCTTTACCTGCAAACACCTATCCTCAATCAACTTTTGAAAGTTCTTGCCTAATACCTTCCAAAATGGTCCTTCTCTAATTTAGGACCTTTACTTTTAGATCTGGTCTGACCTTTCCCATCACTATTTTAAAACTAATAGAATTATGGTCAGTGGCCCCAAAGTGCTCCCCCACGTCACCTCAGACACCTGCTCTGTCTTATTTCCCAAGAGTAGGTCAAGTTTTGCACCTTGTCTAGTGGGTACATCCACATACTGGACCAGAAAATGTTCTTGTACACTCTTAACAAATTCCTCTCTATCTAAATCCTTAACCCTATGGTAGGCCCAGGCTTTGTTTAGAAAGTTAAAATCCCGCAACACAACCATCCTATCATTCTTACAGGTAATTGAGATCTCCTTATAAATTTATTTCTCAATTTCCCACTGATTATCGGGGGTCTATAGTACAATCCCAATAAGGTGCTCATCCCTTTCTTATTTTTCAGTTCCACCCAAATAACTTCCCCGTACGTATACCCAGGAATATCCTCCTTAAATCAGCCATAATGTTATAATTAATCAAAATACCACACCCCCTCCTCTCTTGCCACCCCCTCTCTCTTGCCACACACCCTCCTTCCCTACCTTGGTCCTTGCTGTAGCATGAAAATGTGTTGCTGGAAAAGTGCAGCAGGTCAGGCAGCATCCAGGGAACAGGAGAATCGACGTTTCGGGCATAAGCCCTTCTTCAGGAATTATGCCCGAAACGTCGATTCTCCTGTTCCCTGGATGCTGCCTGGCCTGCTGCGCTTTTCCTGCAACACATTTTCAGCTCTGATCTCCAGCATCTGCAGACCTCACTTTCTCCTTGCTGTAGCATCTATACCCTGGAACATTAAGCTGCCAGTCCTGTCCATGTGTCTGTAATTGCTATGATATCCCAGTCCCATGTTCCCGACCCATGCCCTCAGTTCATCTACCTTATCTGTTATGTTTCTCGCACTGAAATAAATGCAGTTTAATTTATCAGTCTTACCTCATTCTTTATTTTGTTCCTGCCTGTCCTGTCTGTTTGGCTCATTCCTCTTCCTAACTGTACCAGTCTCAGACTGATCTGTTTCCTCACTATCTTCTGGGTCACATCCACCTCCCTTACCCTTTACTAGTTTAAATCATCCCGAGCAGCTGTAGTAAATCGTCCTGCCCAATATTAGTCCCCTTCTATTTCAGGTGCAATCCATCCTTATTATACAGGTCACTTCTACCCCAAAAGAAATTCCAATGATTCAAAAATGTGAATCCTCTCCTGCACCAGGTCCTCAGCCACACATTCATCTACTATTCCTACCCTAACTAGCTCATGTCACCAGGACTAATCCAGATATTACTACCCTTGAGGATCTCCTTTTCAAATTCCTCCTAACTTCCGATATTGTTTCCTCAGAATCTTGTTCCTCTTCCTACGTCGTTAGCTCTAATGTGTATAACAACTTCCTGCTGGTCCCTGAGAGTGCGTTACAGTCCGCATTATTTTCCGAATAAAGCACACTGTGGGATGCCACAGGATAGCCCCAGGAGACTCCTGCATTACCTGCCTCCTTCTCCTATCTTTCCTGGAGGTAACCCATCTATCTGTATCTTTGGTTTATCTCTCTCCCTGCAACTACCATCCATTACACACTCTTGCTCCTGTAAATTCCTCATTGCCTTTAACTGCCGCTCCAACCAATCCATAGGATAGGAATCACATTCCTGCAGACATAATGCGTGGGCGGCACGGTGGCACAGTGGTTAGCACTGCTGCCTCACAGCGCCAGAGACCCGGGTTCAATTCCTGACTCAGGCGACTGACTGTGTGGAGTTTGCACATTCTCCCCGTGTCTGCGTGGGTTTCGTCCGGGTGCTCCGGTTTCCTCCCACAGACCAAAGATGTGCGGGTCAGGTGAATTGGCCATGCTGAATTGCCCGTAGTGTTAGGTTAAAGGGATAATGTAGGGGTATGGGTGGTTTGCGCTTCAGCGGGTCGGTGTGGACTTGTTGGGCCGAAGGGCCTGTTTCAACACTCTAAGTAATCTAATCTAATCATCAATAGCATGGAAACTCTCTCTGATCTCCCACATCCAACAGGAAAAGCACATCATTCTACTAAAGGCCATCTTTACACCTTAACAATCTACAGACCCAGAAAATAGCATTATCTTGCTGCTCTAAAAAACACTGCTCCAGGCTTACTTAGTACTAATATTTTTATACTTTTGAAGTTAAATCAAGAGACAGATCTCAATAAAACCATACAATCAAAAAAGAACTCATTCTACTCTCAATTGTAGATTTATAAAAGAAAACCAGTAAGGTTACACTTTAAAAAGATACTTAGCTGCTGGCCAAGTGCTGGCAAATGGGACTAGATTAGATTAGGATATCTGGTCGGCATGGACAAGTTGGACCGAAGGGTCTGCTTCTGTGCTGTACATCTCTATGACTTAATGATTTTATGACTCCTGCTACTGTGGCCTCCCACACACAGGTTTCTCAAAGGTCACCTGGGAATTTTGCTGTTTGTTTATTTTCCCTAGAACGAACTCCAATGTCCAGAGATACTTGAAACCAAACAGCAAAGGCAGCAGCTGTGCAGGTTATTACTGGGTCAGACAGCAGTATAGGTTTACTTCTCTGTTTAAAATTGTGTTGCTGGAAAAGCGTAGCAGGTCAGGCAGCATCAAAATCGACGTTTCGGACATAAGCCCTTCTTCAGGAAAGAAGAAGGGCTTATTCCCGAAACGTCGATTCTCCTGCTCCTTTGATGCTGCCTGACCTGCTGCGCTTTTCCAGCAACACATTTTTAAGCTCTGATCTCGAGCATCTGTAGTCCTCACTTTCTCTTACTTCTGAATCACTTCCCGTGTGGTCACTGCCAAGTTCCCAAACAATGCAACACCTTATGAAACAGTAAATACTGCTCCTAGAATTTGAGGAAATCAGGTCCAACACTGAAAATACCTCAAAAAAAAAAGGAGCAGCTCTTACTGCCACAATTTTCTCCCGTCCTCCATCTTGAATTACCAAAAATGGTGTTGGTGAGATCATATCTCAAATATTGTGTGCAATTTTGGTCTCCTTATTTAAGAAAGGGTCTAAATGCATTGTTAGTAGTTTATTAAAAATGTAATAGATTGAAACTTGGAATGAGGGGATTGTCTTATGAGAAAAGGAGTTTCCACTGGAGTTCAGAAGAGTGAGGGTACCTTGATTGAATGATATAGAATCTTGAACAGTGTCAGAAAGGTGAGTGCAGAAAGGCTGCTTACTCATGACTGAGTCTAAAATTAGGACACACTGCTTGAATGTCTGGGTTGCCCTTTCAGGAACAATGAGAATTTTATTTTTCTCTGAGAAGATTTGCAACTTTGGAATTCTCTACCTCAGAACTTGAAGTCATTGTTGTTTTAAAGGCAGAGGTTGATATATGCTCATTAGGTAAGGGAATCAAAGATTTTCCAAGTTATATCGAAATGTGGAATTTGAAACAGAATGAAACAATATCGAAATGAAAACAAGAAGAACAAGGAAGAAGAATACTGCACAGGATTAGGCCTCTGGCCCTCAATGCCTGTGCTGACAAATCTTGCCCTTCCATAATAAAACTGTCTTCACTTGCAGGATCCGTATACCTCTATTTATGTCTTCATCCAGGTGCTTCTTGAATGCTACTATAGTATTTGCTTCCACCACCACCTCTGGCAATGCATTCCAGGCACTCACATCTTTTGTGTGAAAACCTTGCCTCACACATCACTTTTAAACCTCTTCCCTTGCACTTTGAACCTGTGTCCCCTAGTAATTGGCCCCTTGGGAAAATACTTCCCACTCTATCTGGGTGTGGAGTTCCACAGATAGAGTCATAGCCATAGAAAATCATAGAGTCCTACAGAATGGAGACAGGGCCTTTGGCCCAAACAGGTCCATGCCAACCAAAATGTCCATCAAGGCTAACCTCAATTCCCTGCACTTGGTCCATATCCTTCTAAACCTTTCCTATCCATGTATTTGTTCAAATGCCTTTTAAATGTTGTTAATGTACTTGCTTCAACCTCTGCTGCTAGCAGCTCAATCCACAGGCATACCAGCCTCTGTGTACAAAAAGTTGCCCCTTAGGTTCCCTTTTATTCTTTCCCCATAACCTTAAATTGATGCCCTCTAGTCCTTGGTTCCCCAACCCTGGGAAATAGACTGAGTGCATTCACTCTATCCATGCCTCTCATATTCTTACACAATTCTATAAGATCCCCCTCAATCTCCTAAGCTCTAAACGAAAAAATCCTAGCTGGTCCAGACCGTTGAGTCCTGGCAACATCCTTGTAAATTCCTTCTGCACTCTTTCCAGTTTAATAACATCCTTCCTATAACAAGGTGACCCAACTGAACACAATATTTCAAATGCAGCCTCACCAATGTTCTGTATGACTGCAACATAACTTCCCAACTTCCATACTCAATGTCCTGACTGATGAAGGCTAATGCGCCAAAAGCCTTCTTCACCGCCCTGTCTACATGTGACTCCACTTTCAGAGAAACGTGCACCTTAACTCCAATGTCCCTCTGTTCCACTATACTCCTAAGGTGCTACCATTCACCATGAAACTCCTACCTTAATGTGACTTTCCAAAATGCAAGATCTCATAATTATCTATATTAAATTCCATTTATCATTTCTCAGCCCATTTGCCCAGCTGATTAAGGTCCTCCTGCAATTTTTGATTAGCTTCCTCACAGATACCTCCTATTATAGTGTCATCTGCAAATTTACTAATCATACCTTGTACATTCTCATCCAAATCCTCAAAATAGATAACAAACAGCAATGGACCTAGCACCAACCCACTAGTCACAGGCCTCCGATCCAACAAGCATCCTTCTATTATAACCCTCTGCTTCCTACCATCAAGCCAATTGTGTATCCAATTTGCCAGCTCATGCTGCATTCCATGCGATCTAACCTTCCACAGCAGCCTGCCATGTGGAACCTTATCAAAGGCTTTACTGAAATCCATACAAATTGCATCTATCACCCTGCCCTCATCTGGTTATTTTATCAAAGAACTCTAACACATTTGTAAGGCATGATCTCCTTATCAAAGGCTTTACTGAAATCCATACAAATTGCATCTATCACCCTGCCCTCATCTCATTTTATCAAAGAACTCTAACACATTTGTAAGGCATGATCTCCCCCAAAGCCATGCTGACTATTCCTAATCAAACCCTCTCTTTCCAAATGCATGTATATCTCATCTCTCAGAATCTTCTCAAGTAACTTACCTACCACGGATGGTAGGCTTACTGGTCTATATTTCCAAAGTTTTTCTTTGCAGCCCTTCTTGAATAAGTGTACAACATTCGTTACCCTCCAGTCTTTAAGGTACTCTTCTAGGCTAATGATGATGCATAAATATCAGTCACAGCCCCTGCAATTTCTTTTGCAGCCTCTTGCAGTGTTCTTGGATATATCTGGTCAGGACCAGGTGGTTTATCCACCTTCATACTTTCTAATACATCCAACATCTCTTCAACTGTGATACGGACTGTCCCCAAGATATGACCACAAACTTCCCGAAGTTCCTAAGTCTTCATGTCCTCCTCCACGGTAAACGCAGAGAAGAAATACTCATTGAAGTCCTTGCCCATCTCCTGCAGTTCTACACATACATGATCAATTTGGTTCTTGAGGGGTCCTATTCTCTCTCTAGTTATTCTTTTTCCTTTAATATACTTAAAGAACATCTTTTCAGCCAAGGCTATCTTGTGCCCCCTTTTCACCCTCCTGATTTCCTTCTTCATAAACTCCCGTATCCCCTATATACCTCCAGGGATTCCATTGATCCCAGATGCTGGGACTTCAGGCATACCTCTTTCTTTTTTTTTATGTTCAAAGCCTCAATATCTCATCATCCAGGGTTTCCTATTCCTGTCAACCTGGCCTTTCACCCTTACAGGAACATATAGACCTTGAACTCTAGCTATTTCACTTTTAAAGGCCTCCCACTTGAAGGAGAAGGTGGCTGCATAGGTAAATAAGATAGTTAAAAAAAGCCCTATGGCATGCTTGCCTTCACTGGGAGGAGCATTGAGTACAAGGACAGATAAGTTATGCTGCAGCTTTATACAACTTTAGTTAGGCCACACTTGAAATATTGCATACAGTTCTGGTCACCACACTACCAGAAGGATCTGGATGCTTTGGAGAGGGTACAGAAAAAGTTTACCAGGATGTTGCCTGGTATGGGGATTTTAGCTATGAAAAAAGGTTGGATAGACTGGGTTTCTTTTCACTGGAACACAGGAGGTTGAGGGGCAATCTGATAGAAGTGATTAAGATTGTGAGAAAAAAAGCAAGAACTACAAATGCAGGAGATCTGAAACAAAAGTGGAAAGTGTTAGAGAAAGGTAGCAAGTCTTACAGCAGCTGTGGAAAGAAAACAGAGTTAAAGTTGAGTCCAATGATCCTTTGTCAAGCACAGCATTTCTGCTTTTGTTGGGGATAACTACTCACTGGTTCCACTGCAATGCTTCACATAAGGAAAATGCAATCAGCACTTTTTTGTCGTGCAGTACAAATTGGTGTTTGTTTTGAAATTTGGAATTCCTGCATCTGCCGGAAAATGAAAAATTCCAACAGTGACATGTTCCTTTTTTTGAGCAATATTCAAGTTGTAATTAAATGTTAAATGCTCATATCTAATTACTATCTTCTCCCTGCATCTCTTTTCTTTTATTTCAAGCCCTGCAAGCACAACAGGTTTGTCTAGGGATGCCAGATCATCAAAATGTTGTCGGCTTTGAGCTCAGCATTACTGTCACTACCAGCAAGCTGCCTCCCTCCCATACTGACTGGTTGAGAAGCAGCATGACCGCGCAGGTGCAGTGTCCTCCTTGGCGGGGGTGAGAGGTTACACATCCGGGTAGAGCTGCGGTGCCACGTCTGGTTCCTGCGTCTCGACATCCGGGAGCTTTAGCGCCTAGGAGCCGCAGCCGCCGCTTCACTTTTAAATCCGTCCGCGGGGACCTCGCTGTCGGCTGTGAAACTTCACCCGTTCCCCGTTCATCCCGGCAAGGTCTGTTCGAGCCGGCATGTGGGCCAGGCTCTTACTGCAGCTTCTGTGGGCCCAGCTTCTGGTGGCGCTGCTCCGGGGCTCCGAGCTCACCTTCGAATTACCCGACAACGCCAAGCAGTGTTTCTACGAGGACATCGTGCAGGGCACCAAGTGTACACTGGAGTTCCAGGTCAGGCCAGGCCGGGGCCAGGGCCAGGGCCTGGGAGGGGGAGATGTGGTTTCAGTGAGACCGGGATATTGCAGCTGAGGAACTGTGGTAGCTCTAAAGATGGAGTGATGGGGGTAGATGAACCAGCAGAGAGGTGGGTGGGTGGTGAAGATTGTGTTATATCTGGGTACGCGCTGTAAATATTGGCGTATGTCGCATTCTCTGGGCTACAAGTCCGATTGAGGGTGTGGTTTTAATTTTCTCCTTGTACACAGTATTCATTGTGCCCGTGACAGTCAAGGAGCTGGCGTCAATACCCCCTGCCGTTGCTGCCCGTGTGTGAACCTGGACTGTTTGCTACCTTGGTTAACACTTTTTAATCCAGCGATGGTCTTCTATTCACATCTGCACTTTTTATGTAAAGTTGTTTGGCTTATCTGCTGAAACTCTCAGTTCTGCCTTAGTTCTCTCCAAACTTGACTCTTCCAATATAATCCTAGCCGGACTCATTAGCTGATCAAACGTTGTGCATTCTACTCTGAATGCCCCATCTCTAATCATTTCTAGGTACACATACTCTAAGGATCTGTTGCCTTCATTTCTAACCACTTCTACATTCCCTGTTTTAAGCACTCAACTTTTTGTGTCTGTGCCTTCAACTTTTAAAACCTTACATTCTGGAATTACCACTCTAAATCTTTCCACCCCTTTCCTCTTTTAAGATCAGCTTCTGATAATCAATGTTAATATCTATCCATTTGAATCAAATTGTTTGATAATATAGCTGTGAAATGAAAGTGATCTGGAATGTTTTTGTCCTCCCTTTATGGAGGAGAAGCTACTGTGCAGGAAGGAAGATCAATGTTCATCTTTTGAGGTGCATTTAATAGGAAAAAATGTATTTTTGAAATTACAAACATAATGCTTATGAAGAAGCCATTCACCCCTCCAGCCTGTTCTGTCACTTAGTAAGATTGTGGTCGATGTGATTGTAAGCTCATCTGGTTTCCTGTCTGTCAGATGGCTTTTCACCCCTGTTACTTATGAAGACTATCTTTACATGTGACTTAAAAAATGTTCAAGTACAATGCTCCCACCACCACCTCAGGAAGAGAGTTCCAAAGACACTCGACTGTCAGAGAAATATATTTTGCTTAATCTTTGTTTTAAATGCAAAATGTCTGATTTTAAAACTGTGACCCCTAGCTCTAGATTCTATCATAAGAGCATAAATCTTCACCTCAACCTCCTTGCCAGGACCTCTTGGGTTTTTATAATGGTTAAATCAAGCCACCTCTTATTCTTCTAAATTTCAGGTACTTTCCTAGCCTGTTGAACCTCTCCTCATTGGATAACACAAATTAAAAACGGTGTACTGATAACACTTCCAACTATTGTTACCTGTACTCATCAAATTAGTTCAAATTAAACTGATTGCGTTTCTAATCTCCACGAGTGTTCCAAATTCTGGCAGACATGTTTCGGCAAGTTAGTCTTGTTAATCTACAGAACAGCTTGTAAATGGGCAGTTAATCTCTATTTGACAAATTTTCCAGCATCTGGAATGTCCCAGAAGAGCCCTCAAAATGCAAATATGGAGTGTTAAGACTCCAATAAGTTAACCAGGAAAGGTTAGAGGATGCAAAACCTACTGTAACTTCTGAATGATGGTTAAACTGAGCCCTGAGTAACCACTCATACTACAGCCCTTGATTTTCAACACCCCACTTCTGATCTGACTGACACCTGCAACCCCTTTCTAACCTGATTCCATCCCAAATTTATCATAAGCCTTCAACCATTGATCTGAAATGGTAGCCCCCCTCACTTATCCATATACTTAACCCTTCGCAGTAGGATTTGTTTAAGATGGGGTGTTTCCAGTTTGGTGTTAATCAGGAGCTGTATGTTATCTTGTATATACTGTATTCAGGTGACAAGCCTCTGCTGGCATTTTCTTTCAAATTGTCATTGATCATGTCTAAATGTGAACTGTCAGTTATACTTTGTGTAATTTTAGACCGTTTGGTGTTTGATTTTGATGTCAGCAGGTACTTGAAAAAGCAATTTGAACTTGCACTTAGATTGTTTATGAGCTACATGCAAGCGATTTCTGTAGCAAATTCATTCTTTTCTCCATAGTTGGTGTTCCCCAATATGTTTTTCATGTGGATAAGACAGATTTTATTTGATCTCTACGTATGTGACTTCCATATTGAGAAACCATTGCACCTGAAAAATAAGGATGCCTTGATCTTAGTCTAGTTCCAAATTGCCTGCCATAATTCAACATCCGTTTTCTGTCTCAAACATATTAAGCCATGTTTGTTTTATGCGTTATTGAAATTGACCTGTTCCCAAACACGCATGTGCAATCTTAGACTTAGTTTTCAAGTTTCCTGCGTAATGTTCACCAGACAAATCATTATAATGTGCATGTAATCTGAAAGTACAATTCAAATATTTTAAATTTATACCACTAAGATTAGATGAATTTGTTGTCTTGAAGCACAAGTTTTGTGGACTTCCTTGACCTGTATTTCAATTAGATTAGATTCCCTACAGTGTGGAAACAGGCCTTTTGGTCCACACCGACCCTCCGAAGAGTAACTCACCCCCCTCTTGACTAACGCACCTAACACTATAGACAATTTAGCATGGCCAATTCACCTGACCCGCACATCTTTGGTTTGTGGGAGGAAACCGGAGCACCCAGAGAAAACCTACGCAGATACAGGGAGAATGTGCAAACTCCACACACAGTTGCCTGAGGCTAGAATTGAACCTGGGACCCTGGTGCTGTGGGGCAGCAGTGCTAACCACTAAGCAATCGTGCCGCCCATTGAATGGGCCCTTAATTTCTTTCTTGTCTCTGATTTTCCTGTGGCTGAAATTTGTGGAAAATCACTGTGGAGATCCAAATGCTGTTCATTTACTACCCAATAGATGGTGCCTAATAATCTCTCAAAAATAAGTTTTTAGCATCTCTTACAGACTGTTTTGTTTGATATCAAAAATTTAATTGGGTCGCGTCTTGGGTGAAGTATAGTCTATATTTAGTATTGGAACCCTAATTCTAACCTTGATCAAATTTTAAAATGACCCAAGTACCCTTGAATGATTTGTGCTTTGGAGATTCTGGGCCAGGAGACCCCTGTTAGGAACCTGCTCAGAAATCCTTGAAACCAGCAGGAGAGGCGATGAACTACTGTCTCAGGTTAATGGATACGTGTTTAGAGGTTAAGACGGGGGATCAGGCTGGAAAGAAGGTGCTAATGTCGGTTGGATTGGAAGTGGGGTGTCAGATATTGAGTGAGTATAGATGGGGAGGGGTGCTAGTGGTGAGTAAGGAATTTTATTGAATAGTTACCCAGGCATTTTGAGGATGAAAAACATACTGTACTTTTCCTGGTTAACTATTAGCTTAATTAAGTCTGAACACTTCAACCTTCTGGTGGGTTCCAAATGCAGGGAAATTGACATTTGAAAATTTAGATTTCTCAGGCACATTTCTCCAATTCACCTGCTCAGATTCTGCAAGGTCCCAATGCCCAACTCTGAAGTCAACGCCACAGAAACAACCATCTAGCCATCAGAAAATCTGGGCCATCGTGTTTTCCCTTTCAATCCTAACATGTCGACTGCTTGAAATTATGAAAACCAGAATTTAATACAAGTTTATTGAATATTATAAAGTCTGATTTAGCTGAAGCAAAGGCAACACTCTGGATAACGGAAATCTGAAATTAGCAAAGTAGCTGTAGTAGCATCTGTACAGAGGAAGAACAGTAAATGTTTCAGGTTGAGCAGAAGCATTAACTCTTTTTACAGATACTCCTGAATGTTTCCAACATTTTCAGATTTAACTGAAATAAAGTCTACAAGTCGGTGAAACCTTTTCTTTGTAAATTTTTTTGAGAAAATTTTATGCTTGTGTTGATGTTTTCTGTTTAATTGCTTGACACTTGTCATTTTAATGTGCCTAAGTTGTTTAATCTTTTGCATATTTAACAGGTCATTACTGGTGGTCATTACGATGTTGACTGTCGGCTCGAAGATGCTGACGGTGCGGTTTTGTACAAAGAGATGAAGAAACAGTACGACAGTTTCACCTTCACAGCTGCTAAAAATGGAACGTATAAGTTCTGTTTCAGCAATGAGTTTTCCACCTTCACACACAAAACTGTGTATTTTGATTTCCAGGTTGGGGATGACCCGCCTTTATTTCCCAATGAAAACAGAGTCTCTGCATTGACTCAGGTACTAGAGCACTATGTTCTTTGAAATTTTTAATAGATTCTATTTCAAGTTGATTAAGTTTTAGCACAAAAAAATTCCTTTCAATTTACCGGTCTTTTTTAAAATCTCAAAAGATACTGCCAACTTCAACAGTAATAATTTCTGGAAATAAATTTTGATTTGATTAACAGCCTGTGCACCAATAAGGGACAAATGGTATTATTTGTTAATGAGGAGAAATAATGTACTTGACTGTATTTATTAGAGTAATTTTGCATTGCTATAAGAACTGAGCAGGAGTAGGCAATTCAGTCCCTCCAATCTGCTTTGTCATTTAATGCAATCATGGCTGATCTCATCTTGGTCTCCTCTTTCCTGCCCCCCCTCTCTCTATAACCCTTCAATTCATTAATTAAAAACCTGTCATCTATCTCCTCAATCTTACTGTGCCCTGGCATCTATCTCACACTGGGGTAGTGAATTCCACAGATTCACACCCTTGGAGAGAATTTCTCCACATCTGTCTTAAATCTGCTATCTTTATTCCTAAAACTATGGCTTCTTGTTCTAGATAGTCCTACAAAGGGAAACAGGCACTCTACTACGTCTGTGTCATTCCCCTTCAGCACCTTTTATATATCTAATTAAACCTCCTCTTATGCTTATAAACCCTTGAGCACATTGGCTAACTACAATCTCTCTTCATAAGACAAACTCCTCAAGTTTGTTTTCCTAATACCTGTATTTGCAAGATCGCTGAATGGTTAATTTTAACTTTTTTTAAATCGATGGACTTGGGTTGGGGCAATTTGTAATGTTGAGTCTGCAACAGCAACCTGCCGGCCTTCTCCTGATTTTAACGGAAGGAATGTGAGGATCCGGAGATCAATCTGCTGTTGGGCTGCAGTTTAGTCATCAAAGCCTTTTAAGAAGGCTGTGCCTCATTTTTTGTGATTTAATTTGAATTCATATTGTCAGAATCTTTTAGGGATATTCTGCAGTGAGCTGAGGGGAGCTGGATCCATCAGCTGCTTCTGGGTCAAGAGGAGTAACAGTGTTTCCCCCAGCTTTAAAAATATATCTATATTCAATCCCTAATTCCCATCTTGATCTTTCTTGAGCCATTCATAAAACATAAGCTGTGGAGGTAAAACTCATTGTTCGACACTTTTTGTATTAAACAGAGCCCCTGTGCCCTTTGTAGTTTCAAAATAAAATTTGTTTAACAACGTTTTCAGTTAAACTATATATATTTTCAATAAGTATGTTATCCTTTAGATAAGTTGAGGTCAGTGTTGAGTTTCAAAAGTAATTAAATTTTTGGTTGTATAAAGTAATTTTTGTCTTAATCTTTCAAGAATCCTAAAAACGTTTTCTAGACAATTAATGCAAGAACAATTGTAGACAAACTTTAATGTCCCTAAATTTTAAATGTAATCATGAGTAATAACACAGGTTCCATCAGATATCCCACTAGGATAGTATTGCAATGAGTATTAGAACATTATTTTATAACTGGTCTAACTTCATCTCTAACTTACTACTAGCAGAACTTTGGAAACAGTTTTAGCAAGGATTGGTTCTAAGATGAATGGTTTTACTTAGATAAGTTAATTTTGATGTTATGGATACTTATTTTCATTGATTTCTTTGATCTGTGATTCATGTGATTATAAATTGAACTGAAATAAGATCTTTAAAGCAGCTCTTCCTATTCTGTTGAGAAATATACAAAACACAATAAATTCTACTGTCTACACATTTGTGCTTTAAAGTAGGACTTGACAGTGTGATGAATCTAAACTTCAATGGGAAATTGCTTTAGCTAATAATAGTGTCAAGTATTTAAATTGTTGATTTACATGCAGTTTGGAACATATTTTGATTAATAATTCAGAATGCATTGGGGATGAATCAATTTTAGTAAATGTAAAAAATTATGTAGGCAGCTGAAGGTTAACAAAGTACTGGTAACAAATGAGATAAGACTTGATAGAATAAATTCTTTGCTAAAAATTTCTTGGTGAGTGACATTTTAATATTGTTGATTTACTGTACAGTACTATGGGTTTTGATGTGAGTAAATGAAATATTTTTCTTAAAATTAGATTCTTTATTTTGTTCACCATACTTATGCTTTCACTTTTAAAATGAAACAGATGGAGTCAGCTTGTGTCACAATGCACGAAGCCATGAAATCTGTCATCGATTACCAAACTCATTTCCGTCTCAGGGAAGCACAAGGTCGAAGTCGTGCTGAGGACCTCAACTCAAGGGTTGCTTTTTGGTCCATAGGTGAAGCTCTTATCTTGTTGGTTGTGAGTCTTGGCCAGGTGGTTCTCCTTAGGAGCTTCTTCTCAGACAAAAGAACCACTTCCACACGTGTAGGTTCATAACAAGTAGCTGTGGCATAAAGCTGAAGCAGTACCTGACAGTTTTCAGTTCAGTATCTTGTGTGTTTGAAGATTAAGTTCAAGAAAACTGTTAAGATTAAAATCCTTCTTGAGCTGATTTTCTCATCACTTTGGGTTATTTAGCAGATCAGATATTTGAAGATAGAATGTTAACATTTTACAACAGCTGGATGTCACAACAGCTATCTACGCAATGAGCTATGTCCACAATGGGGACAAAGCCATTGATAATTTTGCTTTGTCACATGATTCCTAGTTCGTGCATCTTTTGAAATATGTAATCAGTGACACATCTCAGACTTTGCTGTAATAAAATTGAACATTAATTGTTTGACCTTAAGGTATCAAAGCTAACTTAAAACCCAACTACCTTCACTTATCACCATTAGTCTGTTAGGCATCCAGATGTTTTAAGACCTTTCTTGAACAAGCAGCAGGAATCAGATTGAATTATCACTTGTGCTTTTGGTTTGTTAAAGTGATGTAACTATAGAAATACTAAAGCAGTTCTTAAGCATACTGCTATTTGCATTGAGAAGCAATTTTTGTACCTTTTCCATTGCACGTGGTTGTGCGTAAATGACAGTATTTCAACATAAATCTAGTCAGGTTACATCTTGTAAATGTTTTTCCTATTTTAACATGCCCTTTAAATTGACATAGTTTACTAACAGTTATGATGATAGTGGAATAGCCATTTTATAAGGTTGGTAAGGTTAGAAAAATATGCTTTTCAAGGCAAGATGTTGTTTTATAATAAAGTTGTTTTGTTTTGTGAGACTTTGTTTATTTTGTGTACATTGGTAATCTGAAATAATAAACAAGTGTTGAGTAAATCAAGCCAGTAAGGATTAAGAGGAGGAATTTGGGGTTATTGTATGTGGCAGGGTGTAAATTTTTTTCTGCTTAGAAATGTAAAGGGGATAACAAATTATCCATAGCATGTTTTCTCACTGAATGAAATTGATTTTTTAAATAAAAAAATCTATATATTATGTTTAGGGTCAAGTCTTTATAGATGCTTTCTTTAAAGGAAGAGAAGAACTTTTAAAATTGTAATCAATCAGCAGAATTCAATGGTCAAGTGCAGGGTCATGATAAATCTATTAAATGGGAGCTTCAATTGGTTTTGTTGGCATTTTATGCTTAAGAATTGTAGGTTAAATGCTGCCCAATTAAGAATTTGATTATTTTTCTTCTGCCATTTCCCTATATTTAACATTAATTGCCCACTTAAATAATCAGAAGTTTGGTTATGCATAGTTTGTTTTTTCCAGTACCCACACCACTGAATAAATTGTACACTAATGGATGTTTGTATGCAAGCTTGCTTTTGGCATAAAACCAATTGTGATAGTACATCTGGGAATTACAAGTCTGATCAGTAATAATAGAATAGTAACTATTAAAATGTGTACTTGGGATAAGTTCTTGTGTTTAAAACTGTTTCATTTAATTAAAAATGTTCACGTTGCACTGTAAATTCTTAAACAATGAGTGCTTGATTTTATTTTGTATCAATGCAAACACAGAATTTGTTACAAATGCATAAATTATTGAAAAAACGATATTGTATTCATAAGAATTGTGCATCTTGTATTTATATCATAAACCACTAGCTAATCAATCTGAGTTATTATTCAGTTTCATTCAGTTTTCAGGAATTGAAACGCAAACCTGCTTTGGGAAGTTTATCAGTAGATGCAAGAAGAAAGGTCTATGAAGTTGGATAATACAAAATATAAAACACTGCATCTGATATCAGTTCTGAAAGATCTTAAACACAGTAGTCATCGATGGTTATTGTAGTTGAATATATGCCAGCAGTGGGTAATCTCAGCTCAGGGTATACATGATTTTCCATGTAGTGTCAGTGGTTCTTGTGATGCTTGTACTAGGAGAAAGTGAGGACTGCAGATGCTGGAGATCAGAGCTGAAAATGTGTTGCTGGAAAAGCGCAGCAGGTCAGGCAGCATCCAAGAAACAGGAGAATCGACGTTTCGGGCATAAGCCCTTCTTCAGGAATGAGGGAAGTGTGTCCAGCAGGCTAAGATAAAAGGTAGGGAGGAGGGACTTGGGGGAGGGGCTTTGGAATTGCGATAGGTGGAGGGAGGTCAAGGTGAGGGTGATAGGCTGGAGTGGGGTGGGGGCGGAGAGGTAAGGAAGAAGATTGCAGGTTAGGAAGGCAGTGCTGAGTTCGAGGGATTTGACTGAGACAAGGTGGGGGGAAGGGGGAATGAGGAAACTGGAGAAATCTGAGTTCATCCCTTGTGGTTGGAGGGTTCCCAGGCAGAAGATGAGGTGCTCTTCCTCCAACCGTCGAGTTGCCATGGTCTGGCGATGGAGGAGTCCAAGGACCTGCAAACGCAAGAAATGCAAAACTTGCGCCCACACCTCCCCCCCCTTACTTCCCTTCAAGGCCCCAAGGGACACTTCCATATCCGCCACAAATTCACCTGCACCTCCACACACATCATCTATTGCATCCGCTGCACCCGATGTGGTCTCCTCTATATTGGGGAGACAGGCCGCCTACTTGCAGAACATTTCAGAGAACACCTCTGGGACACCCGGACCAACCATCCCAACCACCCCGTAGCCCAACACTTTAACTCCCCCTCCCACTCCACCAAGGACATGCAGGTCCTTGGACGACTCCATCGCCAGACCATGGCAACACAACGGTTGGAGGAAGAGCGCCTCATCTTCTGCCTGGGAACCCTCCAACCACAAGGGATGAACTCAGATTTCTCCAGTTTCCTCATTTCCCCTCCACCACCTTGTCTCAGTCAAATCCCTCGAACTCAGCACCGCCTTCCTAACCTGCAATCTTCTTCCTGACCTCTCCGCCCCCACCCCACTCCGGCCTATCACCCTCACCTTGACCTCCCTCCACCTATCGCAATTCCAACGCCCCTCCCCCAAGTCCCTCCTCCCTACCTTTTATCTTAGCCTGCTGGACACACTTTCCTCATTCCTGAAGAAGGGCTTATGCCCGAAACGTCGATTCTCCTGTTCCTTGGATGCTGCCTGACCTGCCGCGCTTTTCCAGCAACACATTTTCATGCTTGTACTAGACAAGGTTCCTCATTCCCTTCACTTAAACAGATCATTAATTTAAACATTTTTTATATTCAGATATATATTTGAAAATTTTATATACCTTTTGTTCTTTAAACCTTTGCAGAAGTGTTATCAAATAAAATTTTACATTGTCCACATGCATATTATGTGGGTGAAATACCAAACACTTGAAGCAGATTTTTAGAGTTGTCTTGAAGTATATTAAGAGGCAGAGATGCATTGAGCAAGTTCTAAAACTTTTGAGCGTTGGCAACTGAAGTTAAAGCTGCCAATGGTGGAGTATTTCAAATTGGGATCTTCAAGATGCCAGAATTGGAGTGCAGATATCTGATGGTTGTTAAACTCAAGGAAGCTACAGAGATCAAGAGTAGTGAGGCTACAAAGGAGTTTAAAAACGGGTATGAAAATTTTAAATTGAAGCGGTGCTGAATAAAGCCAGTATAGGTCAGTGAGGTTAAGGTTAGAGGATCAATGGGTTTTGGTGCCATCTAAGCTGCAGAGTATTGGATGAGCTCAACTTTAAGGAGATTTGGGAGGCTAACTTAGAAACCATTGGGATAGCCAAGGTAGCAGGAAAGGATGAAGGTTTCAGGAACAAATGTGCCAAGGCAGGGATGGAAGTAGGTGGCCTTTTCTTTCTGCAAAGTACTGTAATTGTTGAGTACAGGACATGATAATAGATTTCTACACACCAAAGTCGTTTGCACGGATGATACATCAAAGACAAAATGCCATTCCAAGTTTTCCCTTGGGCCAGTGGAATGCAGAATTACATGCACAGTTTTTAAACAAATTTTAAATACAAAGATGTGCTTGGAATGATACACTGATCCATTCCCCATAACAGTTATCTTTTGAAAATAAATGTAGTCTCTGCCATGTTGTGAGCAATGATGAGTCAGCAAAGAAAATCAATGTACTTCTATACAATTTTGTCTCAGCAGGTTTTTGAATAAAGATAATACTACATGTACCCACGTTTGTTGGTACTGGAGTATGTTTTAAACTAGTGAAGCAGATTTACAATTTGTAACTTGTGGTGTTCTGTCAATTTTCCATTCCAGCCTTTTAATGATGGTATCACTGCTAGGACTATCAAACCTTTTGCTATCTTCTCACCTTGTTTTACCGACTTAAGTGGATGAAGGATCTCCTTGAATCCCTAAATATCCATGTATAATAAGATGGAGAAGGCTTTGTTTTTAAGAAGTCTGCTGATAGTCAAAATGATTTCATTCAAAGCTGCAATCAGTATAGTGCTATCCCACATAATTTAAATCAGTTGGTACACATATTAAAAAAGATTATTTTTCTAAGGGATCATCTTAAATTCCATGTATTCTTGATGTGAAAGATAAAATATTTGTAATTCAACCATTTGTAATAGATTAGATTACATTACAGTGTGGAAACAGGCCCTTCGGCCCAACAAGTCCACACCGACCTGCCGAAGCGCAACCCACCCATACCCCTACATTTACCCCTTACCTAATACTACGGGCAATTTAGCATGGCCAATTCACCTGACCTGAACATCTTTGGACTGTGGGAGGAAACCCACGCAGACACGGGGAGAACGTGCAAACTCCACACAGTCAGTTGCCTGAGGTGGGAATTGAACCCGGGTCTCCGGCGCTGTGAGGCAGCAGTGCCGGAGACCCGGGCCACCGTGCTGCCCACAATACTTAAGTATTTTAGAACATGATTTTGGAGTGCTGGGAATTTAAGTTGAGAGAGTTAGAAAGAGGTGAGTCTTTGGCTTTTTAAAAAATTGCTGTGTAGAAATTAATTATTTCTTCAGATATGGATCAAGGATCTGCTTGGTAAGTGATTCTATCTCTTACTTTGTAATCTCCAGTTTATAGTAAATAATCCAAAAGTAAATTTAATCTACAGCAGGGGCGCTTGACCGCACAAAATGTCCATCCTGTAGCATGTGGGGAATTATGAACATTCATGTGTAAGAAGTGTTATTGACTGCAGAAACATAACCTCTAGGATTTAGAGCTTGAGTGGCAGTGGGTGTTACTGTGATGCATTCATGAGGCAGAGGAATATGGGTAACAGACTTAGGGAGGTGGTCACGTTGCAGAAGGATATGCAGGCAAATTGGGAATGGGTGACAGCCAGACAGTACAAGAGAAGCAGACTGGGAATGCAGGAGCCCCTGAACCTATTTTCCTTATTGATTTCTGATCTGGATACTGGTGGGGGCAATGATGTGTCAGGAGTATAGCAAGAGCCAGGCCCATTCAGCTTGATGTTCAGCTTCACTGAAGGGAAGAATGTCGGAAGAGCAATAGTGAATAGGGTTGGTATGGGAATTGACAAGCATTTGTTTCATAAACACAATTCCATGGTTGGTATATTGCTCCAAGGTTGAGCTGTTAGCAGTTGCAGGGCTTTCTTTTGGGAGCAAATAATCTGGGATGGTCCACTTTGATGCCAATGGTTTCGATAGGAAGAGGGATGTAGTCCTGCAGTCAGCATTTAGAGAGCTAGGTAAAAAGCTATGAAGCAGAACTTTAAAAGTAGTAATTTTCTGATTGCTCACAGTGCTATGCACAAGTGAGTACAGAAATGGGAGAATAAAACATAAATACAGAGGAAAGTATTGCAAGAAGGAGGAAGTTTATATTTCTACAACCTGATGTGTAGGGTAGCAGCTGAACAGAGCTGGGACTGAGTAGTGGTGTGTTTTGCTAGTGCTTTTTGCATAGATTTAAACTAAATATGTGTGTGGAAACCTGAATTAAATACCATGGTGCATCAAATATTGGGAGACATGGGTAACCTGAGAATAGTGAATTTTTAATAGATGAAGACAAGGAAGAAATTCAAACATTGTAAATTAGGGTTCAGTTGAGTGTATGTGAATGTGGGGAGTTGCCAATACAAACTGCAAACTGTAATTATGATGTGCTTATAACAGAAATTTGGCTCAAGGAAGACTGCGACTGCTTATTAAATGTTCCTGAATGAATTCAAGGTTTTCAGGTAAGATTGGAAAGTACAAAATTGAGGGTTTGGCAGTATTGCTAAAAAGCAATGCAATGTTGGAGAAAAACATGTCCCAAAAACCTCAAACAAATAAGAGAGAGCACAGTAATGAAAAGACATTTGCAGAGAATATAAAAGGGTATTTCAAAAGTTGTCTATAAGCAGAAAAATAGCAAAATGGTAGTGAAAGGAGCAATACAAGCTGATTGGAGACAAGGAGATTTACATATGGAAGCAGGAGACATAGTTGAGTATATCTGTCTTTACCATGGAAATAGATGTTTATAGCCATAGTGACAAAGGAGGCAACTTAATCACTAAAAGTGTTCAGAATTTTTGAATAGGTTCTTGACATGACATGAGAATTAGAAAAAATGTTAAAGGGCATAAGTGTAAACTGTGAAGGTACTGACCAAAACACTTTGCTCTTGTTGAAAATGAGTATAAGGAAAAGCCCAACAAAATTGCAAGCGTAAGTTTAACTTTGATGGGGTAACTTCTAGAAATAATAAATCAGAATAAAATTTAGTTATGGATGACATGTTAATTTAAAAGTTAGAGGAGAACCAGCATGAATTTCTTAAAATTGTCTTTAATGTGCTGAAGGTTTTAGATGATACAATGGAGAAGGTTGGTGAGGGTAATGCTGCTAATGTAGCGTAAATAGATTTCCAAAAGACTTATGACACTGTCTTATGCCAGACTAATAAAAAAGGTAGAGCACAAAGAATAAATTAGGCAGTATCATTGTGCATTTTGCATTCACAATCTGTTTAGGGAACAGAATAATAGTCAAGAGATATTTTGCACTAGACGAAGTTTATATCAGAGATTTTTGAGGCCGGTATGGAGTCCTTGCTTTTGATATATATTAATATTCTAAACTTTGAACAAGATACAATTTCAAAGTTTGCAGATAATGCAAAATTTGGAATTGTTGAAAGCTGCGAGTATAAAACTTCAAAATGCATTCGGAAAGTTAGTAGAGTTGGGAGACAGGTATCAAGTGAAGTTCAACATGGATGTTATGGACCAAACCAAATCTCTTCAAAACATATCAAGAAGATAGCCGAGAGCCACAAATTTTATTTAAAGGTCAGTGTGTAAAGTGCTGCATTCCAGATGTGATACAATTAGATTAACTATGAGGCCTTAAGCCAAACACATTTTATTCTTACACCACAGTTAAAACATAAACAAAAGGGAAGAATTGGCACAACTTTATTGAAATACTGGGGGAAAAAAAATATTTTAACTGCCAATCATAAACTTGTGACAATGCTCTGGCTTTAAGAGATTATGTTATCCTGTTTGTTTTCCAAAGAGATTCGGGTACAGGTGCTGGTGTGAAGATAAACAACTTGGGTGTTCTGTTTAAAAACTGGAACAATAGAGGCAGCCTGAATGGGTGTGGTTGAGCTTTCACCCACAGAACTAGAGATTTTTAGTTCTTGATTTTTAGCAGCAGTTGCTGTTGGGGTCTTGAAGTGAAAGATAATTTTCCTCCTCTATTTCAGCCAAAAGCTGGGGGTTCACTTCATAAGCTGCTGGATTGCATGTGAGACAAAATGTCTTCTGAATTCGTCTTTTGCCAAAGGTGTGTTTGTGGAATATTACTATATTGGAGCAGTTAATTAGTAATATTTACTGTATCTATTAATCTGTTAAGTTTTCCAATAGAGTTAGGTTATTCCAAGTTGTTTGGTTGCATTTTATTTATAGTGTTTGTATAAATTGTGTTTTGTTTAACATTGGTTAAACAATTCAATTGAATTGCATCTGGAATGCACCTCACATTTACCTTAAAAATAACAAAAAGTTAGGGGCTAGGCTACCTTAATATATTTTTGAGGAGGTCTGGTCCATAACAAACTGTTCCATTATAGTAGCATCCCATAAACATCCACTTCGCAAAGGCAAATTCGGCAGAACAGATTTCCCTCACTTGCTACCTTCTCCAGTCCAGGAGAAAAGAAGAAAAAAACAAAATCATTAATCTAAACCAGAAAGAGTCCTCAATTTGGCAGCAGCAGAGAGAGAAAACTGTATCTTGCAGCTTCAACTCCAAAACCCCAACTTCAACAGCTAAAAGCAAAAGTTAAAACTCTGGGTCTGAGAGCCTGACTTCACTCATGCTTCTTTTGTTTAACTTCTCTTTTAAAAAAAAATGCTATTTACTCTGCTTTCAATGGAGCCACCTCCGTTCCAGATTTACAACACCTCTCTTTAAGAGAAACAGGACAGACAAATCCCTTTTAAAAGCACATATTGTGGGCGGCACAGTGGTTAGCACTGCTGCCTCACAGCGCCAGAGACCCGGGTTCAATTCCCGACTCAGGCGACTGACTGTGTGGAGTTTGCACATTCTCCCCGTGTCTGCGTGGGTTTCCTCCGGGTGCTCCGGTTTCCTCCCACAGTCACAAAGATGTGCGGGTCAGGTGAATTGGCCATGCTAAATTGCCCGTAGTGTTAGGTTAAAGGGGGTAAATGTAGGGGTATGGGTGGGTTGCGCTTCGGCGGGTTGGTGTGGACTTGTTGGGCCGAAGGGCCTGTTTCCACACTGTAAGTAATCTAATCTAATCTAATTGTCACAGTGGATAAGTGTGAAGTGATGCATTTTGATAGAAAAATTACAGAAAGAGAATATAAAAGAAAGTGTACAAAAGGTGTGCAAATAGTTGCAGGTAAGATCAAATTAAAAGCCAAACAGATGTGAAATGGCAATAATAACTAATTTGGACATCTTCCCCACTGGGTATATTGACAAGGAGACAATTAGGAATGCCATCTTTTTAGCTGATGTTTCTATGGTCACATCAAGCCTTTTTATTTTTTGCATGGGTATCACACTTAAACTCCTTTCTTTCATGCTATAAAACCTTTTTATTTTCTATAATTCTGTTGGGGACAAAAGAAAGAATGTGGCAAAATACCTACACAGATAATTTTTTTTAGAAAAAGTGATACACAAGGCAAAATATACTTCTTTAGTTTGAGTCCTTAAAAGTTTTGAGGTATTAGGTTTTAAACCTGAGGCCACAGTTGGTTGATTGTTCAATGTCCTTGGCAGTAGCAGAACATAGATATTTTGAGCAATCAGTGAATAGTTATGATTAGATTAGAAACAGGCCCTTTGGCCCAACAAGTCCACATTGACTCTCTGAAGAGTAAACCACACCCCTCTGACTAATGTACCTGACACTATGGACAATTTAACATGGCCAATTCACCTGACCTGCACATCTTTGGATTGTGGGAGGAAACAAGAGTACCCGGAGGAAACCCACGCAGACACAGAGAATGTGCAAACTCCACACAGACAGTTGCCCGAGGCTGGAATTGAACCTGGGACCCTGTGCTGTGAGGTAGCAGTGCTAATCACTGAACCATCATGCCGCCCTAAGTTATGTTCCTAAGTTGCTTTTTTTCCCAAATTATCAGTTTTAAAACTTTTAACATCAAATGTGAAATGTAGTATAGAAACAAAAACAGAAATTGTTGGCAAAGCTCAGCATATCTGACAGCAACTGTGAAGAGAAATCAAAGTTAATGTTTTTGAGTCTGGTGACCTTCCTTAGAGCTAATGTTAACTAGGAAAATAGGAACTAGGTTTATACGCAGAAGATGGCAGGCATTGAGCCCAAAGAGAGAGAGAAGAATGATTGGACAGACAAAGGAGTCAATAACGATCTGCTTGGGAGGGTGAATAACTGTCAATGGAGACTGTTAGTGGCCACAATAGGTGGTTTGTAATGACAGATTGTGTGATAACAAGGCCTGGTGTGTATGTAAGGGGTTAGGACATGCAGGAGTTTAGGCCTTAAAATTGTTGAACTCTATATTGAGTCCAGAGGACCACAGAATCTCCAAATGACATGTTCTTCCAGCTTGTGCTGGAAGACTGGAACATTGCACCAAACCTGAGACAGGGATATTGGCCAGGGAACCAGGTGGTGTGGTAAAGTGGTGGACAACTGGAAGCTCAGGGTCTCTTGTGGAAAGAATGTTCTGGGACATGGTCACCTTGCCTGTGCTTCATTTCCCCAGTGTAGAGGAGACCACATTGTGTGCAGCGAATGCAGTAGACTAGATTGTGAGAAGTGCAGGTAAAGTGCTGTTTCACTTGGAAGGTATGTTTGGCCATTGGATACTGAGGAGGTAAATGGGCAGCTATTACATCCTCTGTTGCAGGGAAAAGTACCGTGGAGCAGTTTGAGGGGGGTTTGGTGTTGGAAGTGAAGGAAGAGTGGACCAGGGTGTCCCAGAGGGAGCGGTCCCAGCAAAAGGAGGGGAAGGGCATATGTGTCTGGTGGTGGCATCTTGTGGCTTGCGAAATGGCAGCTGATGATCTTCTGGATGCTGGTGGGATGGTAGGTAGGGACAGGGGCACCTTATCACTGTTGCGGGAGGGGAGAGAGGGGATGAGGTCGAAAGTGTGGGAGATGGGTCGGACCTAGTTGAGGGTCCTGTTGACATCAGTGCTGGGGAATCCTCAGTTGAGGAAGAAGGTAGACATTTCGGAGGCTCCCTTGTTGAAGTTGGCTTCAACAGAGCATATGCGACAAACAGAGGAACTGGTTCAATGGAATGGATTCTTTACAGGAAATGATGTGCAAGCATGTATAGTCCAGGTAGCTGTAGGAGTGGGTGTGTTTGTAGTGGATATTAATGGCCAGTCTATGCCCAGAAATTGAAATAGAAATGTCAAGGAGGGGAGGAGTCAGAGAGAGACCAGGTGAAAGTGAAGGCGGGATGGAAATTAAAGCTGAATTGATGAACTTCTCCAATTCGGGATGAGAAAGGGAAGCAGTACTGATGACGTCGTTGATATACTGGAGAAAGAGTTGTGGGTAGAGACTGGAATAAAAAATGTTCCATGTACCCCACAGACACAGACATAACAGAAGCCCACGTGAGTACCCATGGCCATCCCTCTGACCTGCAGAAAATGACAGTAGTTAAAAGAGAAGTTGAGGGTGAGGATGAGCACAGCCAGATAGAGGATGGTGATGGTGGGTGAATACAATTCAGACCTTCACTCCAGGAAGAAGCAGAGAGGCCTGAGACTTTCCTGGTGGGAGATGGACATATAAAGGGATTACATGTCCATCCTAAAGAGGAGGCTGCTGGAGCTTGCAAAAGGCGTAAAGTTTCAGAGGAATTTTGGATGTATGTGGGCAAGTACTGAACCAGGGGAGTAAAGACTTAAGTTCAGGTGGGAAGAAATGAGTTCTGTGGGGCGGCAGCAGGCTGAAACAATGGGTCTGCCTAGGGAGTCCTGTTAGTATATTTCTGGAAGGAGGTAGAAGCAAGCTGTGTGGGGCTTGGAGGCAGTCTGTGGGGGAGGGGGAGGGGAGATCACCAGATGAAATGAGGTCAATGATTGTAGCTGATTTACAGCATCCACAGTTCTTTTGGCTTTTATTGTGAAATGTAGTGTACATGGTTTGCTGACTGTGTATGGTAACATATAAACTAGGAGCAGAAGTAGGCAATTTGTCTCCACAAGCCTGCTCTTCTATTTTAATATGATCATAACTGATTTCATCTTGGCCTCAGCTCCACTTTTCTGCCTGCCTGCATAACCAATTAACCCATCACTAATTCAAAACTGTTTACTACCTCAAATTTATTCAATGTCCTGACATCCACTGCACTCTGGGGGAGTGAATTCCACAGATTCATGACTGCAAGAAATAATTCTGTTTTGAACCTGCTACTCCTAAGCCTATAATTATGACTGTTCATTTTAGAATATTCCACAAGGGGAAGCATCTGTTCTGCATTTAGTTTCTCAATCTCCTTTTAGCATATTGTACACCTCAATTAGATCTCTTATTCTTCTGAACTCCAGCAAGTATAGGCCTAAACTGCTCAATCTCTCTGCATAAGACAAGCCTTCCATCTCTGGAATTACTCTAGTGAACCTTCTTTGAACTGCCCCTACTGCAATTACATGCTTCCTCAAGAAAAGGTGCCAAAACTGTACACAACTCTCCAGATTTGGTCTTGCTAGTGCCTTGAACATTTGCAACAACATTTATCCACTTTTATAATCCATTTCTTTGGCAAAAAATGCCAAAATATCATTTGCCCTCCTTATGACCTGCAAATCATTCTGTGGCTCATGTACAAAGATATCTGGGTTCATCTGCACCAAAGCATTTTGCAGTTGCTCTCCATTTTAGATGTATTTTTATTCTTCTGCCCAAAATGGAAAGTATCATACTTATCCAAGCTCAACCCCATCTGCCAAGTTTTGGCCTATTCATCTAACCTACCCATACCCATTTGTAACTTTCTTATTTCTTCATAGCAACTTACTGTCCCACTTATTTTAGTGTCGTGTAGTGATGCCAGATCAGAGACTAGTTTTAACCTCATTTAATGATTTAGAAGTAGGATGCTGCAATGTAGTACATACTGCGTCTGAAATTATGCAATGTTCTTATCAATAAACTGTCTTTGTGCTGAGATATTGGATGTTGAAACTGCATTTGTGACATCAACTTATTTTAAAAGGATCATATTTATGTACTTTAAATGTTAGGTGGCGTAGCTACTGGTAGTTATTTTAGTCTGTTTGGGTAATCTGGGCGAGAGGAATCCATAGATAGACACTGAAAATTATTGTCGATAGTTGTGTATTCATGGGAATAAGGAGAAACCTGGGAACTATACGTCTGTAAGTCTGACTTCAGTGCTGCATAGTTTGTTGGAGGTGATTTTGAAAGGTGGTATTTATATGCGTTTGGAGAGGCAAGGAATAATTATGAGATAGAATAGATTTGCGTGAGGGAAATCGTGTCTCACAATTACGTTTTAGCAAAAGAGGACACGAGCAATGTGCATAGTCAACCAGAAATGCGAGCTTGTGCCCTGAAAACCGTACTGCTTTTATTGATTCAATTTGTACTTATGATAAACTTATTAGAATATATTTGTAATTGCCTACAATCTTGCAATTAGTGAACATCACAAAACGTATGGTTGGGAACATGGTGGTGAGTGTTTTGCAAGGCCTGTGAGGGGCAAGGCAGGGAGCTCCATAGAGTTTATAAATGAAAAACACCTTCTGTTCCACATGGCTTTGCATTCAGTAATCAGGCCCCAAGAATTGTAAGATTGATCTTACAATATGATGAGCTGAAGTGATGATTCATCTTGCAATGCTTCTCACAACGAACAGGGTTAATATTACCCGAGTTGACTTATGCTGGGTATTGTACCCTATGCATGAGCAGTTCTCCAGTATCTCATGTAAGTGGCCATTCTTCAAATATAAGCTTCCATTGCATGTGTCTGAGACCTAGCTATTTGTAACTAGCAAAATCACATCTAAATCTAATCTTGTTATAGCTGCAAATGTGCTTCATCTCACACCACCATGTATGATTTTACAAGTTCCAACAGTTTATTAAAATATGCACATATAACATTCAATTCTCAAAATCTATAATTTTTTTTCAAATTACTTTTGAAACTATAAAATGATGGCTACAGTGAATGGAATGGAAAAATGTAACATAGCTATTTAAAATAATAGGGCATTAGGTGTTTAAGGTACATTATTACTGTATTATTATCTGTGATATAAAGTTATATTTTTCCTCTACCAAATAGGAAAATAGAGAACTGAATAGTCTGGGCAGAACTTCACAATATTTGAATTGTAGGAAAATGCATTTATTATTTATTTTGCAATGTGAATGGCTTTTTAGCTAGTCTGTTAAAATTAGACTATTCTCTTCCACTAGGCAAAAGTGAGGACTGCAGATGCTGGAAACCAGAGTTTAGATCAGAGTTATGCTGGAAAAGCACAGCAGGTCAGGCAGCATCCGAGGAGCAGGAAAATCGATGTTTCGGGCAAAAGCCCTTCATCAAGAATGGAGGCAGGGAGCCTCCAGGGTGGAGAGATAAATGGGGGATGGGTGGGGCTATGGGGAAGGTAACAAACAGTCCTCCCTCATCTCCATCCAAGGCCCCAAGGAGCCTTCCACATCCATCAGAGTTTCACCCGCACATCCACCAATGTCATATATTGTATCCATGGCTCCCGATGCAGGCTCCTTTACATTGGGGAGACTGGACGCCTCCTCGAAGAGCGTTTCAGGGAACATCTCAAGGACACCCGCACCAATCAACCCCACCGCCCCATGGCCCAACATTTTAACTCCCCCTCCCAGTCTGCCGAGGACATGCAGGTCCTGGGCCTCCTCCACCGCCGCTCCCTCACCACCCGACGCCTGGAGGAAGAACACCTCCTCTTCCTCCTCGGAACATTTCAACCCCAGGGCATCAATGTGGACTTCACCAGTTTCCTCATTTCCCCTCCCCCTCCACCTTGCCCCAGTTCCAACCTTTCTGCTCAGCACTGTCCTCATGACCTATCCTACCTGCCAATCTCCCTTTCCACCTATCCACTCCACCCTCCTCTCTGACCTATCACCTCCATCCCCACCCCCATTCACCTATTGTTGTCTATTCTCTTCCATTTTCTGTTTTTGGTGAATCATGAAGGTTATATTGTAAACATTGTGCTTCATGATAATTCTTGTCTTGATTTTCTGTAAAATATTTAATATAGCTATGATGCTATTTCAAATAAAACTTGAGCTTTTCCAATGTCAACTCAACTTCTGAGACAGGGCCAATCAATATTTCATGTTTGGGAATATGATATGAATTTTAAAAACATGTACAAGCAAATATGACATTTGTAGAACTGAAGGTTTTAAAATAAATTGGTGTCAAGCTGGAAGAAAGATTATTTGACATTTTATTTCAGAATGTTTTCAAATAAACATGACTTAAGTGTGGTATGGTGGTTGAGGGGTAATCTATCCATATTCATCTATTCAGTAAAACCATACAGATCCCACTGCAAGGTATCGTAATTTCTAAAATGATTTGCACAAGTTTGACCTTTAACACTTCCTGCAGAATACCACTTCAAATATGATTTACTTTTTGTTAAGAATTTATTGATTTGTGTTCAAAAATGATTATTTTCCAGTTATCCCCCATGTTTTAATCCCACAAAAAAGGCTTTCACTTCATTTTATTCATTCATGGGATGTGGACGAAACCAGCTACGCCAGAATTAATTGCCCATCCCTTGTGGCTTTCAAGAAGGTAGTGGTGAGCTGCCTTTTGAACTGCTGCAGGCCATGTGTAGAAACTATGATAGGTTGGAGTGGGGATGATATAAACATACGTAATATCTTCAGGCATTCAGTGATGAGCAACAAATGCAGACCTAGTGAATAGCACCTACATCCCATAAACAAATAACTTAAATTAAATACATCACTGAGTTGATTATGGCAAATTAAGTGCCCTTGACGTATGGAAACTGTTGTAATGTAAAGAACATGATTGGTCAATTTCAGTTTTGCTTGCTCCCAGAAACAATTTTTTTTATTTCAAAAATATACTTTATTCATAAATATATTGATGATCTGTATAATTGGTCATGCCATACATCTGTAAACATTCCATTTCTTTGCATACAGCGACAGAGTAATAATTCATATACACAGGTCTGTACGATAACTACGCACATGTTTAGCTGGGGGGTCAGCGGAGCCCCCTTACTGCATCGGCCCCCTGTGCTTAGGCAGGCAGATGTTACACGGTGGTCTTTCCCCACCGTGCCTTGGCGGCAGTTGCCCCAAACTTCAGCGCGTCCCTCAATACGTAGTCCTGGACCTTGGAATGTGCCAGTCTGCAACATTCAGTCGGGGCCAACTCCTTAAGGTGGAAGATCAACAGGTTTCGGATCGCCCAGAGAGCGTCCTTCACTGAGTTGAAGATCCTCCATGCACAGTTGATGTTTGTCTCTGTGTGCATCCTGGGGAACAGACCGTACAGCACGGAGTCCTGAGTCACGGCGCTGCTCAGGACAAACCTCGACAAACACCACTGCATTCCTCTCCAGACTTCTTCTGCCTAGGCACATTCCAGAAGGAGGTGTGTGACACGCTGCCCTCGAAGCGGCTGCGGGGGGACAAGACTGTGGTGCGGCTGAGAGTCTGGGCATGCATAAAGGATCTCACAGGCAGAGCTCTTCTCACCATCAGCCAAGCCATGTCTTGGTGCTTGTTGGAAAGTTCTGGCGATGAGACATTCTGCCAAATGGCTTTGACAGTCTGCTCAGGGAACCGCTCGATAGGATCCGCCCTCTCCTTTTCCCGAAGGGTCTCAAGGATACTACGTACTGACCACTTCCTGATGGACTTGTGGTCAAAGGTGTTTTTCTTCATAAACTTCTCCCAGAAGGACAGGTGGTACGGAACGGTCCAACTACTCGGAGCATTCCGCGGCAGCGAGGCCAGGCCCATTCTTCGCAACACCGAGGACAGGTAGAACCTCAGTATATAGTGACACTTGGTGTTTGTGTACTGGGGATCCAAGCACAGCTTGATGCAGCCACACACAAAGGTGGCCATCAGGGTGAGAGTGGTATTGGGTGTATTTTTTTCCCCCGTTGCCCAGATCTTTATACATAGAGTCCCTTCGGACCCGATCCATCTTTGACCTCCATATAAATTGGAAGATGGCCCGGGTGACTGCAGCGGCACAGGTTCTGGGAATAGGCCAGACCTGTGCCACATATAACAGCAATGACAGTGCCTCACACCTGGTGACCAGGTTTTTTTCTGCGATGGAGAGCAACCATAGCTTCCGACTACCCAGTTTCTGCCTTACTTGCTGATAAGCTCCTCCTAAGACTTGGCGCGTGCCCCAGCCCCCCCGAACCAAATACCCAGCACCTTCAGGTGGTCGGTCCTGACGGTGAAGAGGATCGAGGATTGGTCGGCCCAGTTCCCGAACAGCATAGCCTCGCTCTTGCCTCGGTTTACCTTAGTCCACGAGGCCCGTTCGAACTGGTCACATATGCACATGAGTCTGCGCACGGTCAGCGAATCCGAGCAGAAAACGACAACGTCATCCATGTACAGGGAGGCCTTAAACTGCAGGCCCCCACTGCCAGGAATAGTCACCCCTCTCAGGCTCGCATCCTTCCTGATGGACTTGGCAAATGGCTCTATGCAGCACACAAACAAGGCAGGAGAGAGAGGGCAGCCCTGCCTGACTCAGATCTGACTGGGAAGCTATCTGATTCCCACCCATTGATTGAGACTGCACTGACAATGTTGGTGTAGAGCAGTCTGATCTAATTGCAGATTCCCTCACCCAATATCCTCCCCCCAAACCCCCCCTCCAGGATATTGGTACCCCTCTGGTTCAGATGAAGACCATCTTGTTTGTTGAGGTCTCACCTATTCCAGACAGAGCCCCAATTGTCCAGGTATCCAAAACTCTCCCTCCTGCACTATCTCTGTAGCCACGTGTTCAACTCCTCTCTCTCCCAATTCATTACCATGCTAACACATGGCATAGGCAACAAAACAAAGATAACAATTTTGTTTGTCCTAGCTCTAACCTTCCACCCTAGCGCCCTGAATTTCTACCTTAAATACCCATTTCTCTTCCTACCTATGTCGTTGGTGTCTATGTGGACTACAACTTGGGGTTGCTCCTCCTCTACCTCAAGGATCCAAAAACACAATCAGAGACATCACGAACCCTGGCACTGGGCAGGCAACACACCAATGGTGAGTCTCTCTACAAGGTAGAGATAATGATCACAAGGGCAGCATTTCCTGTATTAAGGACAGTATTCTCTTGAACGAGTAACAGGGAATCTTCGTGCATCTGTATTCCTCTTTATCTATATATATATTCCCTGTTACTCGTTCAAGAGAATACTGTCCTTAATACAGGAAATGCTGCATTATATATATATATTGCATTTTAGGTATTTGTGGCTGGCAAAGCACAATATCTTATAAGAAGACAGTATAATTTATGAGGAATGGTTGAGTAGGTTGCACCTATACTCAGTTGAGTTTAGAAGAAACCAAAATGCTCTTATTAAAACATAAAATTCTAAGTGGATTTGACAGGCTGATGCTGAGAGAATGTTTTATCTCTTGAGGAACTTAAAACTGGACACAGTTCAAAAATAAAGGATCTCCAATTTAAAAGTAAAATGAGTAAGAACTTCTGCTCTCAGAATTAGAATTCGTTCTTCAGTGAGTAGTGAAGGCTGGGTCATTCAAGGCTGAGTTAGACAAATTTTTGGGCTAAATAACATTCTGGGAATATACAACAATCTTTAATTACCTGGGCAAGGTAATTTAAGGTTGGAAATTGTCATAAATAGTTTCAAGGGGACATAATCAGACAAAGATTGACATTGAACCAGAAGAGATATTGGAATGGCTTATTAAGAACCTTGTCAAAGTCAGGCTTTAAAGAGAGTGTCAGAGAAAGAGAGAGATGGTAATCAAAGTTTGTGAGAAGATTTGTAGCTTGGATGCTCGTTGTTGTGGTTCTGTTCGCCGAGCTGGGAATTTATGTTGCAGAGGTTTCGTCCCCTGTCTAGGTGACATCCTCAGTGCTTGGGAGCCTCCTGTGAAGCGCTTCTGTGATCTTTCCTCCGGCATTTGTAGTGGTTTGAATCTGTCGCTTCGGGTTGTCAGTTCCAGCTATCCGTTGCAGTGGCCAGTATATTAGGTCCAGGTCGATGTGCTTATTGATTGAATCTGTGGATGAGTGCCATGCCTCTAGGAATTCCCTGGCTGTTCTCTGTTTGGCTTGTCCTATAATAGTAGTGTTGTCCCAGTCGAATTCATGTTGCTTGTCACCTGCGTGTGTGGCTACTAAGGATAGCTGGTCGTGTCGTTTCATGGCTAGTTGGTGTTCATGGATGGGGATCGTTAGCTGTCTTCCTGTTTGTCCTATGTAGTGTTTTGTGCAGTCCTTGCATGGGATTTTGTACACTACATTGGTTTTGCTCATGCTGGGTATCGGGTCCTTCGTTCTGGTGAGTTGTTGTCTGAGAGTGGCTATTGGTTTGTGTGCTCTTATGAGTCCTAGTGGTCACAGTAGTCTGGCTGTCAGTTCGGAAATGCTGTTGATGTATGGTAGTGTGGCTAGTCCTTTGGTTTGTGGCACATTTCCGTTGTCTTTCCCTTAGGCATCTGTTGATGAAATTGCGCGGATATCCGTTTTTGGCGAATACATTGTATAGCTGTACTACAACAGAGAGATGGTAAATTTAGGAAGGAAAGTTCGGAGCTAACTTTCTAGGTGACTTAAGTCCTGGCCATCAACGTTGAGTTGAATGGGCCTGAAGAAGAGTCCATATTTGGAGACTGCAGATTTCTCAAGAGGAATGTAAAGCTGGAAAATATTAAAGCTGGGAAGAGAACCAGAAGAGGGCAGTAATACACAGCAGAACAATTGGGGAAAGGCATTTTACAATCTTTCAGTGTGTCACGGACTTCCCTGAAACAAGTTTTAATCACTCCTACTACATTGTAACACAATTGAGCTTACAACCGTTTTACTCCTTTCAAATTAAATTTAATTGGTATCTGTAACTTTTATATAATTAATATGTGCCTTGCCTACAATATGCATTTCATATACTTTCAAAATAACTGAAATAATACTTGATTCAATTTGTGACAGTACAAATGTGCAATAGAGAGGAACAAAATTTCTATTGTTTAAAAAGACAGAAAAGTTATTTTAAGAATTAAATATTTAAAGAACAATAGTACACAATGGGTGGAACTTTACAGAGCTGTTTGGAGAACGCTTCCGTAGCTCAAATGACAGCATTATATTTTTCCTTCATTCAGTCACCTCATTGATTACATTTAGAGATAATCATAAAATAAGACGTATGCCAGTCAGTCTAAGAGATTTTTCAAATGTATCGGTCATGATCTTCCAATGCCATATTCCTAAAGCAAATCTTTTCTGGATGATCTGCAGTTCTTATGAGCACTGCAAAGTTCTCTTTGATATCTGCATTGTCTGATGGCAACTTTGTTACTTTCACTATTATGTCCATTTTGTGATGTGAGTGTAGGTTTATTACATTTGTGGTTAATGCTTTGATTTATATGCACAGCATTTGCCACCTTTACATTCAGGGGCTATATGGGGATGAAGCCTCAAACGAGCTCCAGAAAATGAAAAGTTACACATTCTAAAAAATCCAAAATTTAAGTAAGAAACTGGATATGTCATAAATACCTAATCTGTAAATAAAGCTTGTATGATTTACCTATTCAGTAAGTATTATTTATTAATGATAGACATATAGGCATTTATGGCAGAGAAGGATGCCATTCAGCACATTGTGTCTATGTTGGTCAACAAATACTTGACTAACCAGTCCCATTTTCCAACTTTAGGCCCATAATCCAAAAGTATGGGCTTTACACCTGTGTAACAGCACAACACAGGAGTAAAACCAAATATGATTGAAATGTTATGAGCATTTGACTCAACTGCACTTTCAGGCAGTGAGTTCCAGACTCCCACCACCCTCTGAGTAAACATTTCTCCTCAACTCTCTGCTTTGCTTTCTATCTTCTACTTTAAATCTATGCCCCCTAGTTATTAATCCAATGGAAATATTCCACCCTATTTATGTCCATCATAATCTTGTCATCATAATCTTGTACACCTCCATCAAGTTCCCTCTCAACCTTCACTGCTCGAAGGAAAACAACTCTAGCTGATCCAATTTTTCCTCATAATGCAGACACTTCAGCTCAGGCAGCATCCTGGTAAATTTCCTCTGCATCTTCTCTAGTCCAATCATATCCTTCCTATAATGTGGTGACCAGAACTACACACAATGCTCCAATTGTGGCCTCAATAGCATTTAATACAGTTACAGTACAACCTTCTTTCTCATGTATCCTATTCTTCAGTGTTGATAATGTGTCTGATCCTCTATCTCTCCCTGACTGTTTCGGCACTTACGGTATGCACCCAGCAGCATTTGCCCTTTTTGTGTTTTTTATTTCTTCCCATATGGTCTCATTTGAGGATCCTTCCAAGATATGATCTTTCCCCTCTGCTCTAATTGATTTCTTCACTAATATTCCAACTCCTGATCCTCTTCTATTCCACTTTCTATCTCTTCTGAATACTCTACATCCGGGAATATTGAATTACCTATTGTACCAGCCTTTTAGCCAAGTCTTGGTCATAGCTATGATATTGTAATCCCACATTGCTATTGGTGCCCGCAGGTTATCTTATTTCTCTGGGCTCCTCATATTAAAACATATCATATTTAACCTTGCTCAACCCATTTCTTCCTTATCTAGCCAATTCTTTCTTTACCTTTCGCAGGTCAACATTTAATTCCACCTCTGTTTTTCTCTCCCCTCTGAATTACTTGTGGTGGCCCCATCCCTCTGCCAATCTAGTTTAATGAGATTTCATTTTTATTGTTTGCTTTTTTGGGTTTCTTTGTAATAAAAATTTTATAATGAGCTAAAGTGTATATCCAGGATGCTCTTTAAAATTGAACTTGACTCACTAATAAGTTTAAAATACACGTCAATGTTAAAAGGTACGGAACACTTAAAATAATATTGGGGAAACAATTAAATTAAAACAATAGTGTGTGATGCAACCTCCAATGAGAGCTGAAGCCTAGTGCGCAGCGAGCAGTATGAGCCAGTCACATTAGCTTCCCACAGTTACCAGTGTCAACTGTGTCCAGCAGGTGGCAGTGACTGAGATCCGACTTGTACTTACTGCCCAGAAGCAGGAGTGAATCTACCAAGGCCAAGAGATCTCAGATACTTGTAGACTTGCTGTTTTTTAACTGGTTAAGTATTACTCTTATTCTTTCTTGGATATTTTTCATTGTTAAACGTAAGCTCTGAGTCAAGCTGTGCTATTCTCAGAGTTGTCACTAAAGTTAAAGATTTTATCAAAGTATGCAAAATCCCCAATTTGCCTGCTTGACAGAATACAATGACAGAATATACAGACACAATTTCTGTACTTAGTAAGAATGACTATTTATTACAAAAACATAGAGTCAATGACAGGTGAACAACTGTGAATTGACAACACATAACTGTAATAGTTTAAACCCTAGCCCTTTCTAAAATGTCACTACACACCCAAATAGACAGGCACAGTCAGACAAAAAAATTGGTTTTATGTGTGGAGTAAAAAAAAGTCTGGGGAAGCAGTGCAACAGCATTAGTCCTCAGGATTTGGTGAAGGGATTCCTTTGCTTTCCCAAAACCTTCAGTTCTTTCACTTCCACGGAAGGCACAGAGTGATTGTATCACAAATGATAAAATCTCTGACTTATTGGTTAAAAGCAGCAACAGCTGGTTGGAGAAAATAAACTGGTTTTCTTGAGGCACACTATCTGCCTTTGAGCAGCCGAAAGGCTTCTACTGGTATAATCACACGTAGAGGCTGTTCAGCACCCAGGAGCCCATCAGATAGTTGTTTTCAGGCCACTGTCCTTTGGCAGTCACAACTGCACAAACCAATCAGCAATATGTTGCCAGCCGAATCTCATTTTGCACTAAGACTCTACAGTCAAGCTGTCATCTCGTATGCATTGCCAAACTGCTTGTGGAACAGCAGTGTCAACATGACTTACAATATGTTTCAATAACTTGCTTTTTAAGAGTACTGCAATTCCTTCCTCAGTCCTTTGTTGTAAAACAGTCCTCTTCCTAATTTAGTCAACAATCAAAGAATAAAGTGAACATTTTTTTTTACATCTGTTTAGGTAAGTACCACAAAAGTCCTACTGTTGTAAAAGATTATTTTGATGTTTGGGGCGTTTTACTCAGTTTTGTGCTCTTTTCTCCCATTTCTAATGCCTTCTGTTAAAACAAGATTTTGTATCCTACAAACATCTGTCAGGACTTGCAGAAAGGACCAAATTCAGAGAGCTTGGATGATGTTATATAAAAGTGCCATATACTGGAAACAATATGGAAAAAGTAGATATGGAAAAAAAATCAATACCTTTGTCTTTTTTAAAAAATATTAGACAGTTTTGACATTGAGAAGACATTCTTCAAGGAGTCAGCAACAAGCATTGTAAAAGCAGATAAACATGGACTTGGAATACTAATTCAGTTTAAGAATAAAATCACAGATGTAATCAAATGTTATGCCCCCCAAAAGAAACAAGGATGTATTTTTCTCTCATTTTGATGTAATCAGTGTTAAACTTTGAGAGATTTTCTTGTGGGTTTAGATGTCATACCAATGACAAAATATCATTTACTGTGATTATATGAGCACAAATTGGTTGTAAAACTACACTGGAGCAACAGAACTCTTCACTGGAGCAACAGAACTCTTTAGTAGGGTAGAGATGAGGAGAGTGAAGGAAATACTTCAGAAAGTGACACTGAAGCTATTGAGGGTTCTGAATTGTAAGTGACTATGTACACATGCAGCAGAGTATTCTGCCATGCAAGAATACTTCAGGAATGTGACATTCTCACTTCATGTTGAAATTTCAGTATAAGATTGCAGTGATCTTATTGGATTCAACAGTCATGGGGGTAGAAAAGTTTCTCCAGCTCTGGTGCACGTACATGAAACATGATGCATTGATTCTCTGATACTAAGTTAAAGAACACCACTGAAAAGGTAAATAATATTTTGACCTTCATTACAAGGGGATGCAAAAGGATTGGAGGATTTAAGTATTGGAATAAAGAAGTCTTCCTATAATTGCACAAGATTTTGATGGGACCAAATGTAGAGTACTGTGAAGTATTGATCACTCGACTTAAGAAAAGATACAATTGCATTCTGGAATGCACTGCTGGGAGGATAGTTGAGGTGGGAAACCTCACAACTTATAAAAAGGTGAGTACTTGAAATATAACATACAAGGCTTTGAGCCAAGTGATGGAATGCAGAAACAGTGAGATGTAGTATTTTGTCAGTGCAGACACGCCAGGCTGAAAGACCTTTTCTTCACGAGAAAATTCTATGATTCTTTGCATTGGAGGCTATGCAGCAAAAATTCCTGGAAACAAGTTTTTTTATTCTTGCATTTGTTGCCCACCTTAATTTCCTTTGAACTGAATGAATTTCTCACCCATTCCAAAAGCCTGTCACATTGCTGGGAGTCTGAAGTCACATGTAGCACAGATGCAGTAAAGACAAGAGATTTGCTTTGTTAAAGGATATTGGGTTGTTGGGATATTGGATTGTTCTGACCGGAGTTGTTGAATTGGGCTTATCCTCTGTGGAGTGTGGCAGACAATCTTATTGAAAAATACAAGATTATGAGGGCGATGACAAAGTCAATTGAGCCCAAAATACCGGGATTCAGTGTCAGAATAAGGAGGTCAATCACTTAAGACTAAAATTACTTCACTCAAAGGTTCTGAATTTTTGTAGTTCTCTTCTCCAGAAGATGTAGACAATCCATCATTAAAAATATTTAATGCTGGGTTAGACAGATTTTTGGTTACTCTGAGAATCAATTGACATGGCGACCCAATGGGAATGTAGTGTTGAAGGCCATGCCAACCATGGTCATATTGAATGGCAGAGTGGACTTGCAAGGCTATATGGTCAACTCCTGCTCCTCGTGCTTGTGTTCTTGAAGGGGGAGGTCTCATCCATGTGATAACTAATAATATGTAAAAGAAATAGGGTGTGGTTCCTGCAGTTCCTTCAGGAACTTGTGGAAAATTTTAAAGATACCAATCTCTGGAGTATTCTCAGTGCTTCGTGTTAGTGAGTATTGGAGTAGTAGATTAATAGTTAATATGTGGCTGAACAAATGGTGGAGGAGAGAGAACTTCAGGGCTTTGGGATGGAGTCAAGGAATGGAGGAAGCTGTATATTGTAGATGTGTTGCTCCTGAATGAAATTGGCACTTTTGTCCTTGTAGAAATGTGCTGTGGGGAAGACTTAAATTAATTTAGCAGAGGATGGGCACCAGGATTAAATATTACAGAGAAAAACAAGATGAATAGAAGACCAAGACAGGTAAATATCACCCGGAGTATGGAATAATTCGGAAATATGAGATACCAGATAGAGAAGATGTGAGGCAATAAGATACATTTGGAGAATTTGCATGTAAATGCACACAGCATGGTTAAGACCAGATGCAAGAGTAGCAGTATGCTATTCATCCTATTCAGTCTTCTTCACCATTCAGTGAAATCATGGCTAATCTGATAATTCTCAACTCCACTTTTTGCCTTTTCCCTATAACCCTTGATTACCTTACTGATTAAATCTTGACTTCTAAGCATACTTAATGAGTAGAATTATTAATACTTAATTAATAACCAGTCTCTGCCATACAAAATTTTACCAGTTCACTACTATCCAAGGGAAGAAGTTCCTCCTCATCTCTATCTTAAATATGTAACCTCTTATTCTGAGATTATGCTCTCTGGTCTGCCATGCTCCCACCAGGGGAAACAACCTCACTACATCTATTCTGTCAAGTCCTCTAAGAATCTTGTATGTTTCAATAATGTCACCTCTCATTCTTAAATCCCAAGGAGCACAGGCTCAACCTACTCAACCTCTCATCTGTAGCATCTTTCTTTAATATTCTATGATGCATCCCATCATAGTACACAAGAACAGTACTTTAAGAAAGATGTGTGAATGCACTGGAGAGTGTGCAGAAAGGATTCACGGAATGGTTTTAGGGATGAAGAACTTCAGAAAAGGAAATAGACTGGTGAAGTTATAAATATTTTCCTTTGATGAGAAGACTGAAATGAAATTTGATAGATATATTTAAAATCATGAGAGGCCTGAACAGAGTGTAAAGGAGAATCTTTTCCACCTTGTGAAACAAATAAGATGACAGAGCACTGATTTAAAGTAATTTGCAAAAGAAATAAAAATGATACGATGAAAATTTCTTTTCACACAGCAAGTAGTGAAGATTTGGAATGCATCATGTAAGAACACAGCAGAGGTATGTTCAATTGAAGCAAGCAAAAGGGAATTAAATTATCTGAAAAGGAAGAATATGCAATATTATGGGGAAAGGAGGGGGAATGGCACTATTTAAATTTCATATATTGCTAATGTAACATAGGGCCATAGGGCTGTACAGCACTGAAACTGACCCTTAGGTCCAACTTGTCCATGCTGACCAGATATCCTAATTGAATCTAGTCCCATTTGCCAGCATTTCACCCATATCCCTCTCAATCCTTCCTATTTATGTACCCATCCAGATGCCTTTTAAATGTTGTAATTGTACCAGCCTCCACTATTTCCTCTGGCAGCTCATTCCACACACGCACCACCCTGTGTGTGAAACGTTACCCCTAATGTCCCTTTTAAATCTTTCCCCTCTCACCTTAAACCTGTGACCTCTACTTTTGGATTCCCCATCTCCAGGGAAAAGATCTTGGCTATTCACCCTATCCATGCTCCTTATGATTTTATAAACTTCTATTAGATCACCCCTCAGCCTCCGACATTCCAGGGAAAATAGCCCCAGCCAATTCAGCCTCTCCCTATAGTTCAAAGCACTCTAACCCTGGCAACATCCTTGTAGGTCTTTACTGAACCCTTTCAAGTTTCACAACATCCTTCCTATAGCATGAAGACGAGAAAAGCACAAAGTATTCCAAAAGTGGCCCAACCAATGTCCTGTACAGCCGCAACATGACCTCCCAATTCCAATATTCAATGCACTGACCAATAAAGGCAAGTGTACCAAATGCTTTCTTCACCATCCTATCTGCCTGGCACTCCACTTTCAAAGAACTATGAACCCGCACTCCAAGGTCTGTTTTTTCAGCAACACTTCCCAGAACCTTACCATTAAGTGTATAAATCCTGCCCTGATTTGCCTTTCCAAAATGCAGCACCTCACAAATTAAACTCCATCTGCCACTCCTCGGCCCATCTGATCAAGGTTTTACTCTGAGGTAACCTTCTTCACTGGCCACTACACCTCCAATTTTGATGTCATTTGCAAACTTACTAACCATACCTCCTATTTATATTAATGACAAAAATAGTGGACTCAGCACCGATCCTTGTGGCACAACGCTGGTCACAGGTCTCCAGTCTGAAAAACAATCCTCCACCACCACGCTCAGTCTTCTACCTTCAACCAAAATGGCTAGTTATCCCTCTATTCCATGTGATCTAATCTTACTAACCAAACCATCATGAGGAACCTTGTCAAACGTCTTAGTGAAGCCAATATAGATCATTTCCACTGCTCTGCCTTCATCAATCCTCTTTGCTACTGCTTCCAAAAACTCAATCAAGTTTGTGAGACATGATTTGCCACACACAAAGCCATGTTGATCACCCCTAATCAATCCTGGCCTTTTCAAATACATGTAAATTCTGTTCTTCAAGATTCCTGCCAACAACTTGCCCACCACTGATGTCAGACTCACTGGTCTACAGTTCCCTGGCTTTTCCTGAGCACCAGTCTTAAACAGTTTGCCAATCTCTTGTTTTCCAGTGCCTCATCTGTCATTATCTAATGAATTTTACTGCCTTGAAACTCTTGCTAGCAGTACCTAAAATCTAACTTTGACCAAGCTTTTCATCACCTGTTCTTACATTTTCTTTCGTGGCTTAGTGTCAAAAATTATTTTGTTGCACACTCTCAAAGTTTTGCAACATTGTAGAGATGTCTTATAAATTCGGATGACTAAATTTGTTAGGAAGGCCAGCTGTTTTAGCTGCTCTACACTCTAAAGGAAAATCAATTTAATAGATTTTGATAAAAGGCCTGAAACATTAAATCTATTTTTTTCTTCAGAGATGTTTCTTGAGCTTAGCATTTCCATTGTTTCTTGTTTTTATTTCAGATTTCCAGAAACTGGAACTATTTGCGTTTGTTTCAATAAGAAATGGTGCAGTTTGGAAATATTCATGCTGTTCATGAACAAAGTCTATTACTTGCTATCACTTTGTTAAACTCTGTACTTTTCAGTTGTTTGAAATCATGTAGTGACGATCTTTCTTGGCAGTCAGGATTGGGTGTGGAGTATCTAGCAGATCTATTGAAGGTGACGTGGCTCCAGAATGATATGCCATGTAATGAAAGCTCAAAGCTAAGTAAATCGTCTAATTTTGTTATCTATAGCCCATGGCACTATTAAGTCATTATCCCAGTGAGGGTCGTCAAAGGTAGTGTACATTTCACACTGGGTGAGCAGTAAGTCTAGATATATATGTGGAAGTCTTAATCAATGAACAGCTCCCAAACGTGATGATTTTCTTCACTGATCATGATTCCAATTTACCAAGAAAAGTAATATTTCAACTCAGTACTGAGAAATGAATAGATGGGTGAAATAGTGAATGAGTGCAGCATGAGTCATCAACTTCAGAACATGAAGCTACGGGTAGGGAAATGAAATTGGATCGAGGGAAATGCTTTCTAAATAAAAAAAAACTCGTTCACGTATATTAAATTAATTTTCTTTATGGATTGTAGACTAGATGGTACTTAACTTTGACACTCATTCCTTACGTTGGGCAGATTTTGAAATGACTGGACTTTACAAGCTCTTTGCGACTGACCTCTCCCAGGACCCCGCCCCATCAGCTCTCCTGCCGTCCGATTGGCTAGTGGACGCCATAGAAACCGGCTCCGTCATAATGAGTCGCATTCGGCCGATTCCCAGCTCAGACTCCCCGGCGTGTCAGCCATGATGCTTTTCAATTGAAGAAAAAGTTCAACTTCCGCTAATAAAGTTAGCCCGGCGATTTTCCCCGTCGGCTCTTCTCGTATTTGAACTCCCTTTAGGCTTGGTAGTGGGATTTAACCAAAAAGAAAACACCCTTGGTCGGTGTGGACTGTGAGCGGAGAAAAGAAGGAACCAGAAAAAACTCAGCAAACTCTCGATTTGGTCGGAAAGCCACTCGACAACAGAGTTTGTTTTTTCAAAAATAGAAATAATTGCAACTAAGCAGTAAAAAGGGGAAGGGAGTGGAGTGGATTTCTTAAAAAAAAAAGTGGGGTCAGGAAAGGAATAGACAGAGTCCGAGGGATCTGACAGAGGGAGGAGAAACTGAGAGGACCTGTCGGTGTGAGTGGCCCCCGGCTGGATTGAGGAGGCGGCGGTTGGAGCTCGGGCGGCGCGAGAGGGGAGCGCGAGCCCCTAGGTGGGGAGGGGGGCGCAGGCGCACGAGGGCCAGAGGCCAGGCCAGGACCGCGGCCGAGCTTCTTCACTCCCGACTCTACGATGGACTTCAAGACGGCGGTGTTCAACGCTGCCCGGGACGGCAAACTGCGGCTGCTGCAGAAACTGCTGACCGCCAAGAGCCCGGACGAGGTGTCGCAACTGGCGGCCGAGAAGACCAACGGCGCCACGGCGCTGCTGATGGCGGCCCGTTACGGCCACCTGGACGTGGTGGTTTACCTGCTGGAGCAGTGCGGCGCCAACGTGGAGCTCGGCGGCTCGGTCAGCTTCGACGGCGAGACCATCGAGGGGGCGCCGCCTCTCTGGGCCGCCTCAGCCGCCGGCCACCTCACCGTGGTGCGGTCTCTACTCGAACACGGAGCTTCGGTCAACAACACCACCCTGACCAACTCGACCCCGCTGCGGGCTGCCTGCTTCGACGGCCACTTGGATATCGTCAGGTACCTGATCGAGCACCACGCCGACATGGAGGTGGCCAATAGGCACGGCCATACCTGCCTCATGATCTCCTGCTACAAGGGCCATCGGGAGATCGCCGAATACCTTCTGGAGAAGGGGGCTGATGTCAATAGGAAAAGCGTGAAAGGTATTGGCTAGAGGGAAGTCCTGCGGCCCTCACTTCGCAGCTACCTCCGCCCAACTCTGCCGTCTTTCAGGCCCTGCCTGTACCTGTCTTTGTCTCTGAGCCCCTTTGTCTGTCTGGGTCTCTCTCTCTCTGTGTAGGTTCATGTGTCTCCCTGTCCTTCTCCCTCCCTTTCTCCGTCTGCGTGTCTCTCTTTTTCTCCTCGCCGCCCCCCGGACCTTTTCCCCCGTCCTTTTATCCATCACTCCCCGTCTCTCTCTGTCTCTCCGCTGACTGACCCGTCTCTGTCCTGTCTGCATGTCTGTCTCCCCAGCCCTCATGCTCTGTCCTGTCTGTCCTCCCTCTTCCGTCTCAGTCCTCTCCCCCTGTTCTTCTGTCCGTGGGTCGTCCTGTCTGTCTTCATGGAATCCCTGGTTTTACTTGTTGCAATGATGATTGGGATAAAAAGAAATAATTGCTTTGGATCATTGGTATTCATGTAGGACGTATATATCCATGCAGTTTTTCTGTAATATCTGAAACTTAATTTCACCACTATTAATTTCACCCATGAATTGTGATGTTATTTGATTGTGTTCTCATTTGGAATCTGCATATACACATTCCAGGTAGTGTTGCTGTGCAGAAATCCTGCATAATTATCATTTTATCCTAAGGCAAAATATTAGCCTTTAGCTACAGTACTCCAGTTGACATCAAGTAACAAGACACAATTGTGTGTGACTTGGCAATTAAGTAAGCTCTCAAAACTGTCGCAATTGCTTTGAGATACTGCACAGTATTGTGCAGTTTACAAACTGTACAATCGACTGAATAGCTTATACCCTTAAGGTAAGTGTATATTGTGGCTTTACTGTATGAGCAATGGGCCAGACTATTAGATGATGTTTCAGCTGTATATCATTAGAACTAATCAAATATAGAAAATGTATAAATCAATTTTAGTTTTAATATATTAATTTTAGTATACTCTGAAAAATAAATTTTCAAATTGGCATTGAGGTTCCAACTGTAGGGAATATTGTAGATATACTATTTGAGAACAATTCAGAGAAACTCTACTGATTTTTAAATTATTAAAAGTTGAGCATTGATGTATGATAGGCAGAGCAGAAACTTTCCTCAAGTTGACCGGTCTTTTGGAAGACTTATTAATTTTGGAATTGCTGACTTGGTGTCAAACTTGGTAATATGTGGAGCACTTGAGATAGTTGTCGTTATGTTTAAGATGAAATTATTCTCTGCATAGGAGAAAAGAATAGAAAAAATTGTTGACAAGGAAATAATGGGTAGAGATTCACTGCTAGATGCGACTGTTCTCATTTAGTGTTTTTTTTTCAATAGTTTCTAACAAAAACTGGTCAGGGATGCTGTTACACACCTCTGGAGCAGCTGGGACTTGAAACCATGTCTCCTAGCCCATAGGGGTAGAAGTGTTACCACTGCATGCTACAAGAGCCCTCTAGTTCTATTTGTAACTATCAACTTGTAGCCAGACAGCTGCCTGCTATGGCTCCTCTTCCCACCCACCCAGCATCATTTATCTTGTGTCCCCCTAGGAGGCATGATTTCAAGTCCAAGTTGCTCCAGAGGTGTGCAACAGCATCCCTGACCAGTTTTTGCTAGAAACTATTGAAAAAATGCTAGATGTCAACAGAGACATCTCGTAGTCAATGAAGAGGCCTTTCTAAGCTTCACATGAGTCTCTTCCCACTATTTCCTTCTGTCAACAAATTTTAGTGAGGGATTTACAGGGGTGTGATGGAAGGCAGATTCAGGCAGGTTTAAAAAAAACACATATAGTCATGTAGATGAGTTATCTCTGGGAAAAGTGGGGGAGGAATGCAGGTAGTGCAGGAGCTTTCTGTGGCTGCCCCCATCTTAAACAAGTATGCTGTTTGGAAACTATAGAGAGGTGATGGACTTGCAGGGAAATGTAGCACTGACAGCTAGGCTACTGGTATTGAGACTGGCTGTATTGTAATGCGTGGTATGTCAGGTTGCAAATGATCAGTTGTGGTAGGGGACTGTCCAGTGAGAGGCACATATGTTTCTGCAGCCAACTGCATGATATCAGGGTCAAGGATATCTGAGGGTGCAGAACACTCTCAAAGGGGCAAGTGACTAGCAGGACGTCATTGCACATGTTGATACCGATTGATGTAGGGATGAGGTTCTGAAGAGAATATAGGAAATTAAGTGGGGAGTTTAAAAAATGGGTCCTCCGGTGTCTGGATTACCCCTGGTGCCATGTACTAGTGAGAGTAAGGAGAGGAGCATAGAGTAGATGGATGTGTGGCTGAGGAGCTGGTGCAGGGGTCAGGGATTCATTTTTGGATCATTGGAATCTCTTCTGGGGTAGATGTGACCTGTATAAGAAGGATGGGTTACAGCTGAATTAGAAGGAAGCCAATATCATTGTGGGGAGATTTGCTAGTTCTGCTCAAGAGGCTTTAAACTAGTGAAGAGCATGGGACCCACAGAAAGTGAGAGAAGTCCGAGACTGGTACAGTTAAGGACAGGAGCAAGTCCAATAGTCAAGGGAGTAAATGAGGCAAGACTGATAAGTTAAGCTGCATTTATTTCAATGCAAGAGGCCTGACAGGTAAGGCAGATGAATTCAGGGCTTGTTTGGGAACCTGGGACTGGAATGTCATAGCTATTACAGAAACGTGGCTCATGGAAGGACAGGGCCGGCAGTGAAATGCTTGAGGTACCAATGCTAACATTATGGCTGTGTCAGGGGAGGATATTCCAGGGAGTATGTCCAGTGAAGTTATTTGTGTAGAACTGAGAAATAAGAAAGGGATGATCACCTTATTGGGATTGTGCTATAGAACCTTCAAGAGTCAATTGGAAATTGAGAAGCAAATTTGTAAGGAAATCTCATAGTTGTAAAAATAATGTTGTAATGGTAGGGGATTTTAACTTTCCAAGCATAGACTGGGAGTATCATAGTGCTAAGGGAGAGGAATTTCTCAAGTGTATGCAAAAACATTTTCTTCTTCGGTACGGAGATGTACCAACTAGAAATGGAGCAAAACTTAACCTTCTCTTAGGAAATAAAGCAGGGCAAGTGACCAAAGCATCAGCGAGGCAGCACTATGGGGCCAGTGATCATAATTCTATTAGTTTTGAAACGTTACGAAAAAGGATAGACCTGGTCTAAAAGTCAGAGTTCTAAATTGGAGGAAGGCCAATTTTGACTGTATTAGGCAAGTACTTTGAAAAGTTGATTGAGACAGTCTATTCCCAGGGAAAGGGATGATTGGAAAGTGGGAGGCATTCAAAAATGAGAACAAGTGTCCAGAGGCAGTACATTTGTTAGTATGAAGGACTATTGGATGATTAGAGAAATTGAGGCTCTGATTAAGAAAAAAACAGGCATATCAGGTATAGTCAGCTGGGATTGAATGAGTCCCTCTGAGTATATTCTGAGGGAAATCAGGACAGCGAAAAGGGACATGAGATAGCTTTGGCTCATATAGTTAAGGAAAATCCAAAGAGATTCTACAAATACATTAAGGGCAAAAGAGTAACCAGGGAAAGAATAGGGCCCCTTAAAGATGAGCAAGGCAGTCTGTGTATGAAACCACAGGTCACGGGTGAGATACTAAATAAATATTTTGAGTCGGTATTTACGGTGGAGAAGGATGTGGAAGCTAGAGAACTTTGAGAAATAAATAGTCATACCTTGAAAAATGTCCATATTACAGATGAGGTGGTGCTGGATGTCTTAAAACGATAAATCCCTGGGACTTGGTTAGGTGTATCGTAGGACTTTGTGGGAAGCGAAGAAAATGATTGCTGGGTCCTTTGCTGAGATATTTGTATCATGAATAGTCACAGGGGAAATGCTGGAAGAGGGTGGCTAATGGGGTGCCATTATTTAAGAAAGATAAGGAACAGCCAGGGAACTGTAGACCAGTGAACCTGACGTTAAGTGGTGGGTAAGTTGTTGGAGGATATTGTGATGGACAGGATTTGCATGTGTTTGGAAAGGCAGGGACTGATTGGGGATTGGCAACATGGCTTTGTGCATGTAAAGTAGTGTCTAAAAAGTGTCAGTGTTTTGAAGAAGTGATGAAGAAGATTGAAGGCAGAGCGGAATCCATTGTCTATTTGGAGTTCATCAAGGTATTCAAGATTTGGCATGGTAGACTAGTTAGCAAAATTAGATCACATGGAATCCAGGGACCATTAGCCATTTGGATGCAAAATTGGCTCAAAGTTAGGAAACGGGCAGGTGGTGGAAGGTTTTTTGGACTGGAGGCCTGTGACCTGTGGTGTGCTGGATCCAAGGCATTTCGTCATGATTTCGAAGTGAACATAGTTGGAATGATTAGTAAGTTTGCAGATGACGATAAAATTGGAGGTGTAGTGGACAGCAAAGAAGGTTACCTCCGACTACAATGGGACCTTGATCATGTGGGCCAGTGGCCCGAGGGGTGGCAGATGGATTTTAATTTAGATAAATATGAGGTGCTGCATTTTGGAAAGGCAAATTGGGACAGGACTTATAAACTAAAGGTCATGAGGGGTGTTACCGAACAGAGACCTTGGGATGCAAGTTCTTAAATCCTCGAAAGTGGACTCCCTGGCAAACGGGGTAGTGAAGAAAGCATTTGGTACACTACCTTTTGAGTTAGTTAAAAATCACACACCACCAGGTTAAAGTCCAACAGGTTTATTTTGAAACACCAGCTTTCGAAGCACTGCTTCTTCCTCAGGTGATTGTGGAGTATAAGATCATAAGGCACCGAATTTATAGCCAAATGAAGTAAGTCATGGAGATGATACATGAAACAATTTTAGATTAAGTCTTTCATCTTCTAGAATGGGATGTGTTGATTTCAATTTTTTGAGATATAAATCCCAGAACTACTTTTAACTTGTGTTCTCAAGGGCTAGCTTTTCTCTCAACTCAATGCAGTAAGATATGAGGTCTGTCTGTGTCCCAATGTTGAGTTAGACTGGTTCTATTTCTAGAGTGTGATTTACAGAGTTTTACATGGACTCATGCACTATTGGAGTTGGGATGTAATGATGTGGCTGCACAGGATGTTGGTTAGGCTACTTTTAGGATACTGCGTTAACTCTGGTCTCTCTGCAATGTGAAAGATGTTACTAAACTTGAAAGGGTACGGAAGGGATTCACAAGGTTGTTGCTGGGGTTGGATTTTTTTTGCTGTAGAGAGAGGCTGGGGCTGTTTGTCCTGAAGTTTGAAGTTGAGAGGTGACTTTATAGAAGTTTATAAAAGCACGAGGGGCCATGGTAGGGGAGTCCACAACTAGAGGGTATAGGTTTAAGGTTGAGGGAGGGGTGGGGGATTTAAAAGGGTCCTGAGGGGTAACTTTTTCACGCAGAGGGTGATGTGTGTGTGGAATGAGCTACCAGAGAAAGTGAGGGCTGGTACAATTTCCAGTATTTAAAAGGCATCTGAATAGATAAATGAGTAGGAAGGCTTTGAGGGATATGAACAAAACACTAGCAAATGGGACCAAATTAATTTAGGATACCTGGTTGACATGGATGAGTTGGATTGAAGGGATTTGTTTCCATGCTGTACAACTCTAACGATGACTAGTCCATTGGGATTCCTCATTTCTCTTTCTTTCATGCTGTACTTTAGCTGCAGCATCTGGTAAAAATGAGTTTCCTTATACTTTTTTGACAACTAGCAGTATCCCACATGAACACATTCAAGTGAGTTTACTCAGCTTGCTTCTCCAGTATTGCTTGAGCAGAACATTTTTCCTGTTTATGTTTTGAGAAGGCTGAAGTCACTGGCTTCAATCTTTATTAGTAACTCAATTAATCTTTCTCAACTCCGAAGTTAAATCTGATAGCCCACAACCTTGATATCCTAGGTAACCTCAGATGAGTTTCTGATCCCTTATTTGCCTAACTTCATTTCCGCACTCCACCATTTCCTCAATTTGTTTTGTGTTAGTGTGTTACTTTTACTGGCATTTGGGTGTCCTCATACATGAATCTTCAAAAACTGGTATGCAGGTAATATGGAAGGCAGCTGGAATTTTGGTATTTATTACAAAAGCTGAGAAAATTGCAGCTGTAATCAAACTGGATATTAGTGAGACTGCACATGGAATGTTGTTTATTTTGAGATTTTTTTCAGTCAGACATTGCTTCCAATATTCTCTTACATGGTTTAGACATTAAATATTTTCTACTTTTAAAAATTTATTTTCCCCTCTCTTAAAGGAAATACAGCCTTGCATGACTGTGCTGAGTCTGGGAGCCTGGACATTATGAAGATGTTGCTTAAGCATGAAGCCAAAATGGAGAAAGATGGCTATGGAATGACCCCACTACTTTCAGCCAGTGTGACTGGTCACACCAATATTGTAGAATTCCTGACTCAGCACCCACAAACTAGCAAAAGTGAACGTATTGATGCCCTAGAGCTGCTTGGAGCCACATTTGTGGACAAGAAGAGAGACTTATTGGGAGCTATGAAATACTGGAAGAAAGCTATGGACATGCGATACAGTGATGAGACTAATGTTCTTATTAAACCAGAGTCCCAGGAGTTAATAATGGCTTATGATTATGCCAAAGAAGTAACTTCTGGAGAGGAACTGGAAGCCTTGATTGCTGATCCTGATGAGATGAGGATGCAAGCGCTTTTGATCAGAGAGAGAATACTAGGTCCTTCACACCCTGATACCTCTTACTATATTAGATACAGAGGAGCTGTGTATGCTGATTCTGGCAATTTTGAAAGGTGCATCAACTTGTGGAAGTATGCATTGGACATGCAGCAGAACAATCTGGATCCATTAAGTCCAATGACGGCGAGCAGCTTGCTGTCTTTTGCTGAACTTTTTTCTTTTATGCTGCAAGATCGCACAAAAGGTGTCTTGGGAACTTGTGTGTCCTTCAGTGATTTGATTGAAATATTAAGCAAAAGTGTCTTTGAGATAGACAGAGCCATGAAGCAGGTACAGACCTCACCTGACTTAGTACAGTTGAGCAAAGCTCTCTCGATAATTCTGCATCTAATCTGTTTGTTGGAGAAAGTGAAATGCAGTTCCGAGCAAGAACATCTCAAGCGTCAGACTATCTACAGATTTTTAAAACTTCACTCCCGAGGGAAAACTGGCTTTTCTCCACTTCATCTTGCAGTTGATAAAGACACTACTTCTGTGGGTCGCTATCCAGTTTGTAAATTTCCATCTTTACAAGTCACTGCAATGTTGCTGGAGTGTGGAGCCGATTTCAATGCAAGAGACTTTGAGGACAACAGCCCGCTGCACATTGCAGCACGTAACAATCATCCAGAGATCATGAATCTTCTAATTAAGGCAGGTGCACACTTTGATACCACAAACTCCCATAAACAGACTGCCTGTGATTTACTGGATGAGAAGGAAATGGGGAAAAACTTGATCCAACCCATCAACCACACAACTTTGCAATGTCTTGCTGCCTGTGCCATAGTAAAACACCAATTAGTTTACAAAGGACAGATTCCAGAAAAACTGGAGGCTTTCATTTTGCTCCACAGATGAAATGAATGGTTTTTGGGTTAGTTTCTAGAATGCCTGTAAATATGGGAAGAATTTTGTTGCGTGCTTTAGTTTTCATCTGTGCGCTAAGAGGTGTTGAATGGATTCAGCAGCTGTTAGTGAATTTTGATTGCATGTTTTTGTTTTGCCCTCTAGGTCACCTTGCATTGCAATTCATGTGTAATGGTAATGCATGTGTGTGTATATAGTATTTGTATCTGTTCATCAGTATTTTAATGGAAGTCTGTTATATGCTGCTTTGCTTTTTGTTTAAACTTGGGATTGTTTATTATAATTTGGAGTTCTAGCAACACCTCTGCCAAACTTGGTTTTGTTCTGAATATTTACAAGTATTGGAATGATCAGGTCAAGTTGACTTTACGTTTCCTGTGGTCCAGATTAGTGTTGATGCAATATTGACACGGAAAAAAAAATTGGCATTGTGTTTTGTTGATTCTGCACATTGTCAAAGCTGGCTTTAATGTCAACGCCTTAAGTGCTTTAAAGTCTCCCAATGCAATGGCTTGGAGAAAATACTGCTCATGTTGAAAACATCACTATGCAGATATTGGAAGCTGATTAGAACTTTGGGCATTTTTCTCATGCTTTTTGTGGAGTGCTCATTTATTTAAAAAGCTTTGTTTTTCAAACTGCGTAAGGTATTCTGACCATTTTATTGATGGAAGCACCTAGAGCTTTTTTGAATATAAATAGGGCTATATCCTTGAAGTTGCTGCATTTTGACTCCTTTTTACTGTGTTATGGAGTGAGGAGGGAAATGAACTTTTATCTACAAGAGTTAATGCATCATTAAATTAGATTTCACATCTTTACAATAGCTTTGTACAGCAACTGAAGAGATGTTTCCTTTGAAGAACAACCTTCCGACAAGCTATTGATAATTACCAGATATTACATCAAAGTAATACCTGAAACAATATCCACATTACTGTTGACTTTGGAAGTGACATTTGAGGGCTCAGTTGGATTTGGGCAAATACTGTAATTCTGCACTTTACTGACACAGATGACAATTATTGTGGTACATTGGCCATGTAATGTCTTAAATGAAGCATTCAAAATAAAATGCACAAAAAAAAGCTGCACTTGCATTTGCTGGTGTGAAGTTGCTGTCTAATCAAGCAATAGTCATTGATTAAATATTTCCTTTCTGTAAAGCAATCATTGTTTGATTTGCTTCTAGAGCATTTAATTTGCAAAATAGCTTCCTTGAGAGAACATGGCCAGACTTCCACCTTTTACTTTAGAAGAATTTTCAGCCGTTTGCTCTCCGAAAGACGTAACTTACTAGTTTCTTTACAAACTAGTCATCCAAGCTTTTTTTTTTTGCAACTGAAACTCTTTCTGGGTGGTGGTAAAATTATTGATCTCTTCAGTTTGTAAATCTTCAGCTGATTTCTGCACCACAATGGTCTTGCGTTGAGCACCTTTTTTTTTTCAGAAGCACTTTTGAGATGGTTAAATGTCATACTTGAGCATCCCTAATGTCTGGCTGTAAGAGCATTTATGTACATTTGGGGTTCTCCAGAGCCTTAAGATGTATAGTGTTTTAAAAACTTGTGCCATTTCGACAATTTACTGGACTGGACTGAAATTCATCAGGTGAACCTGACCAGTCAGCCAGTTTCAATTTATCAGGCAACTGAGTGATAAACAGATACTGTGATGAAAAGCTATTGTGATAGTTCTACTTGTTTTACAGCAGCATAGTTGACTTATCTATAGCTCAGTTTTTCAGATAAATACTTCCCCTATCATGGTCACTAACCCTTGATTTGGTATTTTTACAAGTTCAGTAAGTATCTTCAGCTCCATGTTAAATGGTTTTCCAGATATGGGACTGCTGCTCATCAGATTTGGCTTTTAATTGATTATCACTCAATGGACCATTGCTCACTGACTTAGAGTCATAGAATCAGACAGCATGGCAACAGGCCTTTCAGATCAACTCATCCATGCTGACCAAGTTTCTTAAACTAAACTAGTTCCACTTTCCTGTCCCTTCAGTCCTGGTAACATCCCTTGTAAATTGTTTCTGCACCCTTCCTGTAGCAGGGTGACCAGAACAGTACACAGTCCTCAAAGTGGTCTCACCCATTTCCTGTATTGCAACATGGTTCTTGTACTCAATGGTCTGAGCAATGAATTTGGAAACCAAAGAGATATCAGAACACAGCAAGTGTAAAAGGGGCAGTTCACCATTTCCTGACAAACTAAAACATTTGACAGAATGGGGGCAGATGTCCCTCGCCTTTTGTTTTACTGAGACATATTCTGGGCTGGAAAAAAAAAACAAATACCCAGCCCCCAAACCAGACACACAAAATTTAATATTAGCAAGCCATTAATGTTTATTTTATCTAACCTTCTTTTTGAATCAACCTGTTCAGCGATGTTGTTACACATTCTCTGGGGCTGGTGGGACTTGAACCTGGGCCTCTTGGTCCATGGGTAGAGACATATCACTGTGCCACATCAAGGCTATAGACAACATTTCAAGGTGATCAAACCAACTGAAGTGACACACTCTAGTCAAGCCCTTCTGACTGGAAGTGGGCATAGACAAAAGCTAGAAAGAGAATTGGGTTTGCTTCATGCTTCCAGGCAGCCTTTTATCATTCTCAAAGCAAAGACTACTTCAGTGATGTCCCAGCAATTCATCCAAGTGTCGTATTCCATAAGCTGGGAGAGTGTTCAGCTATATGAATTATTTGGACCCTGATCCAAAACTATTGCTTTTGTACCGAGGAAATGTACATATTTGAAACTCCGCAAAATATTCTGGGGGGTAAAGTCCCACCAACTATTCTTCCTTCACGCAGTACTCACATGCTTACTTGCAGTCTCTACTGATTTGTTTTCTACCTCTTCAGTCCTGATGTGAATGATTGAGAGTTGGTTTAAGAGAATTTATGTAGCAACCTTAATAACTTCCTAAAGGTTTTGCTGCCTATGATTTTCTTTTGAAGTCTCTCTATCTATCATTTTTAAGAAAACCAATCAATTTATATACAGCACATCTCTCAAACAGCAATACATTACTGGTCACTTTGTTCATGGATAAATGTTAATACGTTTAGGGTCGTTCAAAGGGGATTTGCTAAATTAATACCTAAAATAGGGTTGAAAGTAAGAAGTGATTTTTTTTTTAATATATTGAACCACCAAGTTCCTGAGGGACTTGACAAGTTAGATGTGGAGAGGATGCTTCCTCTTATTGAAGAATCAAGGGATCTCTTCAAAAATTAGAGTCACACCTATAGAACTGAGATGAAGTAAGAAACTTATTCTAATGGTTGTCTCTTTGGTTCCACCAACTTTTCAGGAAGACCGTACCAGATGTGTTAAATATTTTTGAAGTAGATTCTTGGTATGCTGGAAGTCGAAGGATTATCTTTAAGTGGGGATGTGGATTTGAGGTTACAATCTCACAGACCTGACCTTATAGAGGAGCTGAATGCTGAAACCCTCCCCCTGCCAATTTATATGTTAGTGACAACCAGATCTGTTCTTAATAGTTTTGGTTGCATGATAAACACTGACTAGAATATCAGGGATAGATTTCCACCTCTCTAAACGAATGCACTTGCTTCTTTTATCAACAGCTCCCAGAGATGGACCATTCTGAAATTAACTTCTTAGTTATCTAGTAGTTAACATATTATAATACAAATGTTGAAAAGTTGGCAACCTACATTAAGGTTGTCAGCATGAATGCCTTGAGCATTTCTGGATGATCTTCACACTTGTATCTGCTAAACTGGTATATCAGTGAAGCTTCTCGAGCAATCTGTTTTGGGTAATGTCACAGCATCTAGCAATTACTTAAAAACATAACTCAGGAAAAGCAAAACAATTGCCTATTCTGTAATTGGATAGATTTGCCCTGCAGCATATCTGTTGATAAAACAAAATTCAATCATAAGTTTGAAATCTCTCAACACCAGGTTATAGTCCAACAGGTTTATTTGGAAGCACGAGTTTTTGGAGCACTGCTCCTTCATCAGGTGGTTGTGGAGTATAAGGTTGTAAGACACAGAATTTATAGCAAAAGTTTACAGTGTGGTGCAAATGAAATTATATATTGAAGACCTGGATTGTTTAAGTTTCTCATCTTTTAGCATGACCGTGTTAGTTTCAGTTTTCTCATATGTAAATCCCAGAACCTTTTTAAAAAAAGTTACATTCTCAAGTGAGCTGTAACAATATGTGCCATGTCAGCCCAGATAATGCATTGAAGGTGCCCCAATGTTCAGACTGATTCTATTCCTAAAAAAGGATTTACAAAATCTTAAGTGGATTCAAGCAATTTTTGAGGAAAATAAAACTTAATTCTGCAAGTACAAATTCACCCCACAAACTTGTGTGTATGGGAGCTTCGAGTGTCTGTAAGAGTGTAAAGGGCTACAAGTTTGTGAGGGTGGGTGTGTATGTGTGAGTGTGAGGGGGTCTGTGAGAGTGTATGGGTTTGTAGGGGAGTGTGTGTGTGTGGTCACCCATAACTTGACATGAACCCAAGGTACCGGTTCATGGGTACCAAATTTAGCTACCAGCCTGTACTCAGCCACTTTGCGTTGGTGCCTGTCCCAAAGTCTGCCTTGGAGGATGGTCACCCGAAGGTCAGAGGTCAAATGTCCTGGACCGCTGAAGTGTTCTCCGATTGGGAGGGAACGCTCCTGTCTGTAGATTGTTCTGAGGTGCCCATTCATTCATTGCTGTAGCCTGTATTCTTTGCATATTCTGTAATAAACCATTTTGGCTGAATGTTGATCATAAGAAAGAGTAAGCCAGTCAATCGTAATCAGTTGACATTTGATAGATCATCGAGGTAAAAACAATGACTGCAGATGCTGGAAACCAGATTCTGGATCAGTGGTGCTGGAAGAGCACAGCAATTCAGGCAGCATCCGAGGAGCTTCGAAATCGACGTTTCGGGCAAAAGCCCTTCATCAGGAATAAAGGCAGAGAGCCTGAAGCGTGGAGAGATAAGCTAGAGGAGGGTGGGGGTGTGGATAGATTAGCATAGAGTACAATAGGTCAGTGGGGGAGGAGATGAAGGTGATAGGTCAGGGAGGAGAGGGTGGAGTGGATAGGTGGAAAAGGAGCTGGGCAGGTCAGGCAAGTCCAGACAAATCAAGGGGGACAGTGTTGCTGGAGGTTAGAAACTAGGATGAGGTGGGGGAAGGGGAAATGAGGAAGCTGTTGAAATCCACATTGATGCCCTGGGGTTGAAGTGTTCCGAGGCGGAAGATGAGGCGTTCTTCTTCCATGTGTCTGGTGGTGAGGGAGCGGCGGTGGAGGAGGCCCAGCACCTCCATATCCTCGGCAGAGTGGGAGGGGGAGTTGAAATGTTGAGCCACGGGGCGGTTTGGTTGATTGGTGTGGGTGTCTCGGAGATGTTCCCTAAAGCGCTCTGCTAGGAGGCGCCCAGTCTCCCCAATGTAGAGGAGACCGCATCGGGAGCAACGGATACAATAAATGATATTAGTGGATGTGCAGGTAAAACTTTGATGGATGTGGAAGGCTCCTTTCGGGCCTTGGATGGAGGTGAGGGAGGAGGTGTGGGCACAGGTTTTACAGTTCCTGCGGTGGCAGGGGAAAGTGCCAGGATAGGAGGGTGGGTCGTAGGGGGGCGTGGACCTGACCAGGTAGTCACGGAGGGAACGGTCTTTGCGGAAGGCAGAGAGGGGTGGGGAGGGAAATATATCCCTGGTGGTGGGGTCTGTTTGGAGGTGGCGGAAATGTCGGCGGATGATTTGGTTTATGCGAAGGTTGGTAGGGTGGAAGGTGAGCACCAGGGGCGTTCTGTTCTTTTACGGTTGGAGGGGTGGGGTCTGAGGGCAGAGGTGCGGGATGTGGACGAGATGCATTGGAGGGCATCTTTAACCACGTGGGAAGGGAAATTGCGGTCTCTAAAGAAGGAGGCCATCTGGTGTGTTCTATGGTGGAACTGCTCCTCCTGAGAGCAGATACGGCGGAGGAATTGGGAATACGGGATGGCATTTTTGCAAGAGGTAGGGTGGGAAGAGGTGGAATCCAGGTAGCTGTGGGAGTCGGTGGGTTTGTAGAAAATGTCAGTGTCAAGTCGGTCGTCACTGATGGAGAGGTCCAGGAAGGGGAGGGTGGTGTCAGAGATGGTCCAGGTAAATTTAAGGTCAGGGTGGAATGTGTTGGTGAAGTTGATGAATTGCTCAACCTCCTCGCGGGAGCACGCAGTGGCGCCAATGCAGTCATCAATGTAGCGGAGGAAGAGGTGGGGAGTGGTGCCAGTGTAATTACGGAAGATCAACTGCTCTACGTAGCCAACAAAGAGACAGACATAGCTGGGGCCCATACATGTGCCCATGGCTACCCCTTTGGTCTGGAGGAAGTGGGAGGATTCAAAGGAGAAATTGTTAAGGGTGAGGACCAGTTCGGCCAAACGAATGAGTGTGTCGGTGGAGGGGTACTGTTGGGAACGTCTGGAGAGGAAAAAACGGAGGGCTTGGAGGCCCTAGTCATGGATGGAGGTGTAGAGGGATTGGATATCCATGGTGAAGATGAGGCGTTGGGGGCCGGGGAAACGGAAGTCTTGGAGGAGGTGGAGGGCGTGGGTGGTGTCTCGAACATATGTGGGGAGTTCCTGGACTAGGGGGGATAGGACAGTGTCGAGGTAGGTAGAGATGAGTTCAGTGGGGCAGGAGCATGCTGAGACAATGGGTCGGCCAGGGTGGTCAGGCTTGTGGATCTTGGGAAGGAGGTGGAACCGGGCAGTGCGGGGTTCCCGGACTATGAGGTTGGAAGCTGTGGGTGGGAGATCTCCTGAGGTGATGAGGTTCTGTATGGTCTGGGAGATGATGGTTTGGTGATGGGGGGTGGGGTCATGGTCAAGGGGGCGGTAGGAAGAGGTGTCCTCGAGTTGGCGATGGGCTTCAGCGATGTAGAGGTCAGTGCGCCAGAGTACCACTGCGCCCCCTTTGTCCGCTGGCTTGATGGTGAGGTCAGGATTGGAGCAAAGGGATTGGAGGGCTGCGCGTTGTGAGGGTGAGAGGTTTAGGCGGTTAATGTCCCGGCGGCAATTGGAAATGAAGAGGTCGAGGGCAGGTAATAGGCCAGCACGGGATGTCCAGGTGGATGCAGTGTGTTGGAGGTGGGCGAAGGGGTCCTCTGAAGATGGGCGGGAATCCTGATTGTGAAAGTAAGCTCTGAGGCGGAGGCGACGGAAGAATTGTTCGATGTCATGGCGTGTATTAAATTCATTGATGCGTGGACGGAGGGGGACGAAGGTGAGTCCTTTGCTGAGGACTGATCGTTTGTCCTCAGTGAGGGGGAGGTCTGGTGGGATGGTGAAAACTCGGCAGGGCTGGGAGCTGGTGTGGGTGTAGAGCTGGGAGTGGGGTCGGAGCCAGTACCTGGAGTGGGTGTGATGGTGGGGGGAATGGGGGTAGAGTCATGAGCAGGGGTAGTGTTCCCCTCGGGGTTCTGGGGGGTGGGGATAGTGACAGTGGGGTCTGTGGGGGGCGTGTCAGCAGAATGCAGGTGAGTGGCGCTGGTGGGGGCAGAAGTGGTGGCAGACACGGCAGTAGGGGTGGCGGACGTCACTGAGCGTGTGGCATCGGCGATGATGTGAGGGGCGGAAGTGGCTGTGGGAGTGGCCATGATGGGGGCAGAAGTGACATCATAAATCAGCGTGGGGGTGGTAGCTGCATCAGCTGCATGGCTAATGGTGTTTCCGAGGCCAGGGGAATCTTCTGGAATGTTCGAGGAGCGCTGGTTATGGAGGTGGGTAGATAAAAATTTGTTGTACTTACAGTTTTTGATGTTTGAGATGGAATTGAAATACTGTTTGTTGAGAGTATAGAAGGCCCTAAAGGAGCCTTCCACATCCATCAAAGTTTTACCTGCACATCCACTAATATCACTTATTGTATCCGTTGCTCCCGATGCGGTCTCCTCTACATCGGGGAGACTGGGCGCCTCCTAGCAGAGCGCTTTAGGGAACATCTCCGGGACACCCACACCAATCAACCACACCGCCCCGTGGCTCAACATTTCAACTCCCCCTCCCACTCTGCCGAGGATATGGAGGTGCTGGGCCTCCTCCACCGCCGCTCCCTCACCACCAGACGCATGGAAGAAGAACGCCTCATCTTCTGCCTCGGAACACTTCAACCCCAGGGCATCAATGTGGATTTCCACGCTTCCTCATTTCCCCTTCCCCCACCTCATCCTAGTTTCTAACCTCCAGCAACACTGTCCCCCTTGACTTGTCCGACCTGCCCAGCTCCTTTTCCACCTATCCACTCCACCCTCTCCTCCCTGACCTATCACCTTCATCTCCTCCCCCACTGACCTATTGTACTCTATGCTACTCTTTCCCCACCCCCACCCCCCTCTAGCTTCTCTCTCCACGCTTCAGGCTCTCTGCCTTTATTCCTGATGAAGGGCTTTTGCCCGAAACGTCGATTTCGAAGCTCCTCGGATGCTGCCTGAATTGCTGTGCTCTTCCAGCACCACTGATCCAAAATTTGATAGATCATGGCTGGTTTGGTTGGGGGCTTAATTGGACTTTGCTCCCTTGACACTTAATTCCCTCAACTGTAAAATTATCTAAGTCAGACTTAAATATATTCAATGATCCAGCCTTAATGCTTTCTCATAAATACATACAGCACAGACTGAGGCCATTTGGCCCATTATGTCCATTTTGGTCAACCAAGACCTGATAACACTAATCCCATTTTCAGTTCTTGATCCATGGCCTAAGGCTATGGCAACACAAGTGAATATCTGAATCCAGCTTAAACGTTGCAAATGTTTCTAATTCAACTACCCTCTCCAGCAATGAATTCAAGACTTTGAGAAGCATTTTTCCTCTTAGTCTTCTATCTCTTAGATTGGTGCCCCTTGGTTACTGACCTACTAATGGAAGAAGTGCATTTTATATCCACCACATCTATGCTCTTCAATCTTTATACACCTCTATCAGGTCCCCTCTCTACCATTGCTGCTCCAAAGTTAGTAGTCCTGCCTGTCCAATCTTTCCTCTGAGAATGTCTAATGAAATGCCATCCTTCCTATGTGACCAGAACTGTAGTTGTGACCTAACCAGATCTTACACAATTCTAGTATCATTTTCACTATTCAACTTTTGTATTCTATGTTTCAGCTACTAATGGGAAGCCCATGTGCTGTCTGAACTATTTGCCCTTCTATTATTGCACTCACCATCTGAATGGATTGTGTCCTTTTCGAGTTTTTCCGTCGCTCGTTGACATAAAAGTAACCCCTATCTAGCTAACCACAGTCAGATGATGTTAAAGGGAACGGGATCAATCATTGGAGAGCGGAACCAAGCGAAGATTGAGCTCGGGTTATTCAACCGACAAGTTAGCTACCCAACTAGCTCATCACCCGTTGTGCTGGCAAGTGCAGATTTAATTTTATTCACCCTAACTACCCACCACCATTACTGTGATCTAAAAACAAGTAACTTTATTACTAAAATCATTCTAACATTTAAAATACTATCTAAAACGTAATAAAATCAGATAAACTATTAAAAATTAATTATTAGTTTCTCTATTTGACAGAGTCCATTAAAGGTCCATAAAAATTCTGAGCAGCTCAGGAGTCAAGGATAAAACAAGATTTATGAGATTCTGTGCAAATGTCTTCTTTTTTACAATCTCGAGTTCTTTCATCAGATCATTGTTCTTATTGAACCATTTGCCTCTGGATCCTATCACAAATCCATAGAAAGATATACAGGTTCCTTCAATAAGATCCATGATTTCCTTCTTTAAATGTTTATATTTTTCCACCTCCTTATCCCAAGCTAGCTGTAACGAATTTTTTGGTTATCCATCCGAATTGTAAAGTCCACAACACTAATATTATTCTTAAATTTAAAAATTTCTTTCTTAAATATTATATCTGGAATCCAAAGTTTTCCTGTATTATCCTTAATGCGGGGTTCAATGTAAGTGGTCCATCCTTTAGTTTTAACAAATTTAGTTGTTTCTTCCACTATCCTGTTAATATCTTTTAATACGCATATTTTTCACATATGGGCACCAGCCCGATATATGTGCAATCGTCTCAGTTCCTTTGTTGCAGCTCTTTACATTGAATGGCCTCCCATGTGATAATGTCGTCCTGGTTGGATACAGGTTTGTTCATAGGAGAATTGAATTAATCACTTTCAAGGTCTTCATGTATTGTATTCCCTTCAGCCAATTGTTGGAGATTTTATCATTTTTAAAGTAATAAATGCTTGCGCCCTGGCAGGGCAAGGCCATCCATTTCTGCAACTCCAATTCTCTTCATTTAATGTAATTTTTACTGCTATATTCTTCAATTCCTTCAATATTCTCACTATCATCGACACTCGTTCTTTCTTCTGATTGGCTGATTAAAAATGGATTCCAGATTTCTTTAAGTACCTTCAACTTGCTCAAATTTTCCGTTTTTGTCGTTATACTAGTCCCTTCAAACGCAAATGAGGCATGTAAAATTTCATCTGAAGAATTATATAACGATTCAAATTTTCTTAATACAGCACTCTGAATAAGAGTTGATAATTTACTCAATCCAAGGCCACCGTCACAGCTTCTAGCATATAGCATCCCATCTGTGATTGATTGTGGGAGATGCAACATTTCTTTTACTGAACCCTTAATTAAATTATCTAACTTATTTAAATAATTCTGGGAAGCCACAGATAATATAAGGTGGTAATTTTTTTAATAATTCAAATTTTTGCACTGGCTTTAATAACGAACCCTTTAAATTCTTAATCCATTTACTAAGCTGATCTTCCCAATGTGATTGACTTATTCCAATCCAAGGATCTATTTTTGCGCCTAAATACTTATCCGTACTTCCTGGCTCTATGTATTGTATATCGTTGTTATTAAACTTCCAATTTACCTTACTGTTATAGATAAAAGTTTTATTCCTAGACATAAAATGAAAACCTTTTGTCTTTTTGACATTAACTTCTAACCCAGTATTATCACACAATTTTTGCACTAATTTTAAATTGTGTATTATACCTTCGTAGGATTGACTAACTAGAGCTACGTCATCTGCGAAGGCAAGAGATGCACAGTGATAACTGTCACCTATGGGACCCAAAAAGATCCCTCTTTTACCCTCAAGCTTGCTGATGAGGGGGTCCTTTACAATGTTAAAAAGAATGGATGACAAGGAATCACCCTGCTTTACTCCCTTTAAAATCTTAATCAAGCTTGTCTTACAGTTTAAAAACCCTCCATTACTGTATAATTATATAAATTAGTAATTAACTTGAAAAATTCTGGGGGAAGCTGCAGTCTTTTCAATGAATTGATTATCAATTTATGCCCCACTGTGTCAAAGGCCTTAGCCAAGTCTACAAACACTACTGCTAATTTTTTTCTTTTCTTGGCTTCATTAATAATATTCGTGAAGTTTTTGATATTTTCCTCACAGTCAGCGACTCCAGTGAGGAAACCCTTCTGTTGTTTATTTAAAATAACTACCTCGCTTAACCTTTTCGCAATAATTTTGGTACATAATCTTAATAAAATTGGACCTATTGTTATCGGTCTCCAATTTTGTATATCCTTAAGTTCTTCCTCCTCATTTTGTTTTTGGGATTAATACTGTCCTAATTTTCATAGAGTCCGGAATATTACCCGTTTTTAACCAAATTGAGAAAAATTCTTGAAATTACATTATTATCCTTATTAAATACTCGAATTGTATCTTTAACCAATAACTGATCAGGCCCTGCTGCAGTTTTGACATCAATCGCCTTAACGGCTTGATTGACATCCTCAACTGATCAGCATATTGCCTAGCGAACCATCTAAACCACCTTTATATTTGACTAAACCTCTTAAATTACTTTTTTCATTTAAAACTGATAGTTTGCTACTAAAATATCTCTCCGTCATTTTTACTTAACGGACATATACATTTTGTAGGGGTCCCCATTAGTGATCTAGCTAAGCACTGTCTTTTAAATTTATAAAGCATCTGTATTCACTTAAATTGTCCTTTTTTCTTACTATACTTCTTTTTTGCATTACTAATTATGACCCCGTTATCTTGTCAAGTGCTCTTATTTTTAGCTTTTATATTCAACCTTTCCTCCTTCATCTTATCTATCTTTTTAAATAACTGACCTATAATCTCATCCATAATTTTCATTTGCCACTTCTCGTTTATTACTACTTATTCTATCCTCAATAATGTTTAATAATTCTGTTGATGACTTATTAGACGAGTCTACATTTGCCTCGTCCCTATTAATTCTCTAAATACCTATTTCCATTTAATATTTCTTCCTCAATTCTCATAGTTAATTTTCCCTATTCTCGTCATTATCGTTACTGAGGACTACTTTCTCACTGAGTATTTTCCTCCCTTTTATTGCTGCTTTTAATTTATTTAGTCAATAGTCTTTTATCTGAAATCTGTTTTGGTGTTTTTGTTTCTAACTTTTCAGCGATTTAATTTATTAATATTTCTATGGCCACTAAATTCTTGCTCTAGTCTTTTTAACAATTCTACTTCGAAGCTGGACCAAACTCCTTTTTTATTTTTCTCTACCTTTCCATTATTATTACTTTTATTCCTTTTCATATTTCTATTGCAGGATGCATGTGCCTCTCATGCTGTCCTAGCCCTATAGCCGTAGTAAATTTAAGTGGACATAACTCACATTTGAAAGTGCTATCTGCTTCTCTATTTTCTTTGTTACCATTACATTTAGCATAATGACATGCGACTGCATGATAGCTGCCCTCCCAGTCGCATCTGCTATATCTAACTCTAACGGACTTTATCCCATTACATTTATTTAAATGCTTTCTAAACTGACCTGTCGTATTATAAATATTATGGCAAAACTGACATATAAAAGTATCTATAGGATATTTAATTATTAACTCTATTTTACTCCTATCATTTACAACCAGTGGAATAACCCTAGGTTCAAAGACCTCTTTCTCTGGTTCTCTATTAAGACTAAAATCAAAAGCCCTTTAAAATTCGAATTAAAAATTGTCCGGTTGTCAAGAGGACAGGATCTGAGAGGGGCCATCTCAACAGATCTTTCAACTTGACTTTGTCCCATCTCGACCATGTCAAAAGTATCCTAATGGTCTCATCTGTTTGTGTTGAGGTGGATGACCTTTACCTTGTATGGCTAATACATTTTGCATACGGTGCCACCAAATGCAACCATGCGGGGTGGTTATTTTCCTGGTCTCCCACCCAACCAGATAAAATCGCCACACTTAACAAGGTTTTTCCACAAATTGACCGAAGGCTACCAGCCGTCTCGTATTAATTCTTTAGGTCGTATTAGCCGGCCTGGAAAGAGTAATACCCTAGCAATGGAAGAGGCCCATTAAAACCATTTCCCATAGATAAAATCAAGCCAGATAAAAACAAGATAAAATAGAGATAAAATCTGGATTGATAAAATCACAGTAAAACAGTTAAAATACCGCCCCTCTGTTTATCGGGTTTCCTCTACCAGGCCGTTACCGGAGGGGATACCACGTGGAGGTTCGACCAACTTCGCAGTCGATTTAAAAAAAAATGTAAAGAAAACTGTGAAGGTGACTACTCAGGCCCACAGTTGGGAGACCAACCAACAAAATCTCTGTAGTCACATTCCCCCCTCTAATCCCCTCTCGGGATCTCTAATTAGATACATCAAGGTCTCTGATCTTCTGTGCTTTCCAGGGTCCTACAATTAATAATAAATCCTTTACCTTGTTAGTCCTCCAAGTATATTATCTTTTCAGGCTAAAATCCATTTAGCACTGCTGTCTCGGTCTGATCAGTTTTTTAATGTCATTGTGAAATCTGTTAACACCTGTATTTACTACTGTACCCTCTGTTCAAGTCTAAATCCCTTAAAAGTACAATCTGCAAGAGATCCAATGCCAAATCCTGCAAACCCCAACTGGATACAGACTTCCAGTTACAGAAGTATCCCTCTACCATCTTGCTCTGCTTCCTGCATGTAAATCTTGGATCCAACATGCCACTTTGTCTTGGATCCCATCTGATTTTATTTTCTTGACCAGTCATGTGCCATGTGAGATGTTATCCAAGGCCTCGCTGAAGTTCACGTATACTGCATCGAATATATGCTACATTGTCAACACTGGTTACTTGCCAAAAATTTGTTCAATTTTCTCAACCATGACCTTCGTTTAACAAATCTGTGCTGACTATCCCTAATTTAATACTTCTCTGTCCCAGTGTAGATACATTCGGTCCTTCAAAATTCTTTCTCATAACCTCCCTGCAACCGAGGTTCACTGAAATTTCTAAAGACTAATAACTCTGTTAAATAGTAGGCCCCTCTTTTTGAACTGTGCCTCCCTACTTCTAAATTTCTCCCATGTGAGGAAATCTCCCAAATACTATGTCTCAAAGCAGGATCTCTCATTTTACTAAACCCAAGTATCGGCCCCAACCTACTAATTATTTCCTGGGGATGGGAGGGACCCTTTAATCACAAGAGTCAGCTGTGTTTGTCTTCTGAACTGCTTCCAATGCAATTTTATCCTTTTAAAGAGACTGTTCAAGGTATCCTAGATGCTTTTTAAACACCATTTGCAGTTGTTCCACCAGCTTTTTATTAACTGGCATTCATGGGACCAAGAATGTCCTGGTTGATCAAATATTTCAGATGACCAAGAGATCCATATAATCAATGAAAAATGCACATTAAATAAAAGGTTATACAGGGGATATACGCATCACTGTTATACTTCATTTACAGCATAAATCACTTGAAAAATGCATATTTCATGTGACCATTCAATTCAACAAGTATATTTACAATGAGGTGAAATAAATTAACAAATAATTTTAAAAAAAATCATTTGTGGGATGTGGACATTGGCTGGCCAGCGCTTATTGACTGTTCCCAGTTGCCCTTGAGAAGGTGATAATGAACTACCTTTATGACTTGTTGCAGTCAACCTGCTGTAGGTTGATTCACAATGCCATTTAGGAAGGAATTCCGGTATTTTGACCCATTGTCAGTGAAGGGCCGGCAATATATTTCCAAGTTAGGATGATGAGCGGCTTGGAGGGGAATTTGAAAGTGGTTGTCTTCCGATATATCTTCTAGGTGGAAGTGGTCATGGGTTTGGAAGGTGGTGTCTGAGGATCTTTGTTCAATTTCTGCAGTGCACTGTAGATAGGGCACGTTGCTGTTACTTAGCATCAGTGGTGGAGCGAGTTGATATTTGCAGATGTAGTGCTAATCAAGTGGGCTGCTTTGTCCTGGGCAGTGTCAAGCTTGAGTGTTTTGGGCCTACCTTCATCCAGGTAAGTGGGGAATACTCCATCACACTCCTGATTTGTAGGAGAAAGTGAGGACTGCAGATGCTGGAGATCAGAGCTGAAAATGTGTTGCTGGAAAAGGGCTGCCTGACCTGCTGTGCTTTTCCAGCAACACATTTTCACTCCTGACTTGTGCCTTGTAGATGTTGGACAGGCTTTAGGGATTCAGGAGGTGTGTTATTTATTGCAGTATTCTTAGCCTCTAACCTGCTCTTGTAGCCATTATGTAGTGAGTCCAGTTGAGTTTCTGGTCAATGATAACTCCAGGATGTTGATAGTGGAACACCATTCAATGTCAAGGGGTGGTGGTTAGATTGTCTCTTATTGGTGATGATTGTAGCCTGGCAATTATATGGCACAAATATTACTTACCACCTGTCAGCCCAAGCCTGGATATTGTCCAGATCTTGTTGCATTTGAATGCAGACTACTGAGAACCTGAGGAGTTGTGAATGGTGCTGAACGTTATGTAATCATCAACATCGACAACCCTACTCCTAACCTTATGATGGATGAAAGTCAATGATGAAGCTGCTGAAGATGCTTGGGCCTAGGACACGACCAAAGAGAAATTCCTGCAGATAGGTCCTCAAGTTGAGATGACTGACCTCTAACAACCATGGCCATTTTCCTGTGTGTCTGGTATGACTCCAACTACATTTGCAGTACAGGTAGTTCTATAATGCGATTGTTGTATCCTTGTGCAACACGGTTTATAGAAACATTGTGCTGTAGAAAGAACACTTCAAGTGTTGGCGATGTACAAGCAACCTACGTTTTAAAAGTTTGTGCTTTAGAAAGTGTCAACAATTCATCAGTTAAATTACAGCAAATTTATGTTAACAAAATGCGCGTTATAGCAGAATGACTTGTGTACAGTATCTCAACCGTTGCTTGATAACTCCACAACACACTAAATTGAATTTACTCAAACCTGTCGTTTAAAATAATATGAACCTCAAGGAGGTGAATTGAAATCAACTTTGCATTTCTGGCTAAAGATGGTTATAATTGATTTTTGCCTATCTTTGCAATGACTTATTGAATATGGACTGCTTAAATGTCTGAAGAAACATTAATTGTACTAAATATTATGCAATTATCAGTGAACATCCTCTCTTCGAACTTATGGAAGGAAGATCAATTTAGAAGCAGTTGAATATAGTTGGGTCTAGACACTATTCTAGGCCCCAGTAGTACAATCGTAATGTCACTTTGTCTGGCCAGGAGGCCTGGGTTCAAGTATCTGAACAGGTTGATTTTTTTTTTTGTTTTCATTTCAAAGAACTCCTAAGAGATGCCATGGGACTGAGGACTGACCTCCAACAACCCAACCGTCTTCATTTTTGCTAGTTATGTATGACTCCAACCAATGAGTTGCCTTCTGATTTCCATTGACATCTGTTTTACTATGACCAGTTCTGCATTAATTATACTGGCATCATGTACTGTGCATATTCTGCCAACATTTATATGGATAGTACCAACTACATCAAGCATGATCTGCTGAAATGATAGTTCTGATGAAGCATTCAAATGTTGATCATATTATTTTCGAATCTTAATATCAAATGATGGGCTATGAATGGAGACTGTCTGTGGGAGGGAAGATTGTTGATGCAGTCTTGCAAAACAAATTTTCTTGACAGCTGTTCACAATCTGCAAAATTTATATTTTGATGTTGAAACCAAATTTGTCAATGACAGAAAACTTGGGAAGATGCACAGTGGCTTTGAGGCAACTTGGTCAGGCTAGGTGAATGGTAAGAAAATGACAGATGGAACATAATGTGGATTAAATGTGAAATTATCTACTTTAGTCGGAATCAAGGCAGAGTATTTCTCCAATGATGAGACTTTGGGAAGTGTTTCCCAAAAGAACTTGGTTAACATTGTTTGTGAATCTCTAAAAGTCAGCATACAGGCACAGGAAGCAATTAGAAAAACAAATTTATACATTGGCCTTCATTACATTTGAATACAGGATTGAATATTGAATGTCTTGCATTCCCTTGCATAAAGTCTTGGTGAGTCCATACCTGGAGTATTGGGTACAGGATTTTGGTCTCTTTCTCTAAGGAAGTATACATCTGCCAGAGGAGTGCAACAGAGATTCATCAAATTAATCACTGGAATAGCAGGATTTGGAATTATTCTCTAGAATGTCAAAGTTTCAATGAAATGACATCTCTTTCTTGCAGGTGTGACTTGGGCAAATGCAATTAGGATGGTTCCCCTGGGCTGGTGAGTTGGAACCAAGAGACCATAATCTCAGGACAAGGGGTAGCCCATTTAATCCTGAAAGGTGGAGGAACTTCTACATTCACATGGTGAATTTTTGGAATTCTTTACATCGGAGGGCTGTGGAAGGTCGATCCTTGCATATTTTCAAGGCAGAATTTGATACATTTTTTGGACATTAATAATTTCAAGGAATTTGAGAAGAGGACAGGAATATCGTGATCTGGTAGTTGTTCAGCCATAGCCTAGCGGAGTGGCAGGACAGGCTGAATGATGTATTCCTGCTTCCATCTTCCTATGGTCTTCATATTTTGTGTGGGTGGTTACCTCATGATGTGTCTTTGCTAGAATACAAAAATTACTTGATGTCATGCCTGGTCAAATGCAGCCCTGAAGTCAAGGGTAGTCGCTCTCATCTTTCCTCTTCAGGTCTCTTTTTGTTCATATTTGGACTACAGCTATAATGCGGTCAGGAGCTAAGTGGTTCTGGCAGAATGCAAACTGACTGTCTGTGAGCAGGTTATTATTGAGCAAGTGCTGCTTGGCAGCACTGTCAACAATAAATATTATACATTACACTGCAAATGATTGAGGGCAAACTAAAGGGAGAGTATTTGGCCAGGTTTTGACTTGCCGTTCTGTGGACTGGACATAACTGGATGATTTTCCATATCGGCTGAAAGATATTAGTGTTGTACATTCACTGGAATAGCTTGTTAATGAGTGGCGGCTAGTACCAGCACAAAAGTCCTATTGCTGGAATGTTATCAGACCCCTTAGTCTTGTAGTTTTCAGTGCCCTTCAGCTGGCTGTCATTATCACTATGAGGTGAATTGAATTAACTGAAGATTGGCATCTGGCCATCTAAATGAGGTTGACATAAATAATTTGCATTGCACTTCTGGCTGAAGTGGTTAAAAATGTTTCAACCTTGGCTTCTGCATTGATCTTTTGGGCTCAACATCTCTGTGGCCACGGTATTTGTACAATCTCCTCCTCTATTTGATTGTCCATCAGAATTCATGGCTAAATATAGTAGGACTCCAGAGCTTAGCTCTGATCTACTGGTTATGGAATCATAATTGTCTATAGCATGTATGCCCTGTGCGGTAGCTTCAGAAGGTTAATGCGTTGTTTGGTTTGGTAATGCCCTTGGTCTGCAGCATTGTGAAGAGAAATCAGTTAACATCTCTGGTCCGGTGACTCTTCCTCAGAAGAGCTTGTTCTGAAAGTTGTGAATTTTCATTTGATTTCCAATATCAGCTTTCTAATAAATAACAGAAACTGTTGGAAATACAGCACGTTACTCAACGTCGGTGAAAACAGAATCAGTATTCAAATGTGGCCCCTTTTAGATATATATTATATTATAGATTTATATATTCCATTTCAGACCAGTAGTAAAACTTCTGAGCCTTAGATACCTAAGGAAAAGAGGGATTAGATTAAAACTGAATCAGATATCGGTTTTAAATGTATTTGTAAGTGATGTAGCTCCAGTCACTCAAGTTGATGTTGAGACAAAGGTTTTTTAGGGTGGCTAGGTTAAAGTGTAAAGATTGTTGAAGTCTCTATTGAGCTTTGTTGGAACAGGTATGAGGTAATGACAAGAATCGGAATACAAATGGGAAGGACAGTTGATGTCAAGACTGTGTAACTCACATTGCACTTGTTGACTGAATAGAGTTGTTGAGTAAAGTCATCACTGAATGAGTTTGGTCCCCCTAATGAAGAGGATACTATCCTGAACAGTAAATACAATGTACTATAAGGGAGGAAATACAAATTTCTGTCCCTGTGAAAGGAACGTTTGGGGCACTGAGCAAAGGTGTTTAATCTCCTGGATTCATGTGAGGTCACTGGAGTAGAACTGCTAAAATGCTGAAATTAATGGGAAAAGGAATAGAGCTGACTTGCAGAGAAAACAAACAGGAAAGAAAGATGTTTGGTTATGGAATCATGAAAAGTCAGAAATGTCAGAAGATACTGTGCTGAAATATGTAAGGCAGTGATATGGAAGATGAGGACTAAGAAATCTTATTCCAGTTATGAAAGGAAGGATTGAGAGCAGCAAATGAAATACAGTAGACTTGCCCAAGGGCCCTCTTGATCACAACAGAAATAACCTTTATGTGAAGAAAAATAACATTTGTTAGACTGGTCTCAACTTTGGTTCGAAACAATAAAGCATTTGAGTGCAAGGGTTAAGCCAAGATTAGAGTTTTCACATCATTTAATTGTTTTTAAATACTTTATCCTGTGTCAAACCTAAATTCAAGTATAAAAGCAGGATAACACTGTTGGCACAATTTGAGTTGTCTTATCATGAAAGCAAACTGTTGAAAGAACCCACCCAATATTTCCTGTCTTCAGTCTGTTCAGCTGGAATCTGACATTGTGATGGTTTGACAGCCTTGTAATAGCTGCTTTGGTGAAGTGTTCTCGAAACTGCTAAATGCAGCAATTAAATCAAAGTCAATAAGCTGCACACTTTTGCCATTTTTTTTTTGAGTTCAGAAATGAGTTGGAGATTGATGCTTCCAATATATAATTGTTGGATTGTTTTTACAATAATACACATTATTACAGACAGAACCATGCAAGGAAGTTAGAAGGTTGAATGGAGATTTAGAAAGCCCTCCGATAAAGTTCTGGTTGTGCCCCTTATTAAAGCTGGAGAAGGTAGGGAGCCTATGTATTTAACCTCACATTTTACTAATAAGTCTTGATAGTATAATTTTCAGCTGTTGTAATTTACATATGGACTCTGCATTTTGTGATTTACAAAAGAGAGATACTAAACAGATGAAGTTGAGACAATTTAAATTTGAATATATGGACATAGCTACCTGAATTTATCAGAGTTCTCTTGCATGCTTTAATTAACAAGTGTGATTGCTGAATGCTACACTGTAACAATCATCTAGACCCGATCCTGTCAAATTCACAACAGCCCTCCGCTTTTATGGTTTGGCCTCATTCCAGAGGACTTTATTAATGTTGGTTTGTCAGCAGTATATACTTGCATCAAGGATTTGACTGTGTTGTTAAAAGGCATTGTATTTTCCCAAGTTCAGAGTTCACATCATCTCACAATCACTTCATCTATGTTCCCTTGGGTAATAACAATGCATTCATGAATTTGAAGGCATTTGGCATATATGAGAGTTTGGACAAAGAATATGCCAGCTGCTGAGCGTAGATCTAATGATGTATATGCAATTACAAGAACCAATATCAAAAATGGTGCGGACAAGTTGAAGTAGTATTTGATAGGTACAGGAAACGGTTACAATCATACCCTTACTTTATTTATAACTCTTGGAAACTGAAAACTGTAATGTAAACAAAGGATAGGAATGTACAGTAAGCCAGTCTGGCAAAGGGAGTGGCCAATTTAACATTTAAGATGTAAATTTGCAGCAGAATAACTCCAGAAATGCTAAATGGACTGCTATGCATATTTTCTGGTTTTGCTTCAGTGTCATAGTAATTTGCTGCATATTCTGTAGTATATTATGTAGAATTTGGACGAAAATGATCAGGTTAATCAAGTAACTATAGAGCACCTCATTATACAAGTTTCTGAGAACTCATATAAACTGCATTTACTACATTTCCAAAATCCATCTCAGTAATCACTTTTTAAATGCAATTTTCCTTTGAGTTTTTTTTGGACTTATTAAATAGATCATTATTGATTAATCCTAGAATTTCATTATCTACAGCTGATTTTATTTTTTAGATATAATATCTAAGACATAGCCACAACTGTAATTAGACAAACAGATCTATAATCACCAACTTTTCCCTTTTTTTTTGAGCAAAATTTGGTTACAGTATAGTTTTCAAGGTGTAATTTACAGATTAAAGGAAATGAAGAATTTTGGCACAGGTTCGGACTTCTCTTTGGAGGTGAGTGCTTCGGTGATCTCAGCTCCATGTATCTCCATCACAAACTTCCTTCAGGTCATCTCTCTCATTACTTGTTAGTTTTTCCACTCCTGTACACCAGTTTAAAGGTAACCTGTGATAATTTCTGAAGATGTGATGCCAAGCTATTTAGATCAGCAAATGGAAGCCAGAGGAATTGTGATTTGAAGATTTGCCACCTTCCCAGTGGAGGGGAAGGCTGGCCAAGATTTCATAGACATGGGATTACTCCATTTCTTGGGTGTTCAACAAATGGGACTCTGGACAAGAAATGTAACTCCGCAGGTAGTTCTCACACTACCTAATACTGGTGCAGTGTGATAGTTTTGTGTTTTAGGCAGTGGTGGCTACCACAAGCCATGTTTGATAAGTATTTAAATTCTCCAGCCTACTTATATTTAGTGCTTTAATTAGTACTTCAAATGATGGGGAAAATTATAACTGGGAAAATATAATCTTCACAGAAGAGTTTGAAACAAATCATGGCTGGTAAACAGCTTGGAAATACCTTTGTTCTGCTGATATTACTTGGTTAGAAATGCAAATGAACTTTCATTTAATCAATTCCAGTGGAGTGCAGCATCTTGTTTATCTGCATTAAGATATTACGTGTATATTTACGAAAACAATTTATTTTTGTTGATTGCAGACTCAATTATTCTAATGTTCTCCTTGCCAGTCATCCACCTACCAACATCCAACTATTTTAACACTTTTTTTTAAAAAAAAACTATTCTGCACATTATCTATTTCACCCATATCATTCAACATCTACAATACTCCAATTTAAAATGACCCTTTTTTTTTGTTTAAACATCTTTATGGTCTTGCCTTTCTCTATAATCTTGAGCCCTACAATTTGTCTAGAATTCTTTCTAATGATCTGTGACCTTTAAAAAGAAGTCATTCAGGGAGGGGTTTCTCCTAACTAGGTCAGCATTTATTACCCATCTCTCGTTACCCTTGAAGCTCGTGATGAGCTGCAGTCTTGAATCACAGCAGTCCATGTGGTGTAGGTGCACCCTATGTCGGTCTGGGTTCCAAAGGTTTGACCCAATGACACTGAAAGGATGGTAATTTATTTCCAAGTCAGGATAATGAATAGCTTGGAAGTGAATTTGCAAGTGGAGGTGTTCCCATGTATTTGCTACCCTTGTCTTTTTTAGATGCTGTGGTCATGTGTTTGGAAGATGCTTTCTAAACAACCTTGGTGAATTTCTGCAGTGCATATTGTAAATGGTACATACTGCTGCTTCTGAGTGTTAGTGGTGGACAGACTGAATGTTTGTTGTGGATGTGGTGTCAATTGAGCTGTGTTGTCCTGAACAGTGTCAAGCTTCATGAGTGTAATTGCTCCTGCACTCATTCAGGCAAGTGGGGAGTCATCCAACACGCTCCTGTCTTCCACCTTGTAGATGGTGGACAGGCTTTGGGGAGTCAGGAGATGAGTTACCTGCTGCCAGATGCTAGCTTCTGACCTGTATTTGTAGCCACAATATTTACATTCTAGACCAGTTCAACTTTTAGTCAATGGTAATTCCTAGGATATTGATGGTGGGGGAGTCAGCAATGGCAATGCCATTGAATAATAAGTGGTGATCATTAGTTCTGTGTTGAAGATGGTAATTGCCTGGCTATAGTGCATCATGAATGCTATTTGCCACTTTTCAGTTCAAGCCTGGATATTATTCAGGTTTTGTTCCATTTGGAAATGGACTGCTTCAGTATCTGAGGAGTTGCGAGTGGTGCTGAACATTGCATAATCATAAATGAACATCCCCTACTCCTGACCTTATGGAGGGAAATATTGCTCCGGTTTCTTGAAGCTAGATTTGATCAAGTGTAACATTGATGTCATCAAAAGTTACTCTTAGCTCCCTTTTGAATGTAGCTCTTGTATTCTTGTTAGAAGTAAAGTTTTATTGAGGTCAGAAGCTATGGGGCACTGACAAAACACAAACTGAGCATCAATAAATTGGTTGTTGCTAAGCAAGTGCTATTTGAAAGCACTGTTGATAACCCTTTCCATCACTTTACTGAAATCAAAAGTAGGCTGATAGGGCAGCAATTGCCTGCTTTTTGTGTACATACCAGGCGAGTTTCCGCACTGACATATCATCTGCCAATGTCACAGCTGTACTAGAATGTCTTGGTTAGGGGTGCATCAGGTTCTGGAGGGGTCTTCAGGGCAATTATTGGAATGTTTTCAGCATCGAGTACTTTCAGCTGTTTCTTTATCGCAAATGGACTGAATTAAATTGGCTGAATTTGACACCTGTGATGCTGGAATCCCTGGAGGTGACTGAGATGGATCATCCACTTGATGGTAATAGTAGAGCGGGGATATGCTGGGCCATGAGGTTGCAGATTGCTGAATAAAATTTCATTGCTGAAATTTTACTCTCAGACTCTCATTGATGTCTAGCCTTGAGTTTCTAGATCTGTTTGAAACATATCCCATTTATTATTGTGATTGTGAGGATATTCTCCATCATGCAATGTGCAAACAGAATTTTATCTCCACTAAGACTGTGCAGTGGACTGTCTTATGGTCATGACCACATGCATCTGTGGCAGGCAAGCTGATGAGGATGAGGTCAGGCATCTTTTTTCCTGTTAGTAGTCCTTCATCTGCCTGCAGATCCTTTCAAATTCGACCAGCTTGGTCATTTATGCTGTTGCTATTATGCCACTGTTGGAAATGAACATTAAACGCCCCCATCCTGAGTACATTCTGCACCCTTGTCAGCTTCAGTGCCTCCTCCAAATTGTGTTCAACACAAAATTCTGATTCATCAACTGAGGGATGTCAGTGAAGTAATCATAAAGTTTTCTTGCCAATGTTTGATCTGATGCAATGAAATCTCATGTTGGCTGGAGTCAATGTTGAGAAAATCCCAGGACAGTTGCAGGTAGAGAGGGTGGTGAAAAAGGCATTTGTCATGCTTGCCTTCATTGGTCAGAACATTCTGTATAGGAGTCGGATGTCATGTTGCATCTGTACAGGACATCAGCGAGGCCTTTTCTGGGATATTGTGTCCAGTTCTGGTCGCCCAGTTATAGGAAGGATATTATTAACGGGTTTTGAGAAGATTTGTAGCTCGGGTTGAGGTTCTAGATGTAGGTTTGCTCACTGAGCTGGAAGGTTTGATTTCAGACATATCATCATACTAAGTAACATCACCAGTGAGCCTCTGGATGAAGCACTGGTGATATGATCCGTGTTTTTGTGTTTAGGTTTCCTTGGGTTGATGACTTCATTTCCTGTGGTGATGTCATTTCATTTTTTTCCTCAGGGGTGGTAAATGGGATCCAAGTCCATGTGTTTGTTGAGAGGGTTCCGGGTTGGAATGCCATGCTTCTAAGAATTCTCATGTGTGTCTCTGTTTGGCTCATCCTAGGATGGATGTGTTGTCCCAGTCAAAGTGGTGTGCTTTCTCATCTGTATGTAAAGATAGTACTGAGAGTAGGTCATGTCTTTTTGTGGCGACTTGATGTTCATGTATCCTGATGGCTAGTTTTCTGCCTGTTTGTCCAATGTGTTTGTTACACTTCTTGCAAGATATTTTGTAAATGACATTAGTTTTGCTTGTTGCCTGTATAGGGTCTTTCAAGTTCATTAGTTGCTGTTTGTGTGTTGGTGGATTTGTGGGCTACCATGATGCCAAGAGGTCTGAGTAGTCTGGCAGTCATTTCCAAGATGTCTTGAATGTATGGGAGAGTAGCTAGGATTTCTGGACGTGTTTTGTCTGTTTGTTTGGGTTTGTTGCTGTGAAAATTGGTGGACTGTGTTTGTTGGGTACCTGTTCCTTTTCAATATACTGTGTAGGTGATTTTCCTCTGCTCTTCGTAGTTCCTCTGTGCTGCAGTGTGTGGTGCCTCATTGAATTAACGTTCTAATGCAGCTTCGTTTGTGGGTGTCGGGAAGATTGCTTCTGTAGTTCATATTTGGTCCGTATGTGGTGTTTTCCTGTACACACTAGTTTGACGTTCCCCATTGGCTGTTCGCTCTACTGCAATGTCTAGGAATGGCAGTTTGTTGTTGTTTTCTTTCCTCCTCTTTAGTGAATTTCATGACAGTAAGTGTATTATTGATGGTCTTGAAGGTTTCCTCTGTTTTGTTTAGTGATAACAAAGATGTCATCCACATAGAGGACCCAAAGTATGGGTTGGATGGTTGGCAGAGCTGTTTGTTTGAGTTTCTGCATTACTGCCTCTGCTAAGAACCCTGATATTGGAGATCCCATGGGTGTTCTGTTGGCTTGTGTGTAGGTTTTGTTGTTGAAGGTGAAGTTGGTGGTAAGGCATAGGTCCATTAGCTTGGCGATATTGTTCTTGCTGATGAAGTTGGTGGTGTTTGGTGTATATGTCTTTGGTTCTTCTGATAGTATAGTCAGTGTTTCCTTGGCCAGGTTGATGTTGATGGATGTGAACAGAGCTGTTATGCCAAAGGAGACTGTTATGTCATCCTTTTCTATCTTGGTGTCAGACAAACCAACGGAACACCCATGGGATCTCCGATATCAGGTTCTTAGCAGAGGCAGTATTGTAGAGACTCAAACAAACAGCTCTGCCAACCATCCAACCCAAACTTTGGATCTGCGACATGGATGACACCTTTGTCATCAATAAACAAAACAAATTAGAGGAAATCTTCAAGACCATCAACAAAGACCATTCCTAGACATTGCAGTAGAGCGAATAGCCAATGGGGAACTTCAAACCAGCGTCTACAGGAAAACAACACATATGGACCAAGTACTGAACTACAGAAGCAATCATCCCAACACCCACAAACGAAGCTGCATTAGAACGTTAATTCAATAAGCCACCACACACTGCAGTATAGAGGAACTATGAAGAGCAGAGGAAAATCACCTACACAGTGTATTTAAAAAGGACAGGTACCCAATGAATGTCCGTCAATTTTCTCAGCAACAAACCAAAATAAGCAGACAACACATCTGGAAATCCTAGCTACTCTCCCCTATATCAAAGACATCTCGGAAATGACTGCCAGACTACTCTGACCTCATGGCATCACGGTAGCCCACAAACCCACCAACTCAGTAATGAACTTGAAGGACCCTATATAGACAACAAGGAAAACTAATGTCATTTACAAAATATCTTGCAAGAACTGTAACAAACACTACATTGGACAAACAGGCAGAAAACTAGCCACCAGGATACATGAACATCAACTTGCCACAAAAAGACATGACCCACTCACTAGTTGCTTTACATACAGATGAGAAAGGACACCACTTTGACTGGGGCAACACATCCATCCTAGGACAAACCAAACAGAGACATGCATGAGAATTCCTGGAAGCATGGCACTCCAGCCGGAACTCTATCAACAAATACATGGACTTGGATCCCGTTTACAACCCCTGAGAAAAAGAATAGCACATGACATCATCACAGAAAATGAAGCCACCAACCCAAGGAAGCCTAAACACACAAATAAAAAGCACGCCATATCACCAGTGCTTCATCCAGAGTCTCACTGATGATGTTGCCTAGTATGGTGACGAAACATCTGAAATTGAACCTTCCAGCTCAGTGAGCAAACTTGCATCCTGGATATTATTGCGGTGGAGAGGGTTCAGCAGGGATTTACCAGAATGTTGATGGGTATGGAAGGTTAACTTATAAAGAAAGGCTGGGACTTTTTTGCTGGAGCATAGGTGGTTGAGAGGCAATCTGAAAGAGGTTTATAAAATAATGAGAGATATGGATAGAGTTAATGGTAGTTGTATTTCCCCCTAGGATGGGGGATTTCAAGACTAGGGGCCATATTATTAAGGTGAGAGGAGAGAGATTTTTAAAAAAGACATGAGGCAAATGTTTTGCACACAGGGTGGTTCACGTGTGGAATGAACCTCCTGAGAAGGTGGTTGGAGAGGTACATGAATAGGAAAGGGTTTGAGGGAATATTAGCCAGGAGCAGGCAGGTGGACAAGCTTAGTTTGGGATTGTGTTCAACATGGACTGGTTGGCCTGAAGCACCTGTTTCCAAACTGAATGACTGTTAAACTTGAAGGTGCAGAAAAGATATACAAGGGGCTTTTTTTCCTGGAGCATTGGAGGTTGAAGGGTTACCTTATAGAGGTTTATAAAATCATAAGAGGCATGGATTGAGTGAATAGCCAAAATTCTCTTTCCTTGGGTGGGTGAGTCCAAAACTGGAGGGCAGAGGTTTAAGATGAGAGGGTAAGATTTAAAAAGGACCTGAGGGATAACTTATTCACCAGAAAACTATACATGTATGGAATAAGCTGCCAGAGGAAGTGGTGGAGGGGATATTAATTACAACATTTAGAAGGCATCTGGATGTGTATATGACTAGGAAAGGTTTAGAAAGATACGGATTAAATACCGGCAAATAGGATTGGGTCAGATTGGGATGTCTCATTGGCGTGGATGAGGTGCACCAAAGGGTTTGTTTCACTGCTGTCTAACTTTATGACTCCATGTCTCTATAACTTTTTCCTGCTTTGTATATTACTAAGCCACCACTGTGTGTGCGATTGGACATAACCAGGGGATAGTGATACTATATTTTCTGGTACGTTTGGGAAGTATGATTCTATAACTGTTATCTAGTAGTCTAGAATCAAGTAAAGTCTAACTTTACTTGACTAATTTGTGAGACATTCTCCCAATTTTGTGACTAGCCCCCAGCTGTTAGTAAGTAGGATGTTGCAGTGTTGACTGAAACATGTTTGCTGTTGTCATTTTCAGTGCCTAGGTCAATGTCAGGTGTATATGTTTCTGAACGTTGAGCCTTCGGCTCCTTAGATGCCATAATTGGCATCATCTCTTTCAATTTTCTACTCTTTTCTTTGCTTGCTTCTAGTAACTTAGTTTCAGATTAGCCCTCGCTTTCCTTTTTTGCATTTGTGATTTTTTTATGGTTGTATCTCTGAAGTGTTTTGAGAATTTCTCTGTAGTAAAGACACACAGTACAATCTTTTTAACTTATCAAAAGCCAACATTTATTGACTATCCCTCATTATCCTTCAAATGGCAGTGATGTACTTTCTTGAATACTTGCAGTCTATGGTAAAGGTAACCCCACAGCATGAAAGAGGAAATTCTGGAATTTTGACTCAGCAGCATAACAGAACTGCTGTCTGATTTCAAGTCAGAATTGTGTTCAATTACAAGGAACCTAGCAGATGATCATATTCCAATATTCTAGCTGCTCTTGTGCTTCTAAATAATGGGGTTACGACTTTGGAAGAGACTGCACAATTATTACCTGCTGGGTTTTGTTTAAAATAAATTCTCTTCAAATCAATAGTTCTATGTATTGATGAATAAATATTTTGTCAAAACTTTTTATCTTGCACTCACCAGGTCAATTTACCAAGTGAAGGGGAAACAACATATATAATTTTATTGGTTTGCAAATAGACTTGATTATTAGGCATGATGCCATGGATAATGTGGCTGTTCGATAGTGGCCAACAGTTCATTGCCCCACACTTTTTTTAATTTTAAAATTTAAAGTAGACAGGTTGACTCAATTAGTCAAGGTCATTTAAATTTGCCTGAGTCCCTCTGAATGTGTGGCCTTGATGAATTTACAATTCATGGCTTGCTGGCTGTGTTCCTAAATGTCCCACCACGGAGGACTGAGTGCAATACACACCCTACTCCTGGCTTATTTATCAGCTTCCTACTAGGCAGGCAGTGATTGACTGATAGACACTTTATCCAGCATCTTTAAAATATGGAGCAGTTGTCAGGAATCCTTGCACTCCTGGGTTAGACCCGAATCCCCAGTTCAGAGTAAAACAAAAACCATCCTATTTTGTTCAGTTGTGGCCATTTATCAGTGGATTCAGGAAGCACTTTTTCATAAATGGTGGTGGAAGTTTGGAATTCTCTCCCATTAAAAGGGAGAGAATAGGGTGAATGGAAATATTCAAGACCAAAAGTGCTTTTATTATTAACTATTGTATTAAGGGAACAATGGCATATAAATAGAGTTAAGATACTATCTAATAATGATCTAATTGTCAAAAACCAGCTCAAGAGACTGAATGTTCTCCATCTATTCCAATATTATGATTGTTGGCTAATGCAGTGTTACATTTGTTTTCTCATTTCTGCATAACTACTTAGATCAGGAGCTTTGGTGAATTGTCGCAGTGCATCTTGTAGATGATACATGTTGACACCATTGTGAATGGTAGTGGAAGTTCATTAATTCCTTCATGGAAGGAAATTTGCCATGCTTGCCTATATGTGACTACAGGCCCATAGCAATGTGGTTAACTTTTAACTGTCCTCTGTAGCAATTAGGGCTGGGCAGTGAATGCTGGCTTAGTCAGTTATGGCCATGTCAAATGACTGAATATTTTAAAAAGGCTTATTGTGCCTCATGAACATAAATGGTGAGTAATTTAAATGCTTGCAATCAAGCAATGTAAACAGGAAAATAGCCACTGGGCTTTTATTAATATGTGGCACATATGCTTAATGCTGTGGATTCCTAGCAAATATAAGTGACTCATTTTCTGGTAAAGTCTTGAACCTAATTCTAGCCCTCGCTAGCTATATATAGAGTACCAAAAAAGCATTCTGCTTACCGCAGAAATTAATAATGTATGCTAAATGAAGTTTGCTGACAGAGCAATGCTAGGTACAAAAGCTGCAACACACCATTATCTACTCCCCCAAAACATGACTTTCCAATCTAATGTTCTCCAAATCTTCAATTTGGCAATAATCTAATTAAGCCTGACCAATAGTAACATGTTGTGGATTGTAAACTGTTTTTACCCTACCATACTTGCAGCAAGAATTACGCTCCATTGAAAGACTTTGAATCAATACATTTAGTTGCCTCAATACATTTTGAGACTGCAGGTCATGGAATGTTAACTTAGGTGATTTCTTGAGGTATCTACCATCGTGCAAAGTTTGGGGAAAAAGTTGTCCAGAGCTTCTCTTAAAAGTCTTCCTTATGGAAAATGCACAGGTTTCATTACATTAATCTACATATGCTATATTCCTACATTATCTGTAAAGAGCTAGGATCAATTATTTTGTGAATATATATCCTAGGTTGCTAAATTCATTACTGCACTGTGCCACTTTCTCAACCTGTCCTGCCATCTTCAATAATTTCATACTTCACGATTTCACAATATTCCTTAAAGAATTTTACTCTTTATTTTTATCCTTCCTACCACAATGTATCACTACTGGCTTCCTGGTATTAAATTGCCTATGTCATCTTGAAATCTCTAACTATCCTCCTGATGGTTCACAATATGTTCATGTTTTGTGTCATCTGTAAATGTTGAGATTGTGCCCTGTACTTCCAAGTCTAGGTAATTTATATATATCAAGGCGGCCACCAGCATCAAGTGTCAGGGAACATCATTGTGTACTTCCACCACTCACTCAGCCAACATCGTATCCCTGCTATTACTTTTGTTCCATGAGCTTCAAATTTTCTGGCAAGTGCATTATATTTCCCTTTTATGAAAAATGTCTTGGAAATCCATGCACATCAGATCACAAACTCACTACCCTCACAAACCTTCCCTATTACCGTTTCAAAAATCAAACCAAGTTAATTCAACACAATTGGAAATGAACAATTATAAACTGGCTTGCCCTAAATCATTCTAATTTGCCCAAGTGACTGTTAATTTTTCCCTGGATTATAATTTCCGCAATTCTTCCAGCATCAAGCTACTGTTGCTGGATTTTCCTTAGTCCCTTTTTTTTGAACAAGACTGTAACACGTACAACTCCCTAGTTCTTTGTTACTTCTCCATACTTGAGCATTGGAAGATAAATGACCTCCTCTTTCGCTCTGGCTTTGGCAGCATCTTCTTTGGTAAAACATTCTAAATCATAATTTAGGACTTCAGCCATGAACACTGCTTTTATCATTACATTACCATGTTTGTTCTGAAATGAAAACGCTTTGCTATCTGTATGCAAATTCAAAAGCAACTCTTGTTTTCAATGTCTGTGGGCCTGTCCAAAAGTTTCCACTTACTGGCAGTAGTTTCAAACTCTTGTTTAAACATTTACTGTTATGTACTTGGATCGTTGGGCAGTGACCAAAGTGGAGAAGAGTATGCAAATTGTCAGTTTGATACTGAACCAAAGAAGTATTTTTAATATTGTGGAGCTTTGTTTTTTTCTTTGCAATGAAACTCATTGTGTACCAGTTTTTAAGATTGTAAGAATTAAGTAAGTTCAAAACTCTTCATAATTGTCATTTTTTTCTGTTTTTGTACAATTTCTTGGATGTTAATGTACTAGTGCACCACGAGCCCTTGAATTTATTGGTTAATATTTCTTTGCCCTGCTGTGCTTTTTCCTTCTGTGCCATTTCTAGCTATTCTGTTTAGAATAACTTCAATGTGAATTAGTTTTCATATATATAGTTCCTTCAAGAATGAGTCTTGTTTGCAGTCAGATCATCAGAACTAGTTTTCTGAATTTTCATAATACTGGTAAGGATCTCTGGCTTGGTCAGAGTGATGCTGGAGCCCTGATTCTGGAGGCCCCATCGCTGAAGCCACCACGTGTAATTTTGCAGGGAACCAGGTGTATGTTGCATATCCATTGTTCAAGGAGACATCTGCTCATGTTAAAATTTAGATTAGATTAGATTCCTTACAGTGTGGAAACAGGCCCTTCAGCCCAACCAATCCACACCAACCCTCCGAAGAGCAACCCACCCAGACCCATATCCCTCTGACTAATGCACCTAGCACTGTGGACAATTTAGCATGGCCAATTCACCTGACCCGCACATCTTTGGACTGTGGGAGGAAACCAGAGCACCCAGAGGACACTCACGCAGACATGGGGAGAACGTGCAAACTCCACACAGACAGTCGCCCAAGGCTGGAATCGAGCCTGGGACCCTGCTGCTGTGAGGCAGCACTGAGCTACCATGCCCACCCCCCCATGGCAGCAGTCTAAATTCATTTTCATTGGTGGCTGTCCAATACACAAAGTTATAGGCTTTTGACCTTTGTAAGGAGGAAGTCTAAAACTGTAGGAGTTAATTGGAGGGGAAGGGCACCATTTGGAGAGAGAGGGTACCCTTTTGGAAAAGTCACGTACATTTTGTGGTTTTTAAATAACATGATTCTGTGTAAAACATGAATATATTTATTGGAAATTTAAAGCTGTTAAACAATTAAATTCTTAAGGCCTTTAAATTGTTGAGAAAATTGTCTGCAATGTCTTAAAGATAAATTCAGTGTTTGCTCCTTCACTCTGTGTTGACATAAGCCTCAGTGCCACAATTGATTTATGGCTGATTTCACAATGTATTATCATCACTTTTTCCTTTCCAGCAGACATATAAAAATGCAGCGTTTGGTGTCTAGATATGCATGGCATGAATTAGGATAAAGTTTATATAGCAAAAAATGTGAATGTTAATATGTAATGGGTGACATTACTCTGATATCAGAAGAGCAAATGAGTATTTGAAAGAGAGAGAGGAGTAAAAGTAAGACTTCACTCGAAAACTGTCTTCAATAACATTTAGAAATAAATGTTAGTAAAGTCTATTACAGTATTATTACTCTAGGATTGATGCTTACGATGTAGAGATATTCTAGGGAAGAGGGAGCAGCATCAGACTGTATGCATTAATATCAACATTCGTGGAAATACTGCAAGTATATTGTGCCCATAAACCATACTGAGAAGGATTGTATTAATATATTTGGACTGGCTGGAGGGCTGCTGGCTCACTTGGATGCCCCATCTCAGTCAGGTAATGGGAAGTTTGCTGCATGGTCATGGTTAATATTATGCTGGTATACACTCCACCTTGGCCTGCCAATGGGGCCACTAAAGAATGTGCAGGGTTTTTGGGGGAAAAAAACCGAACTTGCACTTTCTAAATCTGTAAAGTTCAACACCTTCTGAACAGTGATATTGGGTTTGCAAGGAAATTTCACCATTCCCTTGTGCCCTTGGACTCCTATGACTGCATTGTGTTCTCCACAGCTCGTTATATGAAGAAATACACCTGTTTTTAATACCCTTTCTTCAAATATTCAGGCTTCTCTGCTTAATTGGTTTATTTGTGCTCATCTGGAGATTTGGATGACTCAATTCATTTCATGTGTTGGTCCATAGTCTTGTTCCATACAGATTGCTCAACACAGGAATTCCTATCTGAAGCAGCTATTTGGTGACATTATTAACATTATAGAGAAGGGTAGAGTTCCATCCTTTGTGACTAATTTGGAAATTTTCCAGTAGGTTTGACCTAGATTACCACCAGTATGGTGGTATCTGGTTAAAAGTTTGGGGTCAATTCCTTCTTCATGCAAAGGGTTGTGAGTCTTTCGAAATCTCTGCATTTCAGGTCTAAATGTGTTCAATTAGACAGATCTTTTTGGTCTCCCCAGGAATCTAGGGACATGGAGAATTTGTAGGAAACTTGGAGTTGAAGCCAAAGCTCAGCTGTGATCACACTGAATAGCAGAGAATGCTGTGTGGTCTATATCTATTCTTATTTCTTGCGGTTCTTGTGATTTCCCAGCCAAGATGGAATTTAGGAAGATTTTTCAGGGAGTAACTTATTGAAAGTGAACATGGGCACTTTGGTTTAAAACTCCTACAGAGATCAAATGAAAGACAGGAAAACAACAAAACAGTAGCAAATTTGACCACAATTCTTGGTCAGATGCCATTAAAGATGCATTCTCTTGCTGACAGCCAAGAGTTACAGACTAACAACTGACATCATAACTGTTAGAGTTATTAGAAATTATAGTTGTATAATATGTTTCACATTGAAATTTGTGGCACATTAATTGTGAATTAATAATCTATCTACCTAAATATCCAGAATCTTTAATGATAATAATCACTGAGCATGACCGAGTTAAATACAAATGGTTATAGATGTCACCCTGTTGCTATTTGTATAGTTTGAATCAGACAACCATTACACCCTTGCACAGCTGATCTGTAATTCACTTCTGCCCAGACAAGTAAGTCCATGTTAGTTAGAGATTTTGGAAAATTGAAACTTTTAAAAAGTATAAAAACTATCACGCATTTCAAAAGGTTTTAAAGCTAATGAAGTATTGCTTCAGTGTTTGAGTCGTCAGTAATGCTGATCATTGTGCAATCATCATGGAAGCTGTTAGCAGCTTCAAACTTCAGGATCAAGATAAGCTAAATGGATATTTGATGAGCTTTCATGATCTTAGCATTTCTTTCTTCTCTCCAGTTTAGTGCACATTGTTTATGGAACAATAGTAAGGTGAAACATGGTTATAATATGCAGCTGATCCTAGTAGATCTCCCATGCCTAAATGTGTGCACCTGTCCTCCTCTCAAATATATTCCCAGCCAGTTGGTCAGCCTCCACGTGGCTACATAATTAAACTGGGCTTTGAAAATGGTATGTTGGGCCTTTTGTCTGGTAATGTCTGTTAACTACACATTAAATGCCATGTGGAGGAAAATGTGACTCCAATCTCTTAATTATGGTTTAAGCAATAATATGCATTAGTTTAGCATTTTGGCACATTTTTGGACATATATGTGACACTGTCCACAACTGACTCATGGTAGGTTTGTGAAAATAAATAAGCCCCACTACAATGAAACTGTTGCCAATGGCACAGTATGTTTCTAATTTGTTGCTATGGCTTGCTGAGATTTGAACTAAATTGGAAAGCAGAATTCCTGATTGGTTAGCTGTAACAGGAAAATCTTGACCTAGAGAATGCCAGTTACACAAAATAGACAAAGGCAATCTGACTTGTAAACAACAGCAACAAAACCCTACCATTAATTAAGCCACAGCATAAGCTCAGAGGGTTTGCCGATGCCAATGTAAATGCAAAACTTGACATAATACTGTCAAATGGGAACAGAGACATACAGAGTTTATGTGCATGTTTTGGGGAGGAGGTGGAGGGACCATGATGATAGATCTTTCCCTTGCGTTGTGCGTTGGGAATTCAGAATATAAGTCTTGATTCTCTTACATACCACATAATAAATTGATTAAGATTTATTATATATCAGTGCACATTTGGGCACATTATAAAGGGGAAAGTCATGAAGGCTCCCTAACAAGTTTATCAAATGTCCTTCACTGTGTAGTAGCTGAAACTGTGTTGCTGGAAAAGCGCAGCAGGTCAGGCAGCATCCAAGGAGCAGGAGAATCGACGTTTCGGGCATGACCCCTTCTTCAGGAATCACTTGTAATACATGAGCAGGAAAACAGGAGAATTATGTACGAGGAAGGACTTTCTTTGGTTATCCATTCAGGGATGATCTTACTGTCCTGTCAGCATTATATCCAATTATTTCTTAAATGATTCTGGGTTTTTTGTTGAACATTATCTGGAAATTCGTTTCACATACCAATCACTCTATATGAAGAAAACTTTCCTAATATCAGTCTGAAAATTACTGATAGCAAGTTTGAACTTGTAACCCCCTTGTGGTTGGGTTTTATATCATGATAGTTGCCATATTCACCATTACTAAGACTAATTTTATGTTCCAGATTTACTATCATGTGGGATCTTTAGAACCAATAAAGAGAGCAAACTTTCAGCCATTTGCAGTTACTAGAGTGAACCTTATAACTTCTTAATAATAGGTCATTACTAATAATAAGAAAAAAGTATCAGTTTAAATCTCTTTATTTCCTTTTTGAGGCTTAGTCTGAATCCTTTTGAGGCCTTCTAAAAATTCCTCAACATTATTAGGGTAATTATTCACCAATGCCTTGCTTTAGAGAAGCATTTCCAGGAGAAGTAAAGAGTTTATAAAAATATATTCTTGCTCCAGGAATTTGCAGATCATTGTTACGTAGCCAGCCAGGCTGTCCAATTAATTGAGATCTAACACTAGGTACAAAGCAAGAACAGAGTAAACAGGTGTGGCTTGGTTCATATTTTCATGAAGACTTCACAGAAAATCTTTTTGTTACAGATAAGGAAACTAAAACTTCATAGTCAGGATTATAATCATTAAGTCAGGTTGGGTATACCTGTATTCCTGGGTGTACTGTCACATGTTCTCCCACCTCCAAGCATTTCTCACAGTTAAAATTCTTCATTCTTATCTCTAATCCTTTTTATAACTAACAAAAATGATATTGTTTAAGATTTCCAATTTTCATAAACTTTAGAATAATCTGAAGCATTGGCAGATTTAACCATGACCCCAACTCTTATGCCTTGTCACATTTCAGCAGTCTGCCTGCCTTAACCTACCAGAAATCCAGTTTTTGGTATCTAATCTGCAGATGGCGGAGAACCAGGTTTGTGGGAGTTTTACAGATGGAGAATGTCAAGATCTATCTAAAGATATCATGATCAGTCGCAATCTGCGCCCTTTATAATCAACCCCTGTATTCTCAACAAAAATAAACTTATTGTAAGCCTTCAGGGATGTAGACAGCCTCCCTGCCCTGAACTTCCCTGGAAGTTACACTTCACAGATGATTAGCACTTTTTCCAATTGGTGTACCGGTCTCCACAGATGCGCTGGGTGTTTATGAAAACTTGCAACATTGTTGTTGAGTTAAACCACTAGAGATTCCCATGACATCATACATCATCCCTGACTCCTGATGCGCTAGTTAAATATAATGAATAAGGTTATGTAACTTAACAATTGCTATCACTTAAAAAAACTACATACTGTTAAGAAAACTTGCTCTTCTTGTTAACACCTGCAAGTGGTTCATCCTCTATCACTGTTAAGCAAACAGGCCCTTAGATGCAATGTAGATCAGCATTTAGGAGAATCTGTAGATAATTTCATTGACAATATCAACAAATGAGTAAAAATTATGATGGAGCTTTGAAATCAGAATTTGTAAGAAGTAGCACTGTTGGAATTGTTGGGCTTCTTACATATTTGACTTTAGAAAAATCTATTCAGATTCTGGTGTAAGCAGAAATCAGGAAGAATCACTGATTGCAGGAGGATAGACAATCTTACCACAGGAGAGCAATATAACATATCCACTTTATAAGGTAAAAACATTCGGAGGACACACATGACAAGCCAACTCAAAGAGTAGGCCAAACAGCAGATACTAGTCTTCATCAGTGTTATGAAACAAAAAATCCTCAAACGCAGAAGCTGTGTTCAGCCTTGACAAAAGAAATGTTGCACCTACAAAATTATAGGTCTCTTCCAGATGATGATTACAGCTTCAGAGGAGCAAAAATGGGAGATGTCAAAATTAACACACAAAGAGTTCAAGATTGTAGAGAATCACCATTGAAAAAGATGCCTCTGGCATTCCCAAAGGAAACTGGTAATTCAACCAAATTTGTGTTGTCAGAATCTATTTATGTCAATAGTACAGGACAATTCAGATCCCAGACGGAAGCTTGGCTCAATAGGTCATCATGAGCTTAATTTTTGTTCTTTGGTTACTGTGGTGGTCAGACACTGAACATATACATGTGAAGCTGCTAATGTTCTTCTAACAAAAGAACTTTTATTACAGTAAAGAAAAACACTTCTCTCAAACTCTGTGTATATCTATGACAATTTCGAAAGATCTTAACCTAAACAACAACAATACGCGATTTAATCCTTTACTCAGCAGTATAATTTTCAGATTCTTAATTAGTCATAGAAGTGAAGTTTCACTCCTATCTTTACTCCTAAATTTCTTCCGCAACTGATGAGTTTGCAAATGTTCCTTTTCAGACTTTCTGCCCATTCACCAGATACAATTCTCTCTGTTACTGTCTGTCCAGGTACACAAGACTATTGAAATACTCACTGACTCTTCAAACTGAATCTTATTTAAATAAAAGAACTCAGGGCTGAAACTTCCATTCCTTTGTCTGTACAAAGGTTATGCTAAGTTCTTTGGAGAAATTATTTTGTCACAGGGGCTAATGACCTTTCTTGTTGTATCTTACCAAAGTTGCCTCATTAATTACTTACCCCACCCTCGTGGCATCCCTCACATTCGATTCCAGCAATTTGCCATTCCCAGAATAACTCAACGCTGCCAGGGATATCCCAGAATTCATCTCTTGTGACTGCATCATCTTTGGAAGCCTAGTGTGCACTATCAGCCTGGATCTGCTCTGCATGGTTCCTGATATTTGCCCCAGCCAAGTCAGAAAGGGGGATATCATTGTCTTACTTTGGCGCAGGAGCCTGGATCTCCTGATGGACAGGGTGGTGCCTCTTCCCCAGGTTCAGCAGAGGAGGGTTGCCTGTCCTTCTAGATAATCAAGGTTTCAAGATGCTGTAGTTGGTAACCACTGCTGCTACTGTGCATCATTAGCAATGTTAGATGGAATGCTAGTCAAGCAAGCTAGTTTGTCTTGGATGGTGTCAAACTTCCTGAGTGTTGCTGGCACTGCACTCATGTAGATGACTAATCCATCACAATTCAAACTTCTGCCTTCTAGGTGGTGGACAACCTTTGAGAAGTCAGTTGGTGAGTTACTTACTACAGAATTCCAGTTTCAGATCTACTCTTATAGCATAGCATTTATATAACTGCTCCAGTTCAATTTCTCGTCAATGGTAACCTCCAAAATGTTGTTAGTGTGGGATTCAATGATAATGCCATTGAATGTCAAGCAAAGGTCTGATTCTCTCTTGTTGGAGATTATCATTGTCTGGCACATGTGTGGCACAAATACCTGTTGCCACTTTTCAGTCCAAGCCCAGATATTGCCAAGTTCTTGTTGCATTTGGACATGGACTGCTTCATGAATCTGAGGTAAGAGTTGAATTATTATTGTGGATGCTAATAAGACCAGAAATGCATTGACTCAATGTTTGACGCCCATCAGCTCACCTGCCAAATTTAAAGGAGACCAGGACCACATTTTTATGAGGGTGACTCCAAGACCAGAACAAATGCCAACCTGGGACACTCTGCCAGTAGAACAAATAAAATTCAAATTAGCGGAGAACAGATCTATATCCCTGCAAGCAGCAGCTCTATGGTAGCCATTGCTGTCTTCGAGCTCACAGCCTCTCTCAACCCATTGAGAAATACCCCTACTTAGGATAGGGAGCCAGGGGAGGGATGTGAGGGTTCCAGTTCTGATACACATTCATTTGCATGTCAACAAAATGCCTATGTGGTTACTCATGTCAGATAGGTGTGTATAGTACTCAGCTGGGGATATAATACAGTAAGGGCCGATGTCCAGGGTATTGTAGCAGCAGCAGACCATGAAGATCCAGCAAGTTTTATTGGTTATTTGTTTCTGAACTTTGTTGTTTTCTTTGAATGCACTTGGAAGGAACAGGTCCCATTTATAGTTGTTGAAGGAGCTTAGCTGAGTTGCTGCAGTGCATTCTGTAAAATGGGGAATAGGCTGGGGCTGGTGGTGGTTTCTCGGTCAAACTTTAATTTTTATGAGCCATTCACCCTCAAACCTGCAGCGAAGGGTTAGTCCACAACTATGAAGTTATAGCTGAGCCTAATCTGATTTGCCTCCACATCCACTTTACGGTAGGAGTCATTCTGTGACTGGACTTTTACTGTGGCCTTCAGAAGCCTTCATATATGAGTCATAAACTTGCATTGAATGGGCTATCATCACTTGTTGTAATTCTTGTCAACCAGTTAATATTCAATAAAGTTGGTTTACCATCCAATTAAGGATTTCCAGCATCAGCAGACTGTCACGACAAGTAAGGTAGCTCCACAATAAAGGTAAAGATTTAAAAAAAGGTTTCTGCAGTGTGGGCTGGATGAAGCACACAACAGGTTGGCCTGTGGCTGCTGAAATATAGGGCCTCTTCCTATCTAGAAGCATTTCTCCCATGTCCAGCCCAGCTTGCTCCTGGGACAGTGTCTCAGGACAGCTATTCTTTACTAGTTGGAAATTTGGTACCGACTGGGAAATCCCAGTTAGCTCCCTCAATTGTCCTTAGGTGGTTGGTCACAGTCTGAAAACCAGTAAATTCTGAAAAGCAGCAATGAAAAATTCACACAGCCCCAAAAGGTTGACAATTGCTGAATGACCTGATCTATGAATATAAATAGATACATGGGTGTAAGCAGGCTCCTGTGGTTCAGTGGTAGTGTCCATCACTCTGAGACAAGCAACCTGGGTGCACAGCCCACTTGCTACAAAGGTAGTGTAATAACATCTCTGGAGAAGTTGATTAAGGAAAAGAAATGCATGGGGTGTGCAGTGGGTGTACTGATAGAGCCAGCCCACTGTATACTTCACCATGTGATGAGACTAGTAATAGATTTTAGTGAGTAATAGAACATAGAACTGTACAGCACAGGAATGGGCCCTTCGGCCCATGCCGAACATAATTTCAAAATTAAACTAATCCCTTCTGCCTGCCTTGGTCCATATCCCTCCAGTTCTTGCATATTCATGTACTCATTTAAAAGTCCCTTAAATGCCCCTATCATGTCTGCCTCCACCACTAACCCTCGCAGTGTATTCCACACTCCGACTAAAAAATCGTGCCCCTTACATCTCCTCTGGACTTTTCTCCTCTCACCTTAAGTGCATACCCCTTAGTATTACACATTTCAACTCTGGGAAAAAGATTCTGACCGTCAACCTTATCTATGCATCTCATAATTTTATAGACTTCTATCTTGGTTAAAAATTGGTAAAAGAACACATTGATTATGTTATGGTTGCTAATATGTTGCTGGATGACTCCACTCACAGTATTCATGGAACACTGAAGGCAGTTGGAACTTTGATTGATGACATGGCCGGAATGCTAAGTGGGTGAGGCTAATGTTGTGCTACAGACTGACCTCTGCTTTCATATGTGGAGAAGATTACTCACATTACATTCTAAAAACAACTGTTTCATCAAAGAGGTATTTCTTTAAATATCTCAATACTCTGCTGAAGACTAAATATAATCTTTATTCATTAAAAAATAGGATATCAGTTCCGTAACATGCCAACCTAGAAAACCTTAAATGTTTGCAAGCCACAATCACAAACTTGGCAACTGAATAATAATCTGAGATATGAATTTGAATGTGCAGTAAGACCATAAAGATCAAAAGAGATAGGATCAGGAGTGGGCCATTCAGCCCTTGAACCTGTATTTGCATTCAATAGGATCCATCTGAGCCAATTGTGGCCTTAACTCCATTTTCATATCTCCCCCATAACTCTTGTATTTCATATTGAATAAGAATCTGTCTAATTCAGCCATTCGTTTGTGGGATTTCAGCTTCACTGGCTAGACCAGCATTTATTATATAGCTTTAATTGCTCATGACAAAGTGATGGTGGGTTGCCTTTTTGAACCCCTGCAGACCTTTTTTGTATAGGTAGACCATAATGCTGTAAGAACAGGAGAATCCAAAATAACCTTTTCTTCCACTTTCTTGGGTGTTATTTGGTCTTGTCCCATAGTATGGCCTAAATAAGTCACTTCAGCTTTGGAAAATTCACTCTTAGCTAGATTTATAACCAAACTGACTGTTTCGAGAAGGTCAAACAGTTGAAAACAATCAAAACATCACTATAAAGGATACAGTTGGCGGAGTGGGGTGCTCTTATGGTGTGGTGGCAGTGTCTCTACCTTTCACTGGAAAGCCTGGGTTCAAGTTCCACCTGCTCCAGATGTGTGTTATAACATCACTGAACATAGGTTAAATAAAACAAAAACAATGAGATTTAAAGCCATTTCTAATTTGAATAGGCTTATACACAAAGCCCTGCAGGTTTTGTGTGAGCAAACATTAAAGGCAAAAGCCCTTCAGGAAAGGAAATCAGCCATTCTCATCTGGTCTGTCCTACAGGTGTCTCCAGACTCACAGCAATGTGATTAACTCTTATTTGATCTCTGAAAGCCATTCAGTTGTATCAATCACTACAAAGTCTGAAAGAAATGGAACTAGCTGGAACACCTGGCAGCAAATTAGGCACCAGAAAAGACAATGGCAGAAACAGCTCTGTCCATCCTGCAAAGTCCTCCTTATGGATATCTGGGAGCTAGTGCCAAAATTGGGAGAGCTGTCTCACAGACAAGTCAAGCAACAGCCTGACGTAGTCATGCTCATGGAACCATACCTTACAGGTAATGCCCCAGTTACATCACACTGTAAACTTTTGCTATAAATTCTGTGCCTTACAATTGTGTCCTCCACAACCACCTGATGAAGAAGCAGCACTCCGAAAGCTAGTGTGCTTCCAATTAAACCTATTGGACTATAACCTGGTGTTGTGATTTATAACTTTGTACACCCCAATCCAACACTCCAAATCATTGCCATCCCTGGATATGTCCTGTCCAACCAGCAGCACAGTGGTATACAGTCAGGAGGGAGTTGCCAAGGGAGTCCTCAACATTGACTCTGGACCCCATGAGGTCTCATGGCTTCAGGTTAAATATGGACAAGGACACCTTCTGCTGATTACCTTCCTCCCCTGGCTGATGAATCTGTACTCTTCCATGTTGATTAATACTTGGAGGAAGCACTGCAAATGATAAGGACACAAATTAGTTGGGGGATTTCAATGTCCATCAGTAAGAGTGGCTCAGCAGCAGTATGACTGATCAGTCTGCTTGGGTCCTAAAGGATGTGGCTGCTAGACAGGGGTCTGTAAAAGGTGTTGGGGGAACCAACAAGAGGGAAAAACATACTAGACCTCATCCTTACCAATCTGCTAGCTACAGATGCACCTGTCCTGGTAAATTTAAAAAGGAGATGGACAGACTTTTAATTAATGGGTTAAAGTTCTTTTCTTTTTTTAATTCACTCATGGGATGTGAGATGTGTTGGCTGAGCCAGCATTTATTGCCTTTGAGAAGGTGGTGGTGAACTGTCTTCTTGAACCTGTGGTCATCCATGTGCTTTAAGTTAAGGATAGAGTTCCAGGATTTTGACCCAGCAACAGTGAAGGAATGGCAGGAAAGTCATGGAGGGGTGGAGGTTGAGGTTGAAATGAGATCAGCCATGATCATATTAGGTAGTGGAGTAGGCTCGATGGCATAACTTGCTTATTCCTGCTCCTAGTTCTTATGTTCACACTTTTATTAACAGTTAGATTCCAGAAGCAAAAGTTGGCTTGATAGATCTTGTTTTCTTTCTTAGTTTAACATGACAGTTTTTCAATGAAATATAAGCATGCAAGACATTGTGTGCCTACATTTTTATCATTATCAAAGCACATTACACAAAATAAACAATAAAGAAAAATAAGTAAACCAAGCTATCTAACTAGAACAACTTTGAAATATTTCCAAAACACATGGTTAACCAAAATCCATTCATTCACCAAAATCACCACTTAACAATTAATCAAAATCAAGAGAGCTTTCTCTATGCTATCGAACATTACACTCTTCCATAAGGTAATATATTTATTTAACATCACTGCACTGGAAAATCTTCTTTACTAGGAGATACAATACTTGCATCTGACCTTTGTCAGATCTCCTTCAAACTGAACCAAAATTTTTGAACTACATGATGAAAATAAAACTTGCTCATCCTAGATTCTGTGAATACCAATTGCTTAATGTTTTCTCTCTACTGCCGTAAATCTCCCACAGTATAATCTAACTTCCTTTAAGACTTGAGAAGGCTTTGCAGTCACCTGCTGTCTGACATATACTGGTTTAAAATCATGTTTCTGGGAAGACTGACCTAATTCATTGTTAATCGCTTTCACAAAAATAGACAACATGCTAGTAGTTTGAAGTCTAAGCTTCAATCAAATCAAATCAATCAAAGCTATCTACCTTTCTCTCTACATATCTACCTCTCTATCTGTCTCTCTCTTTGTCTGTCTCTCTATCTATCTAGTTCACGTTCAGGTTTCATCATATTTTTAGAATGCCACTAAAGATGGGGGATTTAGCAAAGTATCCTTATGGATGATAATATCATTTTCAATACATTTATGAGCTGAAGTAATAAAACACGTAATCACCTCCTTTGCAAATAGTCCTTTCTGCATGTAGTAAGATACTGCAATCACCCAAGGGAAAAATATTCCACTGTCAGTCAAGGGGAGGATGGCCAGAAATCTCTCTGCTCTGCTTTGGGATCTTTAGTATTTAACTGAACATGATCACATTTAATACCTTACTTGAAAGACATCATCTACCGCTGCACTGCATGGAGTCAGACTAGTAAATAAATTAGATTCCACAGTGAGACTTAGAAATGTAGAACGGCATTGACTGCAGCACAGAAGAAAAGCCCTTCAGCCCATCACATCCATGCCAGTAAAAGCAACCACCTAACTATTCTAATTCTAACAGTATTTACATCTAGGGTTTAGATTAGAGTGGTGCTGGAAAAGCACAGCAGGTCAGGCAGCATCCAAGGAGCAGGAAAATTGACGTTTCGGGCAAAAGCCTTTCATCAGGAATGGAACTTCATTCCTGATGAAGGGCTTTTGCCCGAAATGTCGATTTTCCTGCTCCTCCAATGCTGCCTGACCTGCTGTGCTTTTCCAGCACCACTCTAATCTAAAATCTGGTTTCCAGCATTTGCAGTCTTCACTTTTACCTAGAATCCACATCTATTTGACTGAGGTGACAGTGCTACAAACTAAGCCAAGGAAACACCATTTTACCCTGCTTAGTTAGAAGTGATTTATTTACACATATATTGTTGAAATTTCTTCCATGTAAGTGGGGTGCCTGGAAGTAGCTGAATTATCTCCAGCAAAACCTATAAGCTCATTGTATTTTGGAATGTAAAAATCAGCTATGTCCGCTCTATTTCTGGGGCTCTTGAATTACAAACAATTGTTGATTATTATTTTTAATCAATAGATTCATATTCCTTTAGCCTTGAAAATAAATGGCAGCTCTACTTATGTAATCAAACAAATGTATAATGCAGAGGGTACCTAGAGTTTTTAAAATTCATTCATAGGATGTGGGCATTGTTGGCTAGGTCAATGTTTATTATCCATTCCTACTTGCCCTAGAGAAAGTGGTGGTGAGATGCCTTTTTGAACTGTTGCAGTTCTTTAGGTGTTAGGGAGTCTCAAAGTGCTGTTGGGAAGGGTATTCCAGGATTTTGACCCAGACAAGGGAAAGAACAGCAATATATTTCCAAGTCAGGATGGTTTGAGGATCCTTGGTGAGTTACTGGATCATAACCCGTAGATGGTGCACCAAATGATCACTGTGTTGGTATTGAGAGAGTAAATGTTGAAGGTGGTTGATAGGTTACCAGTCAAGCAGATTGCTTTGTCCTGAATGATGTCAAGCTTCTTGAGTGCACTTTTCTAAGAAAATGAAGAGTATTCCATCACACACCTCACTTTTGCCTTATGGCTCTTGGACTGAGGAATCAAGAGGTAAATTACAAAATTCCCAGCCTCTGACCTATTCTTGGAGCCAGGGTATTTATATGGCTGATCCTGTTCAGTTTCTGATCAATGGCAACCCCCAGAATGATGAGAAGAAAGGATTCAGTGATGGTACTGCCACTGAATGCCAAGGGATGACTGCGAGATTACCTCTTGTTACTTTCCACTTTTCAAGCCAAGCCTGATTGTTGTCTAGATCATGCTCGTGGACATAGAAAGCTTTAGTATCGGTGAAGTCATGAACATTGTGTAAGCATCAGCAAAGTTCTGACATTTGGATTAAGGGAAGATCATTGATGAAGCAATAGAAGACAATTGGGTCAAGGATACTAGCCTGATGAACCCCTGCAGTATTGTCCTGGGACTCAGCCAATTGACCTCCAACAACTAGAATGATTTTGTTTTGTGTTTGTGAGTGGGAGAGTTTTCCACATGATTTCTATTGATTCCAGTTTTACTAGGTGTTCTCAAATGCTGCCTTGATGCCCAAGGGTGAACACTTCCTCCTCGCCTCTGGAATTCAGCTCTTTTGTTCATGTTTGGACCAAGATCAAATGTAACCCTGGCAGCACCCAAACTGAACATCAGACTGCAGGTTATTCCTTTGCAAGTGTCACTTGATGTCACTTTGGATGACCCCTTCCATCAGTTTGCTGACAGTATAATGGCTGATAGCACAATAATTGGTTGGGTCAATTTTGTTCTGCTTTTCATTCCCTTACATCCCTGGACAATTTTCCGGGGTAGATGTTATTGTTGAAGCTGTACTGGACCCCAGGTACCACTAGTATGTGATGTGCCTTCTGTCAAGAAGTGTGAGATCATGAATAGATCTCCTTCTGCTGATAACAACTCTGCTTTGACAGTCATTGACAGGACTACTCTTAGCATCTGATACTGTTACAACTGTAGCCATGGTCAGGTGAAATTGTTGACCTCTTTCCTCATACAAAACAGATTCTTGAGAAGTGTCGCAATTCCAATGCTAACACTGCAATGCGGAAGACAGAAGCATATAGACATATGGACTCTTTGTATACCAGAATTCAGGATAGATAACTACATTCATAGGGAGGAAAATCAATGTGCTTGCATTGTAATCAATTCTATTTTGAGGACTAGATCTGTGTTTCTGTTTCCAAGACAACGTTAACTTTGGTATACAATATCGTTGAAGGTTGAAAGGTAAATAAGGAGGTGGTAGAGGAGGTGGGGCAGATCATAGTTTTAAATACCATGTGAGAAAATGTAAGGTAGGGAAGCAGTTTTAATGTATTAGAAATTGAAATATCTTGAAATGCTGATATTCTCTTTTAATATTAACATTTCTTGACTCCAGTAAAACCAGAACTTCGAACATTTTTAATAAAATTGCTTATCTTTCATTGTACGGAGATGGAAAGATGCTGACAACAGGGTTTTGATTTTAATACCTAGTTAATGCCTCATTTGAAGAAAATACAGTCAGGAGGGCATCTTCCAAGTTGAGCATCACTGCAGATGGATTTTCCACATTTTGAAAGCAAATATTCCATGCTTCTTCAATCATCTCCCCAGATGCAAACACACTTTTTATCGTAAGACATACTTTTTCTGCCAGTGCAAAAATAAGTGCCTGGAAATTCTGATCCTCCCTGGGTGGAAATCAGAAGTGTGAATATGTATGAGATTGGAATTTGGGGCAGGACTCCAGCAATAGTGGCACAGTCGTGCTATAGTGCTAATGTCACTGGGCTAGTAATCCAGAACTTCAAGTTAACATTCTGGGATGTACACTTGAATCTTGTGTGGCAAATGTTAAATTTGAATACAATTTTTAAAAATCTGGCATTAAAAAGCTAATTTACATACAATCATAGAAACCAATGCCAAATGTTGTAAAAGTCCAGCTTTCCTTTCTTTAGGGAAGAAATCTGCCATCCTTACCTCTGCCTCCAGACCACAGGAATACGCTTGACTTCGAACTGCCCTCTGGGCCATAAATACTGGCCTAGCAAATAACATCAGAGTCCCAGAGAAAAATGCAGCTACTACCCCATTGCAAAGCTCCACATTTCAATTATAAAGCCATTAATGGTGGATGCCAGATAGAGGTTATAGGAATTTAGATGCTTTTCTGACTATCACCTGCTCCACTTGATGGACTTTCCCTCTGGCATGAGTTCTGAGTCATAATGACCTAATCCCTGGAAACTTCATTCATAGTAACAGCAAAATGGTACTGTTTATCTCAGATTCAGTAAAGGTTATTTTTTATTTAACTTTCAAAATTTAGCTTTCTTTGTTGATACTTTTGCTGTACTAGAGAAGCCATTGTAGCACATCTGGGCTTCAGGTGTGGTTCTCTCACAGAGTCCATTCCTGAATCTGCAATACATCACCATCAAGTGCCCTGTACCAGTTATGTGTCTCACGATAACAGAAATGAATACTTCTCAAATGATAACTTTTCATCTGAGATAAGGGGCAATGTTAGTTTGTGTACACACAACAGAAGCTCACATACTTCATGCTGACTATAGGTGTAAATAACCTGATGGAGAGGTGGACTGGGCATTGTTTAAGAGAAAATTCTTTACTATGTTATGTGCATTAAAACTTTGCACATTTTTACCAAGGATTGAAATCCATTGAGTTCACTGCAGAGTCAATCAGACAGGCTATAGGATAAGCACTCAACATAAATCAAAGATTTGATTTATGCCCTTGATATACATCACATACAATGATATCTTGCCTCAGTTAGGAACATGCACAATACAGTCAGCCAGAAAATCTGCTGAAATCCTGTTATTATCCATCTTAACTTACAGCCTGCTGGAATCAAGTAGAAATTTGACTCACACTTAAAAAATACATATGTGTAACTGTTAGGAAACGAGCAAGAACCTCCAAGCTGAAAACAAACTCATCAAACATAACCTGCTGTTTACAAGGATGAGCTTAAGTAATGAAATCTAATTGGCCAAAACCTAAAAGATGCCATAGTCAATTCTCTCTGTTTTGGAGTTAATAGCTGATTTAGCTGGAAAGATACCATTCCACATCAAACATGGGCAAGATAAGGAGGTGGTTCTTTATGCTGCAAACATATATTGAGACATTTTGGACAGTTATTGGAGCAGGCTCCATGAAAAATAGATGCAGTGAATAGACTGCCCCTTGTTATCAGATCATTTGAAATATCTAGCCAACAATTCCAGATTAACCAAGTACTTGCTTTTAACAGTAGATGATTGGTAAAAGGAAAAACACCTAACATATTAAAATCAAAAGTCAAGAAACAATGTTTTTCTGTGACTAAACACTTACGTTCTGTAGGCAAGGAAACCATTTTGCGAATGCATTGATTTTGAACAATGGTGTATTACAATTGAGTAAAGGTAACTACAAAGACATGAGGGAGGAGCTAGCCAGAGTTGATTGGAAGGGGATTCTAACAGTGAAGATGGTGGAGCAACAATGGCAGGAGTTTCTGGGGGTAATTCGAGAGGCACAACAGAGAATCATCTCAAAATGACAAAGAAACATATTAAGGAGAGGACCAGGCAAACATGGTTGAGAAGGGAAATCAGGGACAGTGTATCATTGAAATAAAAAGCATACAATGTGGTGAAGATAAATGGGAAACCAAAGGATTGTGAAACCTTTAAAAATCACCAGAGGATAACTAAACAAAACAAGATGGGCCAAGATGAAATATGAGGGTAAGCTAGATAGTAATATGAAAGATGATTGTAAGAATTTGTTTTAGTTATCTAAAAGGTAGGAGAGAGACAAGACTGGACATTAGACCACTTGAAAATGAAACTGGAGATGCAAATATTGGGGGCAAAGAACTCGTGAAGGAACTGAATAGATACTTTCTATCAGTTTTCACAGTAGATGACACCAGCAAAATACCAGAACTTCAAAAGAGTCAGGGGCAAAAGTGAGTTTAGTGGCCATACTGAGGAGAAGGTGCTGGGGATGCTGAAAGGTCTGAAGGTGGATAAATGATCCAGACCAGGTGCATTATACCCCCAGGGTTCTGAAGGAAGTAGCTGAGGAGATTGTAGAGGCATTGGTGAGGACCTTTCAGGAACCACTGGAGTCAGGGAGAGTGATAGAGGATTGGAAAATGGCTCATGTAACATCTGTGTTTAAGAAAGGAAAGAGGCAGATGACAGGAAATTACAAGCCTGTTAATCTGACCTTGGTCATTGGTAACATTTTTGTGTTCATTATTAAGGATGAGATTGTGGAGTACTTGGAACTGGATGATAAAACAGGGGTGGGTCAGTCTAGCTTCGTTAAGGGGAGGTCATGCCTGACAAATCTGTTAGAATTTTCTTAGAAGTAATAAGCAAGTCAAAGGAAAGCTATTGTGTGTGATCTAATTGGATTTCCAGAAGAGCTTTGACAAGATGTCACACAGGAGGTTGCTACATAAGACCCCATGGTGTTAGGGGCAAGGCACTAGCATGGATAGATGGTTGGCTGACTGGCAGAAGGCAGAGAGTAGGGATCAAGGGATCGTTTTCAGGATGGCTGCTAGTGGCAAATGGAGTTCTGTACGAGTCAGTGTTAGGACCATAACTATTCACTTTATACATTAACACTCTGGAATAAGAGCATTGTTGCTAAGTTTACAGATGACACAAATATAGGTGGAGAGACAGGTGGTGTTGAGGAAGCAGGAAGGCTGCAGAAGGACTCAGCCAGGCAAGAAGACTGGATAAAGAAATGAAAGATGGAATACAATGTCAGCAAGTGTGAGGTTATGTACTTCATTAGGAAGAATGAGATGTAGATTATTTTCTAAATGGGGAAAAGCTTTGGAAATTTGAAGCACAAACTGTCTTAGGAGTCCTAGTTCAGGATTTTCTTAAGGTTAACATGCAAATTCATTTGGCAGTTAAGAAGGCAGATACAATGTTAGCATGCATTTCAAGAGGGCTGGCTAGAATGGAAGAGCAGGGTTGTATTGTTGAAGCTGAAGAAGACTCTGGTCAGAAAACATATGGAATATAGTGAGCAGTGTCAGGCCCCCTATCTGAAGAAGGATATGTTGGATGGTGCCCAGAGGAGGTTTACAAGAATGATCCTGGGGATGAAGGGCTTGTCAGATGAGGAGTGATTCAGGACTCTTGGTCTGTACTTGATTTTTCAGAAGGATGGGAGGTGGGTTGGGGGGGGGGGCGGAGGGTGCAGGGATGGTGGCAGAATCTCACTGAAACTTACAGAATACTGAAGGGCCTGGATAGAATGGATGTGTAGAATATGTTTCCATAAGGAGGTGAGACTAGAACCTGAGGGCACATACTCAGAGTGAAGGTATGACCCTTTAGAACTGAGATGAGGATAAATTTCTTTAGCCAAAGAGTGGTGAATCTGTGGAATATATTGTCACAGAAGGCTGTGGAGGCCAAGTCGTTGAGTGTATTTAAGACAAAGAAAGTTCTTGATTATTAAGGGGAATCAAGGATTATGGGCTGAAGGCAGGAGAATAGGGTTGAAAACCTTATTAGCTATAATTGAATGGTGGATCAGACTCAACGGGCTGACTAGCCTCAATCTGCTCCAACATCTTACGATCTTTTTGTTGGTAGGGAGTCACGTCCCCTTTGCCATCCTGACATGGTCCTGTCTTTGGTGCACTTTAAAGGTGGCAGGACTGGAAGCGGGCGCCAATGTCCTTACATCACCTATATCTGAGATAGTTTGTCTCACATAGGGACTATCAAGGAGCTCTGTTTTAAAAATGGCACACGCCCTGGAAATCCTGGGAGATCCCAGCAGTGTTGGGCACTTCCCCTGCTGGTGAGTACAAGATAGGTCTGGGACACAAGCACCAAACAACCCCATTGCCCTGTGGCCAACAAGTTTAACTCTCTCTCCCACTCCCCAAGGACATGCAAATCCTGGGTCTCCTCCATTGCCAAATCAAGGCCACCCAGCAACTGGAGGAAGAACACCTCATCTTCTGCCTCGGGACTCTACACCCACACAGCATCAACATCGACTTCACTAGTTTCCAAATCTCCCCTCCCCCACCTCATCCCAGATCCAACCCTCTAGCTTGGCACTGCCCTCTTGACCTGTCCTACCTGTCCATCTTCCTTCCCACTTATCCTCTCATGCTCCCCACTGACATATCACAATCACCTGCCACCTGCATCCACCTATCGCTTTCCCACTACCTTCCTCCAGCCTCACCCCCACTCTCCTACTTATCTTCCAGCCCCCTTCTCTCCCACATTCCTGATGAAGAGCTTGTGCCCAAAACATCAGTTCTCCTGCTCCTCGGATGCTGCCTGACCGACTGTACTTTACCAGCACCACACTTTTCGATAATAGCACAAATGGGGTGCCACATTGGTCCGGTCCTACATAATGCAGCAGCACCAGAGAATTGTTTGAGAAAACCTCATGGAGCTCTCAGAGAGAAACCCTCGGTAAAACTTCCCAAAATTGCCAATGAGCTAATTTTTGATAAAATTCAGCCCAATGTCCTTTTTCCCCAATTTTCTGTTTCCCCTGGTTGCTGTTTCTTTCGTGCATGTGTTTCCAGAGCCTGCAGTAAGTTACAATCATTGTAATATTTTCTGAGGCTCGCATTGCAGAGGAAAACAAACACTTGCTCGGTAAGGAACACGAAAACACTTTCAAGGAAGGGAAAAATCTGAAATTCTCAGTTCTGGTGATTCAGCTTCTGTTACACCTGTCAGCATTAAGCTCATTGCTTGTATTCCCTGTGTCCATTAACAGTGTTTCTACAGAACTGAATTAATTTTTAGATCAGTATTACATTGACATCCTCCTCATTCTGTCTCTGCAGTTCACACTGACATTCCTCTCCCTTCTTTTCTTCTTCAATCTGGCATTCCCTCCTCCTCCTGCCACCCCTCTCAGCTCAAGTTGGCAATTTTCTCTTCCTCCCACAATGCCTAGTTCATGGACGCTCTCTCTTCCTCCTTCATGCTCAACTGATACACTGTCTCATCCTCCCCCTAACAACCATTACAATGAAGAAGAATGTAAATTAATTTTCTTCCTCTAATTTTATCTCTCTCTTTATTCATAATGACATCTTTCAAGCAAGTTGTGAAACTCCAGGCTCTCCCACTTCAAATTTGCTTCTGATGCTGCTCTGATATCAAGAACTCTGCTGTGCATAGGAGTTCTTGATCTTCCATAACTATCACAAGCATTCTTATCGAGCGCAGTTCTACACTAGAACAGCTACAGAGTCAGATAGGTGAGTCATTGATGAAAATGTTTGTGTGGGTTTGCTCCGGTTTGCTCCTACAATCTAAAGATGTGCAGGTTAGGTGAATTGGCTATGCTAAATTGCCCATAGTGTCCAGGGATGTGTAGGTTAGGTGGGTTAGTCAGGAGAAGTGTAGAGTAATAGGGAAGAGGAATCAGTCTGGGTGAGTTACTCTGTGGAGGTCGGTGTGGACTTGTTGGGCTAAAATGCCTGTTTCTTCACTGCAAGGATTCTATGTTTGTTGAAAGGTGTGGTGCTGGAAAAGTGCAGCAGGCCAGGCAGCATCTGAGGAGGAGGAGGATCAATGTTTCGGGCATAAGCCCTTCTTCATGAATGAGGCTGGTGTGCCAAGCGGGCTGAGATAAAAGGTGGGGGGGGGGGGGAATTTGGGGGAGGGGCGCTGGGAATATGATAGGTGGAACGAGGTGAGGGTGAGGGTAATAGGCCGGAGAGGGGGTGGGGGCGGAGAGAAGATTGCAGGTCAAGAGGGCGGTGCTGAATCTGGGGCTTGGGACTGAGATAAGGTGGAGGGGGAGGGGAAATGAGGAAGCCGAAGAAATCTGCATTCATCCCTTGTGGTGGAAGGGTTCCTGGGCGGAAGATGAGGCGCTCTTCCTCCAGGCGTCGTGAGGCCAGAGTCTGGCGATGGAGGAGGCCAAGGACTTTGGCAGAGTGGGAGGAGGAGCTAAAGTGTTCAGCCACAGGGCGGTTGGGTTGGTTGGTGCGGGTGTCCCAGAGGTGTTCTCTGAAACGTTCCGCAAGTAGGCGGCCTGTCTCCCCAATGTAGAGGAGACTACATCGGGTGCAGCGGATACAGTAAATGATGTGTGTGGAGGTGCAGGTGAATTTGTGGCGGATATGGAAGGATCCCTTGGGGCCTTGGAGGGAAGTAAGGGGGGGAGGTGTGGGCGCAAGTTTTGCATTTCTTGCAGTTGCAGGGGAAGGTGCCGGGAGTGGAGGTTGGGTTGGTGGGGGGTGTGGACCTGACGAGGGAGTCGCGGAGGGAGTGGTCTCTCCGGAACGCTGATAGGGGTGGGGAGGGAACTATATCCCTGGTGGTGGGGTCTCTTTGGAGGTGGTGGAAATGATGGAGGATGATACGATGTATCCGGAGGTTGGTGGGGTGGAAGGTGAGGACCAGTGGGGTTCTGTCCTGGAGGCGATTGGAGGGGCGGGGTTCAAGGGCGGAGGAGCAGGAAGTGGAGGAGATGCGGTGGAGAGCATCGTCAACCACGTCGGAGGGGAAATTGCGGTCTTTGAAGAAGGAGCCCATTTGGGCTGTTCGGTATTGGAATTGGTCCTCCTGGGAGCAGATGCGGCGGAGACAAAGGAATTGGGAATATGGGATGGCGTTTTTACAGGGGGCGGGGTGGGAGGAGATGTAATCTAGCTAGCTGTGGGAGTCGGTTGTCGCCTGAGATAGAAATGGAGAGGTCTAGGAAGGGGAGGGAGGAGTCTGAGTCGGTCCAGGTAAATTTGAGGTCGGGGTGGAAGGTGTTAGTAAAGTGGATGAACTGTTCAACCTCCTCGTGGGAGCACGAGGTAGTGCCAATACAATCATTGATGTAGCGGAGGAAAAGGTGGGGTGTGGTGCCAGTGTAGTTGCGGAAGATGGACTGTTCCACATATCCTACGAAGAGGCAGGCATTGCTGGGGTCCATGCCTACAAGGATTCGATGTTTGGCAGTTGAACTGACTTTAACTGGAAAGGCTTGCACAGAGATACTAGCCACAAAATGCTGACTATCTGAAATTTCTTTTTAGCAACAACTCAGGTATATGTTCACAATAGTTATTAGGTTATATATAGTTAATACACTGAACCTCTTCCAAACATCACCTCTCAGAATTAAACCAGACTGTAAAACTAGCAGGCTCCGATGACCTCTGTAGTGATAGCCTCGAGGTCTCAATTCAATAACTTTAGAAACTAACTGCAAATCTCCAATTTTCTTGCATTCTCACCCACCTCCCTCTCCTTCCTTCACAGCCATTTTGTGTTTGTGTCTCATTGAGTTTGCATTGAGCAGAAAGGTCCAATTCCCTCCTTTTCTCACCTGAGTTGAACCCTTTATTTCCCTCCCATTAACAATCCCTTTGCTCTCTGCATTTGGTCTCTCCACCATCTGCTCCATTGCTCCTCCCTTGCCTCTGTCAAAAATTAAAAAAAAAACAATTTTCTGACACCTTTCCGAACTGAAGGAAAAGCCTTATCAGATTCAAAATGTGAAGTCTGCTTCTCTGTGCACAGATACTGCCAGAGCTGCTGAGTTTCTCCAGCATTCTTGGTGTTTGTTTCTGCTGTCACTAACCTGCACCAGACAGCACTTGCTTTCCAAACCCTAAGACTCTCCTATCTAGCTTTGCTTGATTAGTTACCGTACTCTAAAATCAAAACTTGACCAGCTTCACCTCGAAAACTCAACTGGTGTGAATTTTTTGGTGGCGATGTTTAACCACCGAACCATTAATTGACCATCCCATGTTATCAGTTGTCTTACAGTGATTCAATTCTCAACGGAGTTGGAGATGGAATTTTCACACCTCCCTTCAGAAAACACCTTGCCTCCGAAAGCTCCCGGCTAATTGGATTAACCAGCATCTCTATATTCCCCGTGGTACCAGTGGTGACTGTGATCAACAGTTCTAAGATTCAAGGGCCCAGGGTCCAGGGTACAGGGAGTGTCAGAGTGCGAAGCGGAGGTGAGGCCTGGGGAAGTGGGTGTTTTGATGGAGAGCTTGTGGCAGGATGTGGATGGTGGTGAGGGAGCACCTGTGGAGATGCAAACTCTGTGAGCATGATCCCTGATGTGAAGGAAGCGCAGCAGGAAACATCCCTCAAATATTCATTCATTCCCAACTTAACAATCTTGAGCAGACAGGTATGTCTTCAGGCCCTGTGCATCCACTGAAAAACTGTGGACAGGTCTGTGCAGGCAAGAAGGCAGTGGGAAAGCGATCTAGGGAATTTTACAGACTTCCCTCAACCTTCAGAGCCACCAACCTTCAGAAAGCTATAAGATTCTGTTTTCTGAGCTGATGGCGAGGTGATGACTTAACGTTATTGACCCTGGTAAACTTCTGGGGACTTGGGTTCAAACCTTGCCATGGCTGATGCTGGAATTTAAATTCAATAAACATCATGAATTAGGAGTTTAATGATGACCATGAAATCTGGTTCATTAATGTCCTTTAGAGAAGAAAAGTGCCATTCTTTTCTGGTCTGTCCTACATGCGACTCCATCTCACAGCAATGTGGTTGACTCTTCACTGTCCCCTGGGCAAAGAATGCCAGCCTGAAGGGAGAATTAGCCTTTTGGATACAGAACTGCTAAAAGATAGAAGACAGAGGGTGGGGGTGGAGGGTTGTTTTTCAGACTGGAGGCCTGTGACCAGTGGAGTGCCACAAGGATCGGTGCTGGGTCCTCTAGTTTTTGTCATTTATATAATTGATTTGGATGTGAGCATAAGAGGTATACAATAGACAATAGACAATAGGTGCAGGAGTAGGCTATTCTGCCCTTCGAGCCTGCACCACCATTCAATATGATCATGGCTGATCATCCTTAAGCAGTATCCTGTTCCTGCCTTATCTCCATAACCCTTGATTCCACTATCCTTGAGAGCTCTACCCAACTCTTTCTTCAATGAATCCAGAGACTGGGCCTCCACTGCCCTCTGGGGCAGAGCATTCCACACACCCACCACTCTCTGGGTGAAGAAGTTTCTCCTCATCTCTGTCCTAAATGGTCTACCCTGTATTTTTAAGCTGTGTCCTCTAGTTCGGCACTCACCCATCAGCGGAAACATGTTTCCTGCCTCCAGAATGTCCAATCCTTTTAATAATCTTATATGTCTCAATCAGATCCCCTATCAGTCTTCTAAACTCAAGAGTATACAAGCCCAGTCCCTCCAGTCTTTCAGCATAAGGTAGTTCCGCCATTCCAGGAATTGACCTCGTGAACCTGCGCTGCACTCCCTCAATAGCCAGAATGTCTTTCCTCAAATTTGGAGACCAGAACTGCACACAGTATTCCAGGTGTGGTCTCACCAGGGCCCTGTACAGCTGCAGAAGAACATCTTTGCTTCTATACTCAATCCCTCTTGTTATGAAGGCCAGCATGCTATTAGCTTTCTTCACTACCTGCTGTACCTGCATGCTTACCTTCATTGACTGGTGTACAAGAATACCCAGATCTCTTTGTACTGCCCCTTTACCTAAATTGATTGCATTTAGGTAGTAATCTGCCTTCCTGTTCTTGCCACCAAAGTGGATAACCATACATTTATCCACATTAAACTGCATCTGCCATGCATCTGACCACTCACCTAACCTGTCCAGGTCACCCTATAATCTCCTAACACCCTCCTCACATTTCACCCTGCCACCCAGCATAGTATCATCAGCAAATTTGCTAATGTTATTACTAATAACATCTTTTATATCATTAACATATATTGTAAAAAGCTGCGGTCCCAGCACTGATGCCTGCGGTACCCCACTGGTCACTGCCTGCCATTCCGAAATGGAGCCGTTTATCACTACTCTTTGTTTCCTATCAGCCAACCAACTTTCAATCCAAGTTAGTACCTTGCCCCCAATACCATGCACCCTAATTTTGCTCACTAACCTCCTATGTAGGACTTTATCAATAGTTATATATATAGTATAGTTGATAAGTTTGCAGATGACACTAAAATTGGAGGTGTAGTGGACAGCGAAGAAGGTTACCTCAGATTACAACAGGATCCTGATCAAATGGGCCAATGGGCTGAGAACTGGCAGATGGAGTTTAATTCAGATAAATGCGAGGTGCTGCATTTTGAGAAAGCAAGTCTTAGCAGGACTTGTACACTTAATAGTAAGGTGCTATGCTGAACAAAGAGACCTTGGAATGCAGGTTCATAGCTCCTTGAAAGTGGAGTCACAGGTAGATAGGATAGTGAAGAAGGCGTTTGGTATGCTTTCCTTTGTTGGTCAGAGTATTGAGTACAGGTGTTGGGAGGTCATGTTGCGGCTACACAGGACATTGGTTAGGCCACTATTGAAATATTGCGTGCAATTCTGGTCTCCTTCCTATCGGAAAGATGTTGTGAAACTTGAAAGGGTTCAGAAAAGATGTACAAGGATGTTGCCAGGGTTGGAGGATTTGAGCTACAGGGAGAGGCTGAACAGGCTGGGGCTGTTTTCTCTGGAGCTGAGGGGTGACCTTATGGAGGTTTATAAAATCATGAAGGGCATGGATAGGATAAATAGACAAAGTATTTTCCCTGGGGTCGGGGAGTGCAGACTAGAGGGCATAGTTTTAGGGTGAGAAGGGAAAGATATAAAAGAGACTTAAGGGGCAACTTTTTCACATAGAGGGTGGTACGTGAATGGAATGAACTGCCAGAGGAAATGGTGGAGTCTGGTACAATTGCAACATTTAAGAGGCATTTGGATGGGTATATGAATAGGAAGGGTTTGGAGGGATATGGGCCGGGTGCTGGCAGGTGGGATTAGATTGTGTTGGGATATCTGGTCGGCATGGACGGGTTGGACCAATGGGTCTGTTTCCCTGCTGTACGTCTCTATGACTCTATGACACTCACATCCTGTGAATGAATAAAAAAAAAACAGCTGATGCATCCCTTTCCCTCACAGTCATGGTGTGCATTGAGGTTTCCTGCTACACCCGTAAAATTTGCTGTCTTTGGTATGACAGAAGCTCAAACAGGGCCCAAACTATGACTCTCTGGCATTTACCTGCACTCAGGATTGTGACCAGAAACTAGGCCTCAGAAAACTATTGATGTCTGAGCAACTTAACTTTTCACTTTAGGACAATCTCACTTTTAAGGCTGGGAGCAAGCCAATGTCCCCGCCTTCAATCCTGCTCTTGGTTTTCCCAGCAGGCATAAATGTCTGAAGTATGACTACCCAACTGGTCTTTTCATGGTTCTTCTGAAATACCAATGAAAATTTGTTATCACAATCCAAGTATTTACCACTTTCTCATATTTTTAAACTGAAATAGACTCTGGACACTCCCAATACCCAAATGACTGTGATTGCCAAACAAACTTCAAATGTCCAATTACTCTGAGCTCATTTGAGGACAGGCGCTGGCCATTATGTTGACCCAAATGCAAAGTAAATTCAAGAGGGGTGTAGATTGGGAGGTTATCCCTTCAATTTTATGTCCAACCGAAGTCGTGATGTGTAGTGCAAGGAAGAAGGGCAAGATTGAGATAATAGGAAAGAAGGAGGATACAGCAATACAAAAAGGAAAGGGGAGTCAGACACATATATAAGGGGAAAAGAGGAGACAGGATGAGTGGAAAATGGAGAGTGACAGACACACATGCTGGGATTTTATGGGGTAGTTGTTTATTATCTGAACTGGAGCATTGAAGTCAGTCCACTAAGGCTGGTCTAAAACTTGCTTTTACATGCAATGGGCAATTAGCTTCCTTGTGTTGATAGCTCTTCTGTACCAGGTGCAGTACCAGCAGCAGTGCCCAGTACTGGAATTGCAAGCAGACAAGACCAACAGAATGGGAGCAGCTCCAGGATTCAGGTGGATGAGCTCAGATTGTCAGAGCCAGTCAGGTAGGCCCACGCAAGAGAATGATGACTGATTATAGTAGAATTAGAGGGTTCGTGGGGTGCTCTGCGCTGCTGGGTGGTGGGTTGGCAAGCCCACTGCTTCTACCTCTCTGTATCCCTCTTGCATTTCCCTCATGTATGTATCTCTTTCCACTTTGTCCTAGCCAGGATTTTATTCCACCTGGTAATGTAGAGGGAGGGAGAAGGTTGGAGCTATGGGAATGAGAACTCAGCTGAGAAAGTGCGGCAAAACTGTTGATCTTGGAAAAGGCCACCATCCTTAATAAAGACACAACATCAGTGACAGCCACTTAACTAATTGTCACCTACAAAATGTACCTCTACCACCTACACAAAATTCAATCCACATGGATCTTACAGATTAAGAGGAGAAAGAAGTAAATACAAAAAGGAAAGGGAAGTCAGACACATATGTGAGGGAAAAAGAGGAACAAATTGCAGAATGAGAGATGAGCAGTGACAGTCAGAGACTTTTTTTTTGTTTATGAGCCACTGCACAGCAGTTAGCCATTTATTAGAATCTGCAATCCTGACACACAAGTGAGTTCTGGACACGGATCAGCAGTTGTTTGTACTTTGTGTGAACAACGTATGACGTCATTCAAGTGATTGCAATCTGGTAAAACCTCCCAGTTACACACTACTCCCTGTTCATTTCCTTGTAGCCAACTGTTGAGTATCACAGTGCTAACGTCAATATGTTAGTTTATCAGAGTGAATGTTCTCAGGCATCCACATAAAAAAAATGCTGACTTGTGCAGCAAAACTAAATTGAACAGAAAGAACTCCCTTAATTTCAGATTGTGTGTGTATATTTTTATGTGCTTGCTACCTTGATTGTTATGTATAAATGGACAAGGGCCATGAGATAAAAAAAAACAGCAACTTAGCAGGTCTGGCAGCATCTAAAGAGAGAAAAACATTATTCACCTTTTAAGTTCAATGACTCTTATTCAATTGACTTCAAATGTAAACTTTCTCAATGCTGCCAGATCTGTCGAGTTTCTCTAGCACTTCCTGTTTTCATTTCAGATTTTCAGTATCTGCAGTATTTCACTTTCATTAGAAGTGTGAGTCAAATGCAGCAAATATTATTTATTAGTTTTCTTTCTGGTGTGTAGCTATCACACTTCAGTTAAACATAGTTAACCAAATTCAAAGTGAAGCAGAGCCAATTCCAAGAATTCTTTGAGTGAAAGAGAGTGGAGTTTTATTACCAACCCTCCAAAAGGAATCACAACAATAAGCAAGTATACACCCCCAAAGAAGGCAGGTTGTCATGACCCATAATAAGGTAAAGTTGCCATGGTCCTACTCTGTTATTACAGAGACATAATTGATGGTGAGTTTAAACTGATGGTCACCACTTGTCAGAAAGGCAAGATTGTGAAAGTGGGATCTTCAGGATAACCTCAGCAAGTACAGGAACTGAACCCATGGCTGTTACCTTAAATCTGCATAGCAAACCAGCTGTCCAGCAACTGAGCTAAGTGTCCTCCAAGAAATTTAACACAGACAGGGAGGTAAAGGCAGCTACAGTTTACAGTTTTTTAGAGTCATTATGTTGTGAGATTGAAACATGAATCCCAGCTGCTTAGCTGATGTCTTGTCTCCTCCATGATGACGAAACCATAGATATCTTGGAGTTCTCTGTGAATGGTTGTTGCTATTGTTTCATTGTAGTTTTTGAAATTGAGGGTGTTTGTGAGGGGGGGGGGGGGGGGGGGTGGTACTCTTGCTGTTATCAGTCCACGTTGCTTTCCCCTCTCTGCTGTTTTACTTAAAGAAAGCTATTAAAATATGGTTTGCTTATATATTCCAAGTCTGACAATTGTGAGTAACACAACAAATGCAAAAGTTTTTGATGACTCACTAAGTTTCAGTGCCTCTTGACTAAAACAGGTAATTCTGAGTACTCTGTGTATTCCTGAGATTTCTGTGTATTCCATGTACGTTGTCTGGGCGTGACAAGTGATCACATAAGCCATTTTAGATCAGCAATGTCACATTTAAAACCATTTTCATGTAAGTCATAGGTATTTACATATGCATGTAAACTTGTGGCATCTTGATTTTTCTTGCTGTGTGGAGTAACTTTACAATTCATTTGATGATTAGAGACAGTCTGAGACAATATTTTATTTTGGTACAACTGCCTTAAAATCACTCTTGTATCAATGATTTTGTTCATGGCACCTTGTGTTTAAACCAAGTACTTTCTTGCTTCTGTTTCAATTCAATCTATGGTTCTTAGTCAGTTCTCACCATGCTCATATATGAATTAGCCTTTTCAGCTACAGTAGAGAGAGAACAATCATATTTCCCTCATACTTCAGTTGAAACTGTGCACTAAGCAAATTCCATCATAATCTTCTTGTTCTTAATAATCTCTACATGTTCAGTTTGACACCTAACATGTCGAGCTACTAGGTTAAACTGAAACTGCAGCTCTGAGTGAAGGGCAGTGCTTTGAAATGACTGTACATTTTTAACAATAATGAACATTGTACTGATTTCCCACCCCCACTCTCGTTTTCCTTGTTCCTTTTCTGACCTTGCTGATTTATTTCAGAATACAATTCCATGAATGCCAACTGCCTTCACTGAGAGACATACTTCATATATCAAGTTAGGCAGTGAGTATGGGTGTGTGCAATGTGTGTGGCAAGAAAATTGACAATAAACCTAATGCTAACCTCACTAGTATCTGCAAAGCTTATTTCCAGCAAGTATATTGGATAATGACCAGAAGTAGAAAACGTGACTGAAGATTAATTTCCCTAATCCAGAGACATAGAGCACAATTCTAATATTTCCAAACATTTTACTAAAGCAGTATAGTCTATATAACTGTACCACTGAATCATAAAACCTTACTGTCACACATTTGCATCAAAACACTAAAATAAACAACATGGGTTGGACCACACCACAAGCACCACGGAAGTTCAAGAAGGCAATTTATCACCACCATCTCGAGGGCAATAAATTCTGGTGTGGTCAACAACATTCTGAAAACAGCACAATGAACAATGGCTGGAGGGAGACATGAGCAAGAATTTCTGTGCCAGTGAAAGACAGATGTGAATGGTCAAATTGGATAGGGTTACAAATAGTCATTGAATTAAAAGGAACTATGACTGCAGCCTCATTTAGTGAAGGGGCAATAACAAGTATCAAGAATGCTGGTGAAGCTCAACAGATGTGGTAGCGTCTGTGCAGAGAGAAAGAGAGTTAATGTTTCAAGTATGGTATGACTCTTTTGCCGCTGCTAAACCTGCTTTCTCCAGCATTCTCTACCCTTGTTCCAGATCTCCAGCATCTGCCTTCATTTTGCCTTCATTTGAAAGAGTAATAAATTCTAGAAAAGCAAACTGTTGTAGATGCTGAAAATCTGAAATAAAAACATAAAACATTGGAAATACTCAGCAAGTCAGGCAGTATCTGTGGAGATGACCTTTTATGTGGGGAGTAATTTTAAATTTTAGCCTGGTTATCAAATTTATACCAGGAGAAGAGCCTTACAACAACACTCTTACTTGTTGTACATGTTGAAGAAACATCGCATTAAATAAGACTGTCAGAGCTTCAGACACAGTATCCTCTATTTTGTTGCCTCACCCTGCACACAAAGTTGAAACGGAGAGTTGATTATCACTTGCTGAATATGAACATAGAAAATCTGTGACTTGAATGAGAGTTGGTCAAACCTGTGTTTTCAGGCTGTTAAACTAATTAGATATTTGGTCATTCTGCAGTTGGCTTTGGCTGCACCTTCTTCCAAACCACTCACTTTGTATGTTTAGGTTATTGACTTGTCAATGTACAGGAGTTGAACCAGCATCAAAAAATGCAGATCACTGATCCAGAATGACTCATAATTCACTATGCAAATGAATCATCTTACTTTGGTGCAGCTACTACCAGGATCACATGCTGTTAATGTTACCAGCTCCTTCGGAAATTTACCGAAATAGGAACTACCACCTGCAGCAGACAGAAAAGGAAGAAAGTCAGAGAGAGAATTAAACAACATTAAATAAACTGGACTGTTTTGAAACAGAATGGGGTGGAAATTACAAGCGGATTACAAGGTGCTTGCCATTGAAGGATATTATTAAACTGGAGAGGGTTCAGGAAAGAGTTACTGGGATGTTGTCAGGAATGGAGGGTTTGAGATATAAAAATAAACTGGAAAGACTGGGAAATTTTCCACTGGAGCATAGGAGGTTGAGGGGTGACTTTATTGAGGTTTATAAAATCATAAGCGGCATTGATAAGGTGAATAGAAAGGGTCTTTTCCCCAGGGTGGGGGAATTCAAAACTATTTTTAAGGTGAGAAGATAAAGATTTGAAAAGGACACACAACGTTTTTACACAGAGACTGGTTTGTGTGTGGAATGAATTGCCAAAGAAAGTGGTCGATGCAGGCACAGTTACAATGTTGAAAAGACATTTGGTTAAGTTCATGAATAGGAAACATTTGGAGCGATATGGGCCAAGCACAGGCAGGTGGGACCAGTTTAGTTTGGGAACATGTTCACTGTGCACTGGTTGGGCCAAACAGTCTCTTTCAATGTTGTATGACTCTATGACTATGACTAAGGGCTGTTGAAATCCCCCAGGGAAACTGTAAAAAATTCTCTTTCCACTGGCTCTTTGTGGTTTCACCATTCACCATTTGGAGATACAATAGGAGGCTGGTAGATGTCTGGTGGAAGGTGGAAATTCAATTTCACTTTACTTCATGTTGCAAGAAGCAATTTTAATATAGCAATTAGAGTCAAAATCTTGTGTTTATTTACAAAAATGTTCCAAGCTCAATTACCAGTGGCATGTACTTGCCAAAAGCAATGTTTGTTTTTATAACTACACAAATATTCATTTTTCATTTCTTTAATCAGAACAGTAAGCATAGAGTATGAAGCAGCTCTCAGCTCTCAAACTGCTCAGCAATAGCCTGCTCCATAAAGCCCAATTTGGGTTCTGCCAGGGGCACTCAGCTCCTGACCTTAATAAAGAGTTGGTTCTAACATGGAGAAAAAAGCTGAATTCCAGAGATGAGGTAAGAGTGACAGCCTTTGATTTCAAGGCTACATTTGACCAAGTGTGGCATCAAGGAGTCAATGGGAATCAGGGTGCAAAATGCTCCAGTGGTTGGAGTCATCCCTGGCACTTAAGAGGATGGTTGTGATTGTTGAAGGTCAGTCATCTCAGCTCCAGGATATCTCTACAGGGTCCTCAGGGTGGTGTCCTATGCTTAACCATCTTCAGCTCCATCATCAATGACCTTCCCTCCATCATAAGGTCAGAAGTGCAGATGTTCACTGCTGATTACACAATGTTCAGCAACATTTAAGACTCCTCAGATACCAAAGCAGTCCACGTTCAAATGAAGTAAGACCTGGACAATATGCAGGATTGGGCTGAAAAGTGGCAAGTAACATGTACTTTGCAGAAAGGTTGGCAATGACCATTTCCAATAAGAGGCAATCTAATCATTATCTCTTGACATTCAATGGTGTTACCATCACAGAATCTCCCATTATCAACGTCCTGGGGTTACCATTGACTAGAAACTCAACTGGATCCGCCCCATAAACACAGTGGCTACAAGAGCAGGTGAAAGGTTAGGAACACTGCAGTGAGCAACTCACCTTCTGACTCCAAAAATCATGCCCATCATCTACAAGGCACAAGTTGGAAGTGTGATGCCTGGATGAGTGCAGATCCCACAACACTCAAGAAGCTTGACACCATTCAAGATAAAGTAGTCCGCTGGATTGGCGCCACATCCACTTAAATCCACTCCCTTCATCACCAATGCTCAGTAGCAGCAGTGTGTACTATTTACAAGATGTACTTCTGAAATTCACCAAAGATCTTTCAACAACACCTTCAAAACCCAAAACTATTTCTATCTAGAAAGGACAAGGGTAGCACAAACATGGGAACACCATCACCACCTGCAAGTTCCCCTCCAAGCCAGTCGCTATGCTGGCTTGGAAGTATATCGTTGTTCCTTCTGTGTAATTAGGTCAACATCCTGAAATTGTGCCAGTAATTAAATAATGGATCGACCTACAACATGTGGATTGCAACAATTTGAGAAGTCAGTTCACCACCACCTTCTCATGGGCACCTTAGGATGTGCAATGAATGCTGGCCCAGCCAGTGATGCCCTTATCCCAACAGTGAATTAAAGTTTTGTTGGATTGTTGGCTTATCTTTGAACCAGTTTCTTTAGCCTAGATTTTTGTTCTCAATTGGCTGCCCAGATTGGTGGGATCTCCGTGCTGATGATGGAGGTATTAGACCCATAGAGATTTGATTTGATTAGAGTCATAGAGTCATAGAAATGTACAGCATGGAAGCAGACCCTTTGGTCCAACCAGTCCATGCCGACCAGATATCCCAACCCAATCTAGTCCCACCTGCCAGCACCCGGCCCATATCCCTCCAAACCCTTCCTATTCATATACCCATCCAAATGCCGCTTAAATGTTGCAATTGTACCAGCCTCCACCACTTCCTCTGGCAGCTCATTCCATACACATACCACCCTCTGCGTGAAAAGGTTGCCCCTTAAGTCTCTTTTATATCTTTCCCCTCTCACCCTAAACCTATGCCCTCTAGTTCTGGACTCCCTGACCCCAGGGAAAATACTTTGTCTATTAATCCTATCCATGCCCCTCATAATTTTGTAAACCTCTATAAGGTCACCCCTCAGCCTCTGACGCTCCAGGGAAAACAGCCTCTCCCTGTAGCTCAGATCCTCCAACCCTGGCAATATCCTTGTAAATCTTTTCTGAACCCTTTCAAGTTTCACAATATCTTTCCGACAGGAGGGAGACCAGAATTGCACGCAATATTCCAACAGTGGCCTAACCAATGTCCTGTACTACCGCAACATGACCTCCCAACTCCTGTACTCAGTACTCTGACCAATAAAGGAAAGCATACCAAACGCCTTCTTCACTATTCTATCTAGCTGTGATTCCACTTTCAAGGAGCTATGAACCTGCACTCCAAGGTCTCTTTGTTCAGCAACACTCCCTAGGACCTTTCCATTAAGTGTATAAGTCCTGCTTAGATTTACTTTCCCAAAATGCAGCACCTCGCATTTATCTGAATTAAACTCCAACTGGATTTGATTTATTTATTATCACGTATACCTAAGTACTGTGAAAAGCTCTGTTTACGAGCAGTACAGGCAGATTATAGTGAGCAAGCACATACAGATCATAGGGTGAAAACAAAACTCAGGCAGAGGCATACAGATGACTTTGTACAGGGCATGTACTAGGCAAGATCAATATTAGCAAGATCAATGTTACTTGAAGTTACAGAATCCATTCATCAGTCTAATAAACAGCTGGGAAGAGGCTGTTCTTGAACCTGCTGGTGCATGTGTTCAAACTTCTGTATTTTCTGCTTGAAGGAAGAGATCAGAGGGAATCATTACTAGGACGGGTGATGGGTCTTTGATGATGTTGGCAGCTTTTCTGCAGCAACAAGCCATACAAATAAAGTCCATGGATGAAAGGTTGACTTCCGTGAGGGCCTGGGCTGTGCACACAACCTTCTGTATGGTCCTGGGCAGATCAGATGCCATACCGGGTCATTATAGACCCATATGGAGTGCTTTCAATGGTGCATCTGTAAAAGTTGGCGAGGGTCCTTATGGACATGCTGAATTTTCTGAGTTGCCTGAGGAAGAAGAGGCTTTGTTGTGTCTTCTTGACTGTCGCATCTACAGGTCGTTGGTAATCATCACTCTGAGGAACTTGACATTCTCCACCCTTTCAATCTCAGCTCTGTTGATGTAGATGGGGGCATGTTCTCCTCCTTTCTTTCTGAAGTCATTGATCTGTTCTTTAGTCTTGCTGACATTGAGCGAGATATTGTTTTCATTGCGCCATGTCACTAAGCTTTCTATCACCTTTCTGTATTCTGACTCATCATCGCTAGGTATCGGTCTTCCCAAGGTGGTGTCGTCAGCAAACTTGAAGATGGTATTGGAATTTGGCAACACAGTCATGGGTGTACAGGGAGTACAGTAAAAGGCTGAGAATGCATCTTTGCAGGTTGCCAGTGTTGAGTGTTATTGTGGAGGAGGTGCAGTTACTTATCTTCACTGATTGTGGTCTGTGAATCAGAAAGCTGAGGATCCAGTTGCAGAGGGCAAAGCTGAGACCAAAGGCTCGGAGTTTTGTGGTCAGTCTGGAGGGGATAATGGGCGCTACAGTCGATGAGCAGGAGTCTGATGTAGGTGTCCTTGTTGTCCAAATGTTCCAGGGATGAGCGCAGAGCTAGATGGAATCTGCTGTGGGCCTGTTACGTTAATAGGCAAATTGTAGAGGATCGAAGCCGGGTGGGAGACTGGAGTTGATGTGGGCCATGACAGCCTCTCGAAGCATGTCATAATTATGGAGGTCAGAGCCACTGGGTAGTAGTCATTAAGGCACATTACATGTGTTTTCTTAGGTATTGGGATGATGGTAGTCTTCTTGAAGCAGGTGGGGACTTTGGCTTGTAGGAGGGAGAGTTTGAAGATGTTGGTGAATACCTCCACCAGCTGATCCATGCAGGATCTAAGCGCTTGTCCGGGGATTCTATTCGCAACACAGTAAAAGGGTCTTCAGCTCATTGAGTCTGCATCAGTTAAAACCACCTCACAATTCTAATTCCATTTCCCATAGCCTTAATGCCTTGGCATTGCAAGTCTATATCGAAATACTTCTCAAGTGCTATGGAAGTTTCTGCCGCCTGCTACCTTCTTTTTTCCTCATTTCCTCTAAATCTTCTGCCCTTATCTTAAATCTATGCTCCCTGGTCATTGATCCATTGATCATGGGAAACAGTCCCTGTCTACCTTGTCGATGCCCCTCATTATTTTATCCATCTCAATAAGTGCCCTTCAGTATCCTCTGCTCCAAGGAAAACAACCCCATTTTATCCAATCTCTCTTCATAACCAAAACTCTCAAGCCCAGCGACATCCTGGTAAATCTCCTCTGTACCCTCTCCGGTGATGTTACATCCCTCCTAAAATGTGAATTCGAGAACTATAGACAACACTTTAGCTGTCATTAAACCAACTTTATATACAGATCCAGCATAACCTACCAACTCGTAAAGTCTCTATCTCAGCTAATAAAAGCAAGCATCTAACACGCCTTGTTAACCACTTTATTCACTTGTCTTGTAAACTTGATAGGTACATCAAGGTCCCTCAGGTCTTCTGTACTTCCCAGGGTCCTACAGTTAATCACATATGCCCTTGCCTTCTTTGTTCTGCCCAAGTACATCACCTCACATGTATCTGGATTGAATTCCATTTGACACTGATCAGCCCATCTGATCAGTCCATTTATATTCTTCTGTAATCTAAGGCGACCGCCTCACTATTTTCCAACCCCACCAATTTTTGTATTGTCTGTGAGCTTACTGAATTAGCCTCTAAATTCAAGTCTAAATAATTTATATAAACCACAGAGTACAAGGGTCCCAACATTAATCACTGTGGAACCCCAGTGGATATAGGCTTCCCGTCACAAACACTCATTGAGCATCACCCTCTGATTCATACAACATTGTCAATTCTGGATACAATTAGCCAGATTTTCTCAGATCCTCATGGGCTCTTACTATCACTATCAGTCTCCCAAGTGGGACCCAATCAAAAGCCTTGCTGAAGTCAAAGTAGATTGCATTGAATGCATCGCCCTCATCTACAGACCTGGTCACCTTCTGAAAAATTCAATCAAGTTGGTCAGACATGATATCCTCTTCCTAAAATCTTCAATAAACACCAGCCAATCTCCATAGCCTGTAAAAATCAGTGCCAACCCATGCCAAATCATTATACCACCTATCCCCTATGGTTCTTTATAGTTCCAATGTGAACTTAGTTCCAAACCATGCCCCACATCTTTCTTTGATCTTTTTAATTAAACTTTTTGAAATTTTCTTTCCTAGTGCAATTTGGTTGGGGTTTTTCATGCAACCAACTTCATGTTCTTTTGTTAAAAGTATATTGACAGTCTCTTGTGAATATGTTCAGTGACTCACTTCCACAGTGAACAAAAGAAAAATGATATTATGGTCTAACAAGCTAGATTTCACTCTGAGATCAGTCTTCTTCAGTCTTACAATTGGGTTGGGTCATAACACCTTCTAAAAACAAATATGTCTGCTCATATTTTAAAAGATGCTGGAGATCTGAAATAAAAACAGGAAATACTGGAAATGCTCAGCAGACATCTGGAGGCACATGTAGAGGATTGAGACAGTGATGAAAATGATGAAATATCAGTGGTGTCAGAGCATATGAACCTATAAATACATGATTTACGGGCCATTTGTTCCTTCAAGCCTGTTCTGTTATTTACTAAAATCAATGTGGAAACTTCACAATTTTCAAAAAGTACTTGGATGAGCACTTGAAACGTCATAACATTTTAGGCTGTGGGTCATGTGTGGAATTTGGGCCTACTGTAGATTTAGTGTAGTTTTCCTCAGTATAGGCTTTATGGTCTAAAGTGCCTCTTCTGTACAGTATGACTTTATGATTTGGATGGATATGGTTTGGTTGTGTGGGCAAAAATCTGGTAGATGGAGTATAATGTTGGAAAAAGTGAAGTTGTTCACTTTGGCAGCAAGCATAATAAAAATATATATTTTAAACAGAGAATGACTGCTGAATTCTGTGGTGCAGAGAACTAGGTGTTCTAGTGCATGAGTCTCAAAATGTTAGTTTGCAGATATAGCAAGTCATTAATGAGGCTAATGGAATGCAAGAGGGATTGAACATAAAAGTATGGATGTACTAGGCATTGATGAGACCACATTTTGAACACTGTGTCACCTTTATTAAGACAATATGTAAATGTGTTGGAGGCAGTTCAGAGGAGATTTATAAGATTAATATCTGGAATAAGCGCATCGTTTCATCAGATAAGATTGGCTTGTTTTCATTAGAATCTAGAAGAGTAATGGATGATTTGACTGAAATTTATGAGATCTTGAATGGTCTTGATAAGGTGGACAAGGAAAGGCTATTTCACCTTACAGTTGAGTCCAGAACTCATTTTAAAAGTCTGTGTTCTGTTTTAGGACAGAGATGAGGAGTTTTCTTTTTTAATCTCAGAGGGTTGTGTGATTTTGGAACTCTCTGCCTCGGAAGGTGGTGGTAGTACGGTCATTGAATATTTCTAAGGCACAGGTAGAAAGGTCATCTGGGATGGATATGAATGTGGAATTCAGAACACAAACAGATCAACCATAAGCTTATTGACTGGCAGAGCAGGCAAGAAGGGCTGATTGGCCAAGCTTTGATCCTAAGCTGTATGTTCATAATAATTGCTTGGTAGGACAGAACTTAAACGTTACTGAAAGTAGATGAGAGATTGAAGCTTTTTGTCTTGTACTCATCAGAACTATGATACAAACTTGATAAAAGGGGAACATTTTACACAGCATGAGAAGAGTGTGCTAAATGATTGAGCCATAATAGGCACGGAGATGCATCAAGAACAGTTACCCAACAGCCTTAGTTCTCAGAATAAGCAGGTAGATTTTGGTCAAGGTGTTGCCAATGTAGTGCAGCAGAGATTGACAGTATCCATACTCATACCCTGCTTTTACCAAACAAGGTCAGGTATATTAATATATGTGGCTTCCAGTATGTGAAAATATAGCAAACTGAAAGGCCAACTGATTAGCTTAAATTGATTTTTGGTATATGGAATACAGTCTGGATTTTTAAATAAATGATGTGCAAAAACAGAATTACATCTAAACATGGGCATACTGCTCTGAGGCTTGCATGCTGAGATGAGATTGTCTGTCTTGACATCAAGGCTGTATTTGACCGAATGTGACACCAAGGAGCAAGCTGGAGTCAATGGATATCAAGAGGAAATCTCTTCACTGGTTGACATCATACCTGGCGATAGAAAGATAGTAGATCAGCCCTTTCAGCTCCAGGAGTACCTCAAGATAATGTCTTAGGGCTAATAATCTTCAACAGCTTCATTTATGACCTTCCCTCCATTGTAATGTCAAAGTGGAATGATGGGGTAGAACTGCTTCCTCACAGTGCCAGGGACCCGGGTTCAATTCCACCTTTGGGCGACTGTGTGCAGTTTGCATATCCTCCCAGTGTCTGCATGGGTTTACTCTGGTTTCCTCCCACAGTCCAAAGATGTGCAGGTGAGGTGGATTAGCCATGCTAAATTGCCCACAGTGTCCAGAGATGTGTAGGTTAGGTGGATTAGCCATGGAGAATGCAGGGTTACAGGGATAGGATAAGGGCTGAGTCTGGGTGGGATGCACGTCAGAGTGTTGGTGTGGACTCAATGGGCTAGATGGCGTGCTTCCACATTGTAGGGATTCTATGCTTGCATTGCACATGTTCAGCACCCTTCACAAGCATTCAGATACTGAAACATGTCCAAATGCAGCAAGACCTAGATAATCTTCAGTCTTAGAAACATAGAAACTAGGAGTATGAGTTGGCCATTCAGCCCATTGAGACTGCTCCATCATTTAATATGGTCACAGCTGATCCTCTATTATCAATTCCATGGCTTAAGTTCTGATCAGTACAAAAGGAAAAGCTTCAACCTCTCGCCTACTTGCAGCAATGTTTAAATCTGTATGACCAATTACTTATGATCATACAAATTAGGATCAGTACTTGGCCAATCAGCCCTTCAAGTCTGCTCTGCCAGTCAATAAATTATGGCTACTCTGTTTGTGTTCCAAATTCCACATTCCCATGTACCTTTAATAATATACTTTGTCTCCATACCCCTTGATGCCTTTAATATCTGAAAATACAATGATCTCATTCTTCAATATACTCAGTGACCTGGTCTCCACAGGCTTCTGCTTTTGCAGGTTAAATTCCCCAGGTTGACCACCTGCTGAGTGATTAAACATTTCTTCATCTCAATTCTAACGGTACACAGTATTCTGAGACTGTGATCTCTAGTTCTGCGCACCCCAACCAGAGGAAACATCTTCTCTGTATCTCGCCCATTTAGCTCTGTTAGAATTGTATACACTTTGATTAGATCGCCTCTCAATGTGTGCCCACTCAAACTGATCTCTCCTCATACAACAACTGTCCTGCCATCTCTTGTTAGCTTAGTGAATCTCTGCTGCACTCTGCCAATGGCAACTATATCCTCTCTTAGATAGGGAAACCAAAACTTCAAGTGCTTGGGCTGACATGTGGCAAGTGACATGCAATGATATCTTCAACAATGGAGAATCTAACCATCATCCCTTAATATCAACAACATTGCCATCACTGAAACCTCCTACAATAAACATCCTAGCATTACTGTTGACCAGAAATTGAACTTGACTAGCCATTTAAAAACTGTGACAAAAAGAGCAGGTCAGAGGCTGGGACTCCTGCAGCAAGTAACCCAAACCCTAACTAACCATATACTGTCCACCATGTGCAACGCACATGTCAGGAGTGTGACAGATACTGCCCACTTGCCTGGATGAATGCAACTCGAATAACATTCAAATACCATCTAGGAGAAAGCAGCATGTTTGATTGTTACCACATCCACAAATAGTCAGTCCCTCCATCACGGATGCATTGTAGCAAGATAGTGCACCATCGATAAGGTGCAATGCAGAATTTCACAAGGGCCCATCCAACAGTACCTTTTCAACCCATGGCAACTACTACTTAGAAAATTAAGGACAGCAGATACTATGAGAACAAGTTCTCCTCTAAACCAATCACCATCCAGATTTGGGAATAAATCACTGTTCCTTCAGTGTCACTGGGCCAAAATCATGGAACACAACCTATTGACATTGTGGGTCTACCTTCATCAAATGGACCACAATGATTCAAAAAAGGCAGCTCATTGCTACCTTCCCAAGGACACCTTGAGATGGGCAATAAATTCTGGACAAGCCAGTGAAGCCCATGTCCCTTCAATTTGTTTTTAAAGAAAATGATCTTATTGAGCACGGTCAGCATGCTTTTATTTTATATATGGTTCACAAGGCATTGGGAGGTGATGCTAGAAAGCTGCTAATTAAACTCTTATATCACGTACTCATTTGCAACATGCCTTTTTGGCTTGATGGTAGCATTCTATTAGTGGAGAAAATTACGTGTGGTTTCCTGCAAAGTGGCAATGTGGGACAGGTATCTTTAGCTATTTAGTTTTTGAGGCACCTTTCCCTTTCATTGTTTGTTCAACCCATTGTCTTCCAGAGGAAATTGTTGCAGGCTTTAGTCCATATTAAAGATTTTTCAAATGAAAAGGCAGGCTCTTATTTAATTTGCCCGAGACTCACAAAAAAGTCCAGTGTAACAGGAACCGAGCATGAAACGCAAGAACTTAGCATTCAGGTTCAGCAAATAATTAGGAAGGCAAATGGAATTTTGGCCTTTTTTCTAGGGGGTTGGTGTTTAAAAATAAGGAAGTCTTGTTACAACCATATCAGAAATTGATAAAGCTGCACTTTCAGTTCTGTGTACAATTTTGGTTCTGGTATTCAAGAAAAGATGTACTGGCATTAGAGGCTGGACAAACAGATTCATTATGCTGATTCCTGGGCAAAGGGGTCAACTTAATAAGAAAGGCTAAACAGGTTAGGCACTTATTTATCAGAGCTTAGAAGAATGAGGAGTAATAATATTGAAACACACAAGATTCTGAGGGGCTTGTCAGGGTAAATGTTAAGAAGATGTTTCCATTATTGGAGAAATCTTGAACAAGGGGACATAGAAACAGAATAAGGGGACACTTATTTAAAAATAAGATGCAAGGGGATTTCTTCTCCAGAAGAGTAATGGATGTCTGATATTCTCTATCCCAGAGAATTGTGAAGGTTTGATCACTGTAAGTACTTAAAGTGGAATTATGTAGAATTGTTAAAATATCTAGGAGTTGAAGGCTATGATATGCTTCACAGAAAAGGAACTTAGGCATGAGACAGATTTTGGTGTATGATGAGACAGAAATGAAGGGCTGACTGGCCTACTGTTATTAATTCTCTTCTTCACCCACAGGTCAACGGAGAGGCCAAGAAAACAATTAAACCCATGATAATATTAACAACTGAAAATCCTGCCTTACTGAATTATAGAGAAATAACTTTGAGCGATGGATTCTCACAGCAGTGGTGCTTCTGAGCCAGAATTGGAGAACATAAACATCATTATTGTAGCAGAGTCTAAAACCAATTATTATATCAGACAACCATGAGTGAGTAAGAAATAGAGAGAAGAATTAACAAGAAAAACAGAAAAATTGGTATATCTCTAAAAGGATTACCAACATTGGATCGAGGTCAAAAAGTGTGGATCAGAAAATTTGGAGGCACAGTGCTTTAACAAACTGAACATCCATGATTTTATCCCATTCAAATTCCATTTGGAACATTCAGGAAAAGCAAAAAAGATCTAATATTATCAGGGGCTGCTAGAACAAATAAGTTTGAATATCACAAACTTTGGGATGATATCAGGAAGGCTACATTAATTGCCTCAGAGAAAGGTGATTCAGTCAACAAACTGATCAAATACCATCACCCTCAATCAACAGTGCAGAGCTGTAAAAGCAACACAAAAACCTGACCTTCAGAATTTGTTGGAAGATAGTGGCAATGTAAATAACCCAAGAAAATAGTTTAACAATATGGTTTCATAATGTTATTATAAAATTAAGATTATACTTGTAAGGAAATATATTTTGATGAAATGGTGATGTCTACCACAGTGTAACAGTGACATCAGCAGAAAGGGGAACAGTGTTCATTACAGAGAGATATACTACACACAATAGAGAATGTATAACAATTTAAAAGAAAGAATTTTGCAGAAACGTCTCAAGAGTCAGACTGCAATTACTCTTAGGTTGAGGAAATCTTACTAATATACAACAGGCTATAATTTAACCAAAGTTACATCAAAATAGGATCCAGAAGTAGAACTCAAACCCAAAACCAAAATACAGAGTTAGCATCTCAGGTTGACTATCTTTAATCAGATAATTGTGGCATGGTGATAATGCCACAGAACTAGTAACCCAGAGGCTCTGGCTAATGCTTTAGTGACATAGGTTGAAATCCCATCATGGTGTGGATTTTGAATTCAATTAATACATATAGAAATGAAAACCTGTTTCATTGATGATTACCTTGACAGTATTACTAATAGTACCATATCATGATTACGATATCAGCATTTATCCTAAAAAGAATACTAGCTCACTGATGTCCTTTACAGAAGGAAATCCACTGTCTGGCCTACATGTGACTCTAGACCTACAGCAATGTAATTGACACTTGACTCTCCTTTGAAATAGCCAAACAAGGGTAGTTTGGCAATAAATGCTAGACTTGCCAGCAATTCACATTTCCCATGAAAGAACCAATGATAACGTGCAGAAAATACATTTTTACAAAGAGAGTGGTTAGGACTGCCTTGCCTGAGGATATGGCACTGTCTGAGTCAAAAGAGAATCTGACAAGTTACCGAAGAGACAGTATTTGCTGGGCTATAAGGAAAAGACAGAACCTCACAAACCAACAGTGCATATTGGATAAGTTCAGATAAGCTGTGTGAATTGCAGATCAATTTCTAATCTGATAAAAGCATTGTCCACTCTAGCACACAATGAGTTGGATTGGTCTTGATAGAACAAAATCTCACAAAAATTATTTCTGATGCCCCAAGGTCATTAAACCACCTCAGCAATACTAAGCAGCATATTTTAAACTAACCCATTTTTGCAGTTTGGAAAGGACTTTCGTAAATTGTAAGTGATGCAACCCAGAGTAGTAGTTCAGCATGGATTAGTAATAGTTATATATGTTATGGACCATACCAAACTCCCTTCAAATATATCAAGGAGATAGCCTAGACCCTAACTTGTTCTTATTTGAAGGCAAGTGTAAGATGTTCTGTTCCAGATGTAATTTGATTGGCTACACTACTTGGCTTTAAGCAAAACACACTTTATTCTCACTTTACAGTTAAAATACAAACAAATGAAAGAAGAATTGGTCTAACTTAAACTCTATTGGAGAACTAAACAGAATAATAGATTATTTAACTATTAAACAGTAACTGTTCCAATGTAATAAGATCCCATAACCACACCCTTGGCAAATTCAGTAAAATAGATTTGCTTCACATACAACTCTGGCAGCAGAGAGAACCCAAGCTTTAAGCTGTAGCAAAGAGAGAGAGATGTAGCAGCTTTCACAACCAACTTCCAAAAACCCTGACCATTACTGAAAGCTAAACTAAAACGCTGAATCTGTAGGAGCCTGATCCCACCCATTCATGCCTGCTTCTATTGTTCTAATTTTAAAAAGGAACGCCAAGGCTTCACAAGCTGTTTACTTTTTTGACCTGGAACAGACTGCTCAGCTACTATATCTCAACCTCCCTTCATTAAAAACCAGGACAAAACACATAGCTTAAAGCAAAGTATCGCCACACATGATAGTATGCCTTCGGAAGCTACAAAAGTGCTCTAAAAGCTAATTCAATAAGTAAAATTATTATAAACAGGTATGATACAATGATCCAGTCTGTGGTTGCTGGAATTACTCTTGGCCACTCTTTAGGGCTGTGTGTGACAAAAGCACCATTGATTGAGTTACGCTATGCTGAGTGCTGTGTCCAGAAGCTCATTATTACATTGCGGGGTTTATTAAATAACAATGTTCAGCTGTGGGAGGTGAATGTAAACTCCATGTTTACTCGATGGGCCACTTTAATATAATGCTAAATTGTATCATGTCAGAAATCATTTACATTCTCTCTGGGAAACTGTTACAAGTTGGGCTTTCTTCCAACATTTTTAATTTATGTTCACAACAAAACTGCAATCCCCATAAAGATACCCTGGTCAGTATTCTCTCCAAATGGGATTACCTATTATATCTCCTTCTCTACCCACCTCATGCATATGAAATCTGGGTCAAAATGACTTCATGAAGTAGGCACCATCATCAAAAAAGCACTGGTCTTGTGACTCAGCAATGCCCACTGAAAATGCCTCTGCTCTTCTGTGAATAGTGGCTTGTGGTTTTCTACATACTATGAGAGAGCAGATCGGGCCTTAGTTTAACATCTGATCCAAAAGGTGGATCATCAGCAGGTGTGACACAGGAAGATGCAACTCTATTAGTTCAATATCCTCAGCAAACAGAAGGGTGTTTTAATCGATGTGTTTATAATTATTTGGAGTCTAGATAGAGTTGATCATCTATTTACCTTAGCAGAGGCTTCAAATTCCAAGTGGCATAAATTTAAAGTAATTGGTACAATGATTAGAGCCAACAGTAAGAAACATTTATTCACCCAAACATAGCAGGGAATGGAGGTTAGAGGCAGAAACTCTCACCACAGTTAAAAACCATTCGGATATCTAGTTGTAGAGCTGTGACCTGCAAGTCTATGGAGCTAACACAAGAAGTTGAAGTAATTTACCTTAATGTTGAAGTTTTAGTGTTGGAATTTCATTTTTTGCCACTGCCATTTTTGTAATCACTTTTACTACGTAGCCCTACATTTGAAGTAAAAAAAAAAGTGTTTTACCTTCCGACACTAGCTAAGGGTGCACTGTGTTCCTAATCTGAAAGGATGGCTTTGGAAATTTGTACTTCACCTACATAGATCTGTTTAAGTTCTCAACAGCTGTTGTGATACATCCTCCCTGGTTTGTAATAATTGCCTGTACAACAACGCCTATCAGTAATGCAGTTATTTAAAACCAGTAATTCTAAACCTACATTAAATGCCGTGATTTAGAACACTGGTAATAGCTAATCATCTTTATGTAAGATATTGTAAACTCAGTCTATTCCAACAAGGGCTGTCATATCTTAATTAGTTGGAAGCAACTTCTTCAAAATTCTGTTCTCTATATATAACGGTGAGGCATGTTACAGCTCCTTGCAGCTGCCTCCATCTCACGTGACATATTGAATCTATACTATCATGTTAAAGTCCACTCAATATTAAAAACAAAGTTGCTCCAAATATACAAGCTTATTTAAAGCACAATGTTTAAGCACAACTAATCTTGATTTGTATGAATCTTGATTCAGAAACTGTTACTTGCACCAGATGGAGAAAAATGTCACTAATGGATATGTCATTTGATTATTGAGCTGAAAATATTCTTACCTTGTTATGTGTCCTTTCACTCACTGCAGTTATTCTGTGGATTACAGTATTATTGTGTCTAAGCCAAAATGCTATTTTCTTCTCACTGAGATGTAATGAAAAAATGGACTGAGTTGTTGTATATGAACAGCGAGTCAAAAACTTTAAAAATAATTCAGTATGAAATGCATTTGGATAGAGCATCAATAGATGAATGTAATATAGATAAATGTGAATTGTTGAACAACGGAGGAAATAAATGGACAGTGTAGACCCTCAAAACTACAGCCACAAAGAAATCCAAGAGCATTAGTAGACCTAACAAAAAACCTATTGAGTTATTGTGGAGCAATATTCAGCACAAACTTTAGAATGCTAAACGACCTAGTACAATGCAAAGTCATGCTGAGTTTGTACAGTCATGTAGCCAGCCCACATTTGAAAACTGAGGTTAATTTTTATCACTGAGACACAAGGGAGATTTCAATTCTAGAGGTGGAATAGAGAAGAGCTACTCGTTAATGGACTGAATTATTAGGAAGGAGTGAACAAATTTGCCCTATACAAACTTGAAAAGAGACAAACTTGCAAAATAACCCCACTGGTCAATGTAACTTGGAATAATACAAGATAATATTAGAATAATCTTAGAATAATACAAGATAATAAATATTATACAAATAATATAACCCTCAGAAATACAAACCCTGGCATTGTTTAGGAAACTGATCCTGTGATGGGAGGAAATGTTTCTTCTGAAAGAATGGTGAAACTTTATCAATAGCTAGTGAAATTGTGGCTATTTAATAGAAAGAGCAATTGGTCTGGCGATTTCCTCTTATTTATGAGCATAAATTAGCAATGGCTGATTCTGTCAGATTTTCTAGAATTTGTCCAATTATACATTTATGATGAGCTCTGCGTTGAATTGGACCTGTCATTGGAAATTACCTGAATGGAGAGCAGAAAATCTAATGCGGCTTCAGCTCTTCAAAGTTTGCATGTACGACTTAAAGCGAAGCTCATTTTCTGGCATCAAAGAGATCATATGGAGTAAAACAATCACTGGGACGCTGCCTATCCTCAAATGAACAGAAACATTCTTCAGCAACATTTGAAGAGGAGCATGGGAATTCTCCTGGTATCCATACCAATATTTATTCCTCAAGTGATGTTGCTAACCAAATTAGCTGGTGAATAATCTCAATGCTCTTTGCGAGTCTTTGCTGTGCTCAAATTAGAGGTTGTGTTTTTGTATATTATAACAGTAACTAAAAATACTTTATTCACTATAATCTGTTTGGGAGATCCTGTAGTTGTCAAATATAACTGCAAATTCTTTTACTGTAATAATGTTCCATCTTTAGATTTTAGTATACCATTTATTTATATATCCTCAGTTCATTTATGTAATACACTGTGGTATTAGACATCAACATGAATCATATCACAGTTAATCCGTTTTATGGTGTGAATTTGTAATACTTTTAAACCACCATGCAATTACTATTTGGCTGTGTCTAAAGCTAAATAACACTGCAATCTTGACAGGTGATTAGAAGTTGATGACATATATAATGTGACAACATTTCTCATGTATGAGTTGCCACGATAAATATGCACTGAAACATAGGCTCTGGAAAGCATTTAAAATGGAGCAGGACTTTACAATCATAGAGTGGATACAATACTGAAGAATACAAACAACTTATCATGTCTGTGTCAGCTCTTTCGAGAAACAATCCTGTTCATCCCTTTCACTCATACTTTCCCTATATCTGTCTTTTCCTCTTCACATATTTATCAAATTCCCTTTTGAAAGCTATCATTAAATCTATATCTATCACCTAATCAGGCAGTGCATCTGAAATTTGAAGCAATTATCACATAAAGAAAATCAGATTTAATCATTCAGAGATAATATCAGAAAGATTATCTTCACACATTGGACAGTTAATATCTGCAATTCATTTCTCCAAATTACTATTGATGCTAGGTTAATGGAAAATTTCAAAACTGATACCATGACAATCCTTCATTCAGTAGCAGCACAGTAAGGAAAAATTGCAATTTCTTTGAAACGTCTCTGGAATCTCTAATTGTTTTTAACAACATTTGAACAGGGGTTTCATGAGTTTGTATTAAATGTAAATGGATCAATTGTAATTTTCTTGCAAAATAACCCCACTGGTCAATGTAACTTGGAGACAACTGACCTGGAAGCAGTAATAACTGAAAGGAATTTCAGAAAAACAATATGGGGAGACATGAAGGAGAACTACCAGCAGATAGGCTGGAAAGTGAAAGTTCAAACACAGGTAAAAAGAGAAAGCAGAGACAGAAAGAAGAATCTGCCAAGCTGTTGTGTTAAAAATTATGTCACCCACAAGAAGGAGTTATCTCTTCCCGTTAAGCAAAAAAAAGATTAAAGATGGTATAAACCTGGAAAGTTGAAGATAGATAATTGAAGGTCTTGAAGATCTGGGTGTTTTCCCAAAAGTTACTAAGCCATGAAACAGGGTGTTATTTGCTGGTCAGTTAAAAAGGAAATCTGGAAAGCTGAACCATTAGAACTGTAATGACCTGAGGGAGAGATGATTCATCGATGCGTGTCTCATTATTGATAATTTTATTCTTAAAGTCAGTGATGAATGTTCGTGTTGGACTGGATTCTTGATCTACAGTGCATGAATACACAACAATATATTGTGGATGCAAATAACCAGTTAATGCAAATATGCTGAAGGATGAAGGTTATGGATGTGTAAGACATACGTTTTTTGTATCAATTATTTAATGTGAAATTTACCCTTTTTATTTGAAGTATTATGTGCCTGTTATTTCATATTCGACTTAATATAAATTATGATTTTATTCAAGTAATAGGTACAAAATGTAAACTGTTGTAAATAATTTCTTCTTACTAATGATGTTCATTTTGGCTTATGGTTATCCCAAAGGGATCATAACAAATTTGAAGGGTTGAATCTGGAATCAAACTCAAATCTGCAAAACAGATTCACTGGAACTTTTCAGCATTTAAGAAAGCAAGGTTTCACATTGTACTTCACTGTGCAATCAACATGTATGTTTGAGGCACTAACCTTTGTTGAGAAATGTTCGAACTGAGCACTTGGGGATTCAGTCTGTTTGTGATCACATACAAGTAGACAGAATTGAAAAACAAATTGAGCTCAGACAGATTGACTAAAAAGAGAGAAGTTACCAAAAGAGGAAGTATATGGGAAATAAATAGGAATAGAGGGGAAAGATAAAGAGAGGGACAGAGATGTGAAAAATTTAAATATCTCATGTATTCCGATTTCACAAATTTAAGTTGACAAGAAGTGAAGCTGACTTAGAGAGAACACCTCTTAATTTTTATTTGGTGAACAATTTTCTCTTAGAACCTAAATTTAGTGAGGAGGAGTTGGGATGTACTTTGTGTCCTTCAATAAAATTGCCACAATTCTGAATTGGCTGAAAGAACAGTGGGTTGTACTCCTACATAATAGCTTGGTTAGGAGACCTGTGGATGTATACTCATCCATTTCAGCAAAGCACTCAAATAATCATGAGGAAGTAAATGTAGAATTCTGATAAAGAAAATAGGCCAGATCTCTGCAGAATTTGTCAGGGAATAGGTAATAGCGCTCGATAAGTGGTGTAGCTGAATGAAAGTAGAACTGAACCTTGATAACCTTAGAGAAATGACATTAGGACAGGAGTGTTAGAAAGTTCCCTGGATTTACCTGGAAGAACGCAAAGTTCATGAAATAAAGGAAGCTTCAGTATTGGTAGATGATCGTGAGTTAGTTCATTGGATGATTAGTAACAGGCCCCATTTTGAAACCTTCCAGAGAAACCAGAATGGGAGGAAGATCACTGGTGCTTCTCAGATAGGGAGAGAAGGTAAATACCAGATCCTGCTTGGATAATTAAAGTAAATGTTTGAAGGACAGATTTATTTCTTGTGGGTCAACATGCTGCTTTTGTCACATGTGAAAACTCTGCTGAAAGTTAAAAAACAAGTCTCTCTTGTTTGTTCAGCAGTTTTCCCCAAGATGATAATGTGCTGAAAGATCAAGTTCACGACAAGCAGGGAGTTTCCCCCACTTCCACTGAAAATACAAATCAGATACAGAAAGCAATAGAAGCCTTTTGCTTGAGGCTTGAGTGCTCCATGTTCATCTGGAGAAACAGGAAAATTGACTGTTGTCCTTACAAATATAAGACCAGCATGGACACTAAATTAGATAGGTGAAATAGAACTTTCTCCAAAACATTTGCCAATTAATCAGGTATTGATGAAAATTGTTTACCCATTTCTTTGTACAAGGTCAATTTAAAGTGTAGCTTAGTTACATGTAGATGCCATTCTTACTTTATCTGTTGAGGATGTTAATTTCTGTTTAGGGAATGACTTGGCAGGATTAAGCTATCATCACCTCAAGTGGTTTCAGGAAAATGCATAGAGACTTCCGAAAAGTGAATGGCACAGGAAAAACTGGTTGACTTCAAAGAATCAATGACAGTCTGTAAAACCTCTGTAAAAATTAATGTTTTGACTAAAGATGTATCTAAGGTATCAGAAGGCACGCTAATTTTAAAAAATTGACAATGGACAATAGGCAGAAATGGAAATTTTAATGGTAGTTACAATTTATGTAAAACTGTCTGAATTTAAAATGATTAAAGAAAATGAACAAGATGAAACAAAACAGCAAGCAAAAGCTGAAAACTAACAACAAAAGAAGCGGGTCAATGCACTTTGAAAGAAGTTGGAAAAGCTAAGTTTAGTGCAGACACTGTGGAGCTTCAAAGATGGATTAGTGTTCTTGAATGTACATTAAAATGTCAAAATGAAGAGATAACCATTTTGCTCAAATCAATTAACCACAGCTTCAGCATAGAAAATCAAAACGAAATCAAGAAAATTTATGGACTAAATGGAAAGTAGTATCAAGCTTTCATAGCTAAATATTGACCAGATTAGAAAAAGGTTGTTAAATAAGTTGAACAAGATCTTAATCAACAGTACAGCAAACAGCTTGCACAACAGGAGGCTGTGCCCATGTTAGACCTGGATCTCTTAGAAAATAAAAACAAATGTTTACATCAAAATTCAAAGTTAGGAATAATCCTAAATTTCACAAGTTGGAGTGAATTTAATTATTAAGTAGGATAACTTGGATATTTAGTTGTCTGAAGCGCTTGGTCAAGTTTCCCACATTAAAAACCATGCAGATAAGGAAGAAAATACAACTCAACATTTACCAACTGAACAGAATGGTTGAGCATCTGTTTCAATGGTGGAAACTTTAATGACAACTCTTGTGCTAAAGGATAACAAAGGAAATGGCTGAATCCCAAGGATAAGATGTTATATAGCACAGGATCTTTCCTTGCAATCCAACTTGGAAATTCCAGAAGCCAGATGATTTGCCAGCAACATTGTATTTGACAAAATTAACCATTCAAAACCAGGGAAATGTGCTTTCATTCAATATTCTAAGTAAGACCACGCATGCCAAACTGTCTAATGATGGCTCTGGGGCTCATCTTCCATGGTTCATATCAAGGAACATAGCCTAATATCGAAGGTGTATTTTGGTCCCTTGCAAAGGGAACTGAGTGGATGCTTTTTCCTGGTGAGTATAAGTTGTTGTTGTTTCTGTTAAATGTACAGCAGTCCTACTAGCTCAAGCATTGCCAACTGCATTTTTCAAATTCCTGTGTTGGTGGGCATCCAAGATATGTCCCATAAGGTAAGAGTGGCTGTTAAATGAAATGGCCTCCTCCTGATCCATAAGCTTTGACGAGGTCAGCGCCAGACGTTATAACATTGAAGTATTTAAGTTCCTATTTTCTTATGTTATGGCACAGCAGTGAACACTTCTGTTAATTAAACCAAACACCCAGAAAAGCTCACCTTGCCGAGGAATCTGTTAAAGTTTGAGTGACAGAGAACTCCCAACTTCCACTATTTTAGGAAAAAATATCAATTTATTCTTTAACTCAAAAAGTGAATATTAAACAACAAATATTTACAATTCTAAGCCTCCTTTCTCTGAGAGGTTTGTTATCAACCTCCAACTCTATCATAATATACTGTTCCAATAACCACCCATATTAAAATTACATCAACTTAATTTTCAAAACCAGACAGTGGTGGTTGCCTCTGGTGTCCTCCTTCCTCTGGTTGTGGATCTCCCTGGGTCATCTTCGGTCTTTTGCTGCAAAGGTGTTTCATATGCAAATTGTACCTTTGAGTGTTTTGCTGGCTGGTACTCTGGCAACGGCAGTTGGTCGCACTCTCTCTGGCTAACTCTCAAAATGCCAGTTTCTTTATACCCCAAACATCGGATCGTCTCATTGGTTCGATGTTGTCAAAACCAATAAATTCCAACCTAATTGGGTTTTAGTATCCTGGGGCATAATTTAAATTGATTGGTTAGATTCAAATGGTGGTCAAAACAACTGAGGTATTTAGTTTTACAGCCAAATGTTGCATATTTTCAATTTTCCAGTACACTCTGAGACTGCTCGTCAGTCACATGACAGGTGTTTGTAAGCTCTCAGTGCAAAACATCTTTCATTGTCTTTTAAAGGTACAGTGCACACCTTCAACTTCATAACACTTAAGCCTATCATATGAAGGATATTTAAACACCAGAGGCAGCATGGTGGCTCAGTGGTTAGCACTGCTGCCTCACAGCACCAGGGTCCCAGGTTCGATTCCAGCCTTGGGTGACTGACTGTGTGGAGTTTGCACATTCTCCTCATGTTTGCATGGGTTTCCTCTTGGTGCTCCGGTTTCCTCTCACAGTCCGAAGATGTGCAGGTCAGGTGAATTGGCCATGCTAAATTGCCCATAGTGTTAGGTGCATTATTCAGAGGGGAATGGGTCTGGGTGGGTTAATCTTTGGAGGGTCGATGTGGACTTATTGGGCCAAAGGGCCTGTTTCCACACTGTAGGGAACCTAATCACAATAGCTCCATTCCTGTGAGATAAGATGACATTACTTCTTCAAATTGTTTTTAATCTGAATAATGCATTATCTGTTCCTATTATTAAAGAATTTAATAAACACATTTATTATCCTGAAATCCCTGAATCCCTGAACAAGGATCTTTTACCAGACCTGAAGAAAATTTTTATGTTTCCATGTTACTGTTTTATCGCTTTCACTCTCTCTGTAATTATTCATACATAAACATGAGGAGTAATGTCTTATAGAAGGCAGAAACTAACACCTTCTTAACCTTTTGTTCTGATTAACATAATGAGGAAAGTAGGTTCTCATGTGTTTTTCTCACAGTTCAAGCATTTTGGTTAGGAAAAGAATCTGAAAGAATGAAGGTGTTAATAATGGATAGAGATAGCAAAACATTTTAGAAAGTGGTGATTGCTGAACAGCTACTATGGTTTGTTATGCCAATGATACAATGAGCCAAATAATGTCATGTTGCAGTGATATTTCAGATTTTGCTCAAATTACTTTTGGAGCCCAGGAGACAGTATACAGACATATTCATTCAAGAGAAGAAGTGGACCTGTTAGTCCTATGATATGATGGATTGTACATAATCTGTGAAAAACACAGTCTGGTTGGTCTGAATAGCTTTTTCTTAGGTCATAGTTTCCAACTCTTTAAGTAAACAATTTCACATCCTGAAATAGCACTCATCATATCCAGTGTGGGTATTACACCTCCTATAATTTTCAGTGCGTGTAGGAGTCATCAAGTCATACAGCACAGAAACGACCAATCTGTGCTGAACATAGTCCCAAACTAAACTAATCCCCCCCTCCTGCCTTTGGCCCATATCCCTCCAAACCTTACTTATTTGTGTACTTATCTAAATGTCTTTTAAGCATTGTAACTGTACCCACACCCACCACTTCCTCTGGAAGTTCATTCCACACAAGAACCACTGTCTGTGTAAAAACATTGCCAGTCTTGAAATCCCCCACCCCAGTGAAAAGACACTCATCATTCACCTTATCTATACTCCTCATGATGTTATAAACCTCTATAAGGTCAGGCCTCAACCTCCTATGCTCCAGTGATTAAAATTACCAGCTTCTCCTTATACCTCAAACCCTCTATTTTCAACAACATGTTGGTAAATCTTTTCTGAACTTTCTCTAGCTTAATAATACCCTTCCTACAACAGCGCACCAGAACTGGACACAGTACTCCAGAAGAGGTCTCACCAATGTTTTATATTCAAAGATCTGCGCAAGGAAGGTGAATAACTGCACAGAGGCCAGTATTCCATCACCAAGTCATCCTTTATTTACTTGTTCACAGATGTTGGTTGTGGCTCAGATTCACTCCTCTGAACTGAGGAGGTTCGAATCTCCTGGTTATATTGGTCAGCCAGGGCTTTCCTGATAGGCCTAAGTTAACAATCCTGATCAAGGACCTCAAAGTTAACGAGGTCCAACCCTACATCCCTCCTGTACACACCACACAACCCGACTCCCCCACCACCCCCAAGTCTGGGGATGTAAGCCTGGTCTTTCTGATGATGTTTTCACCACAGTTCCGGTACCTCTGACTGGGACTCTGTCATAAGCGGGGTGTACCACACCGTAACCCATCTCTTGCATCCAGAGTGTCTTGGAAGAGTTTCCTTCTCTTCTTCCTTTGGTGATGATGTCGAGGCTGCATCCATCTCAGACTCTGAAGTTTACTCGACACATGGCCTTTTGGCTGTTCTGAGGGGCTGGCTATGTTTTAGTCATGCCCCATTTGTGAAGTAACACCTTTCAGGTGATCCACACGTTTGGTTAGGACCACCGCACCCACCTGAACTTGCTATGTCACAGGACCTGACCTGACCTTGCATCAATCTCGTCTCATAACCCTACAGGGCCATTTCCATAGTTCCAGCACCAAAATTTATCCCCAGAATTAAATGGTCACTCTTGCTTAGTGGAGGCCTGTTGCTGGCAGTGGCATTCCTGTTGCTGTTGCACCCTCGACCTCCCCCAAGTCTGGGAAGAGCAGGTTTAACCTGGTGTGGAGCTATGAACAGAAGATTTCAATACTTGTTATTATAGAAGAATCACAAACATTTTTTACTGTCAGTTAGGATTTCATGATGAACAGCTGACAGTATTATTCATGAAATTGAGCATGACTTCTCTACAAAGTAAAGATTCTTCTTACCTGAATTTTGCACATCAATGTTTTCCTATGTCTAAAATCTGATTAGCTATTGTACCCAGCACATTGTTTTATTTTTCAAATCCAACAGAGATAACTCCTAGAAAACTAGGAGAAAGTAAGGACTACAGATGCTGATGATCAGAGTTGAAGATTGTGGTGCTGGAAAAGTACAGCTGGTCAGGCAGCATCCGAGGAGCAGGAGAATCGATGTTTTGATCATAAGCTCTTCATCAGGATGTTGCCTGAGCAGCTGTGCTTTTCTAGCACCACACTCTTCATCTCCTAGGAAACTGTCTAGAAGCGGATATTTGCTAAGACAAGAAACACTTCCTATCTTAAATAGGTGATATTTTGCAGTTTGTATTAATAATTCAGTACCAAGTGATTTCTGATAAACTTTCCAACAATGTAAAGTATTTCTCTAGAGATTGGTTTCTCAGCAGAATTTAAATTACCAACAGCAACAATCACTAAGGTATAGTTCCAGTGAAACATCTCCTCTTGTCAGACTGCTGCTATTTCGTACCAGAATACATACTGTGACACTAACTAGTAGAATACCAATTGTTTTAGAATGTATTTCTTCAGTAGTCCAATTGTTAAATCAGTATCACTTTCATCTAGATCATCCTCATCCTTAATTTCTCCTGACCCAGAAATGTCTATGCTTTCATTTGTTTCACATTGACTATAATTTAAACATCATTCTCATTTTGCAAGTTATGTTCAGTACTTTCCTCCCATTTTTGCATGTTGTAATAATGTTGCAGACACCACCATCACCATCCCTGGATATGTCCTGTCTCATCAGCAGGGTAGACCCAGCAGAGGTGGCGGCACAGTGGTATACAGTTGGGAGGGAGTTGCTTGGGAGACCTCAACATTGACTCCGGACGCCATGAAGTCCCATGGCCTCAGATTAAACATGGGCAAAGAAACATCCTGCTGATTACCATGTACCTTCCTCCCTCAGCTGATGTATCAGTACTTCTCCATGTTGAGCAATGCTTGGAAGAAGCACTGAGGATAGCAAGGGCACAAAATGTACTCTGGATAGGGGATTTCAATGTCCAGCACCAACCATGGGTCAGAAGCAGAACTACTGATTGAACTTGTCAGGTCCTAAAAGACATAGCTGCTAGACTGAGTATGCAGCAGTTGGTGACAGAATCAATAAGAGGGAAAAACACACTCAACCTCATCCTTACCCATCTCCATTTGCACATGCATCTGTCCATGACAGTATCAGTAAGAGTGACCACCGCACAATCCTTGTGGAGATGATGTCCCACCTTCACACTGAAAATAATCTCCATTGTGTTATGTGGCACTATCACCATGCTAAATGAGGCAGACTTTAAATAGCTTGAGCAACTCAATACTGGGCATCCTTGAGGTACTATGAGCCATCAACAGCAGCAGACTTGTACTCCAACACAATCTGTAAACTCAAGGCCTGGCATATCCCCCACTCAATCATTACCATCAAGCCAGGTGATCAACCTTGGTTTAATGGAGAGTGCAGGAGGGCATGTCAGGAGCAGCACCAGGCATACCTGAAGGTGAGGTGTCAACTTGGTGAAGCCACCAACATGACTACTTGCATGTCAAATAATATAAGCAGCAAGTGATAGTCAGAGCTAAGCAATCCCAAAACCAATAGATCAGCTCTGCAGCCGTGCCACATCCAGTCATGAATGGTTGTGAATGTGGAAGAGGAGGCTCCACAAATATCTCGATCCTCTATGATGGAAGAGCCCAGCACATTACTGCAAAAGATAATGCTGAAGCATGTACAGCAATCTTTAGCCAAAAGTGCCGACTGGATGATCCAACGTGGCCTCCTCCAGTGTCCCAGCATTACAGATAACAGTCTTCGGCCAATTCGATTCAATCCATGTGATATCAAGAAACGGTTGGAGACACCAGATACTGCAAAGACTATGCACCCTGACAATATTCTGGCAATAATACTGAAGAATTTGCTGCTCCCCTCAGCCATGCTGTTCTAGTACAGTAACAACACTGGTATCTACCCAACAAAGTGGAAAATTGCCCAAGTACATCCTGTACATGAAAAGCAGGACAAATCCAAGCCAGCCAATTACCAACCCATCAGCCTACTCTCAATCATTAGTAAAGTGATGGAAGGTGTCATCAACATGCTATCAAATAACACCTGCTCAGCCATAATCTGCTCAGTTTGGGTTCCACCATGGCCACTCAGCCCTGGACCTTATTATAGCCTTGGTTCAAAAATGGACCAGAGAAACTAAATTCCAAAGGAGAGATGAGAGTGACAGCCCATGGCATCTAGGCTGCATTCAATTGAATGTGGCATCAAGGAGTCTTAGTAAAACTGGAATCAATGAATATCAGGGGGCAATGGATATCTGTGCTGGTTGGAGTCATATCTGGCATACTGGAAGTTGATTGTGTTTACTGGACATCAGTCATCTCAGCTCCAGGATATCTCTGCAGGAGTCCCGCAGGTTAGTGTCCTAAGCCCAACCATCTTCAGCTGCTTCATCAATAACCTTCCCTCCATCGTGAGGTCAGAAGTGGGGATGTTCACCGATGATTACACAATATTCAGCACCATTCGCCACTCCTCAGATACTGAAGCAGTATGTGTCCAAATGCAACATGATTTGAACAATATCCAGGCTGATGAGTGGCAAGTAATGTTTGTGCCAGACAAATGCCAGACAATGACCATCACCAACAAGAGACAGTCTAACCACCGCCCTTTAATATTCAATAGTGTTACCATCACTGAAGTCCCCCACGATCAACATCTTGGAAGTTACCATTGATCAGAAACTCAACTGGGCTCACCACATAAATACAGTGGCTACAAGAGCAGGTCAGAGGCTAGAAATCCAAAACCTGTCCATCATCTACAAGGCACAAGTCAGGAGTGTGATGGAATACTCCCCACTAGTCTGGATGAGTGCAACAACAACCACACTCAAGAAGCTTGACACCATCCAGGACAAAGCAGCCCCCTTGAATGGCACTGCATCCACAACCATTCACTCCTTCCATCACTGACGGTCAGTAGCAGCAGTGTGTACTATCGACAAGATGCACTGCAGAAATTCACCAAAGATCATCAGACAGTACCTTCCAAACTCACGACCACTTCCATCTAGGAGAACAAGGGCAGCAGGTATTTGGGAATACAACACTTTCAAGTTCCCCTCCAAACCACTCACCATCCTGACTTGGAAATATATTGGTGTTCCTTCACTGTTGCTAGGTCAAAATCCTGGAATTCCCTCCCTAATGGCATTGTGGGTCAACCCACAACAGGTGGACTGTAACGGTTCAAGAAGGAGCTCTCCACCACCTTCTCAAGGACATCTAGGGACAAGCAATAAATGCTGACCAGCCAGTAATGCCCATATGCCACAACATGAATAAATTTAAAAACTAATTGCTGATTTACTCATTTTGTTTTGGTCAGAGCAGTCGGTCTTTGCTGACTAGGAACAGAAATGAAAGCAATTAAAGATCTACAGGCAGCTAGATTCTAGGATGTGAAACATAGTCATAGAGAAGAAGTCATGATATTAGAATGAAAATTCTGGCTTAGGAGGAAGTAATTTCATAGTTAGAATGACAATGAAAGTTCACCCGTATTGTTTTAATGTAATCTTACTGCATAATCTGCGCTGCATTTAAATGAGCACTTTGCAATCATAGAACCAACCATTCTGTGGTTAAATGTGGGTAAGCTCGTTTGTGGGTAAGAGCTTTGAGGACATATTTTACAATTGGCAATGTCTAATTAATGGATGTAATGTGAACTCTACTCATTGGATAATGGGACAAAATTAGTCACACTGGATGACTAATCATTTTGTGCATTGTATACATTAACCTTGCTGAAAAGTAAACCAAAACTAAACTACTGTCCAAAGAAGTGACAAGTAAGTATGCAACTGGTACCAGGGCGACTTGAGCAAATATTTTCATTTACTTCCAGAGGACAGCCAACAAATAGTGGAGAAGGCTCTATAATTTACAGGGTGACAGAATTGTCAAAGCCGTGGAGTGTTATAGATTGTACTAGTTGTTTAGAGAAATATAATTGTACCCCTAGTGTACTGACTGGTTTGCTGTAGTCACGTGACAGCTATCTCTGCTGTAACTGCCTATGTGTTTAGTCTGGGACAGTAATTAAACACATCGCTTGAATCATGATGTTAGACTGGTGCAGCTGAAAACAGGTGAATTTTCAGACCTGTAATAGACACATTTACTAAAAGAAATAGAAAGGAAGAAGTCATTAAAAATTTCAACTTTAATTCACCAAGTATTCAAAGTCACAGTGTATTTTTCATTCCCTGATGCTGTGACAATGAAGGGAGATATGAAACATAATTATATTCTCCCCACTCTCAGTAGCAAGACTGTGGAATAGCAACAGAATCTTTCTTTTTAAATAAGAGCCACAACCTTGCTATCACTGATAAGGCAAATGTGCTACAAGGTGTATAGTGAGGAGAATTTGAAAATTTTGAGGACATTCATCAGAAACCCATATTGATGCTAGTAATGAACAGCATGTACTCAACAACAGAGCTCAATTGAAAAAGGAGACAATTGATCAGTATATGACTGTACTGATACTAACTGAATCCTGAGAGTTCGGAGGACTGAACGCATCAGAGGTAGGATTGCTTTAGACTTATGCAATCCTGCCGTGACAGCACATTTCTGCAGACTCTTAGGAAATTTATAGATGTCAGCTAGTACAGATTAATGGGAGAACAAATGAGGCTTTGCATTATGCTGAGAGACATTCCAGGCCAACTGAAAACAACAGATTGGAAGAAAGGAAAAAATATTTTGAAGATAAAGGAAGAAATATTTTCAGAAGAGCCAGCAGAAAGATTAATGCCAGAAGGTATATTACAGAGGGCAAATATTATAGAGAACATCACATAAAAGAAAGAAAACTTTGGGAAAGCACTTCTCAAATGCAAGAAGCTAAGCCATTTTGCATGCTCATGTTTAGCTCGATGGAAGCAAAGCAAGTTGATAAAGATGGCTGCTGAAGAGACGTCAGCGAATGATTCTGACAAATTACTCTGCACCATACAACATTGACATTAGGAAATATTTGGCCTGGTGGACTAGTCAGGAACATTATAAGGTAGGACAGTTCATAAACAATGGTAGCTAGTTTAAAGAGATATTCAATTATTTCCAACAAAAATATATTCCAGAGAGGAAGAAAAATTGTAAGAAGGAGAGAAAACATCTGTGGTAATTAATGCATTAAAGATGACATGAAGACAAAAACGAAGACATACCACATTGCAAAGGCCAGTGGCAGAATGGAAGATTAGGAAACTTTTAAAGATCAGCAAAGAGTTCCAAAAAAGTTATAAAAAGAGCAAAGGCAAATTATTTAAGAAAACAAGCGCAGAATATCATAGAATCCCGACAGTGTGGGAAGAGGCCCTTCAGCCCAACAAGAATACACCGACTCTCTGAAGAGCAACCCACCCAGACCAGTTCCCTATCCCATTACTCTACATTTTACCCCTGACCAATGCACCTAACCTGCACATCTTTGGATTGTGGGCGGAAACTGAAGCACCCACTGGCAGCCCACGCAGACACAGGGAAAATGTGCAAACTCCACGCAGACAGTCACCTGAGGCTGAAATCAAACCTGGGACCCTAGCACTGTGAGGCAGCAGTGCTAACCACTGAGCAAAAGCTTCTCTCGGTATATAAAAGTGAAAAGAGTAATGAAAGTGATTGTTAATCCATGATGACACAAGGGAGTTAGACAGGAAGATGGATGTACAAAATCAATATTTTGCCTCAGATTTTATGGTGGAAGACATTAGTACCATCCCAATAGTAACAAGTAATATCAAGATTATAGAAAGTGTGGAACTTAGAACAATCATCATCACTAAACAAAAAGCACGAGATCCCAGAGTCTGAAGCAGCATGACAACTGCAACTTAATCCCATGACAACATTCTTTTACCTTTACAGCCATTTTGGCTGCAGCCCTCCTCCATCTTTTTTAAAAACTTTAAATGTATACTTTATTTATAAAAATATTTTTATATTCATGCGGCTGGTACAATTGCAACATCTAAGCGGCATTTGGATGGGTATATGAATAGGAAGGGTTTGGAGGGATATGGGCCGGGCGCTGGCAGGTGGGACTAGATTGGGTTGAGATACCTTGTCAGCATGGACGGGTTGAACCGAAGGGTCTGTTTCCATGCTGTACATCTCTATGACTCTATGCAGCGTTAGTTCGGTTCTGTACAGTAGCATATGAAGAAACAAATAAACATTGGAGTTTGACTCAATCCAGCAAACAAACCCAAGGTATTTCTTTATTGTACAAGACTATTTTTACATATTTTTGAGGCACCAGGAGGGTCTAATAACTGAACAGACCCCCTTTTAACTTTGACAGAAAGACCTTAGATGATGGTCTTTCCTCACTGTGCCTTGTGGCAGCTGGCCCAAGCTGTTTGCTCGGCTGTTGAGGATTTTATTGATCATTCTTTATCTGGAACATCTCCCTCAACCTTACTGACAAGGGAGGCCCAGATAATATAATGCTCAGGGTGCTTCGAACACCACAGCAAGCTAAGGATCTTCAGAGGGCAGGCCATTCAGCCGTTGACTGCTGAATAGATGATAAAAGATTCTGATAATCAATGTAGTCCTGGTAATTATCATTTTAAAGTGGATGAGAGGGCGAGACGAATCCAGAAATGGATCAGTAACAATAGCTAGCACAGCAACAGCATGTGCTCAAGGAATGACACTCCCCAGAGAAGGAATATCAATCGCAGTACAAGAAGGTACCAAAGGAACAGCCAACAATAATATGCAATTGTACAGTGTGACTGACCTACATGATTTAAAGACTGTGTATGTATTGTGTACACAAATGAAACCGACTCGAATTAAGACATATTTTTGTTAATGAATGAAAGTTTTCTTTGTTACCATTTGTATTGGTTAATTGCATAACTTGTAACTGCAATTGGTAGCTCATTCATTTTTTTTAATAAAGCAGGATATTTTGAATAATGCACTTGTAACACTAATATACTGTCTGGCTTGCTGTAGTTATGCCACCTCTGCCTTTTTTTAAAATTCACTTATGGGACATGGACATCACTGGCATTTATTGCCCGTCCCTAGTTTCCTTTGGAAATGTGGTTGTGAGCTGTCTTCTTGAATAGCTGCAGACCATGTGCTGTAGGTAGACTCACAAGGGAAGGAATTTCAGGATCTTGATTCAGCAACACTGAAGAAAAGATGATATATTTCCAATTCAGGATAGTGAGTGGTTTAGAGAGAAACTTGCAGGTAGTGATGTTCCTATGCTGCTGTTATCCATGTAGATGGGATTGGTCAGGGATGTGGAAAGTGCTGTCTAAGGATCTTTGGTGAATATCTACAGTGAATCTAGCAGATGATGTACAGAGGTACTACTAAGCATCAGTGATGGAGGGAATGAATGATTGTGGGTGTGGTGTCAATCAAGTGGGCTGCTTTTTCCTGGATAGTGAGAAGCTTCTTGAGTCTGGTTGGAGTTGCAACCATCCAGGCAAATGGGCAGTATTTCATCACACTCCTCACTTGAGCCTTGTAGATGGGGCCAGGCTTTTGGAGTCAGGAAGTGAGGTACTCATTATAGGATTCTTAGCCTGTGATCTGCTTTTGTAGTCATTGTGAGTCTAGTTGAGTTGCTGTTCAACAGTAACCTCCAGAATGTTGAGAATGGGGAATTCAATAATTGTAACACTATTGAATGTCAAGGGGTGAGGGTTAGCTTGCCTATTATTGGAAATAGTCATTGCTTGGCATTTGTGTGATGTGAATGTTACTTGCTACCTATCAGCCTAAACCTGAATATTGTTTGTTTGAACATGGACTGCTTCAGTATCTGGGGAACCACGAATGGCGCTGAACATTGCGCAATCAAGTGAACATTCCCACTTCTGACTATATGATGTAGGGAAGGTCATTGATGAAGCAGCTGAAAATGATTCAGTCCAGAACATGAACCTGAGGGACTCCTGCAGAGATGTCCTGGAGCTGAGATGACTAACTTCCAACAACTACAATCATCTTCCTATGTGCCAAGTATGACTGCAACCAATGGAGAGTTTGTCCAGATACCCATTGATTCCAGTTTTGCTAGGGCTCCTTGATACCACACTCGGTCGAATGCAGCTTTGATGTCAAGGCTGTCACTCGAACCTTTCTTCTGAGATGCAGCTCTATTGTTATGATTGAACCAAGGCTGTAATGAGTTCAGGAGTTAAGTGGCCCTCATGTCAGGGAGCAGTTTGTTGCTCAGCAGGTCCTGCCTGATTGCACTGTGATGACACCTTCCATCACTTTACTGATGATCAAGAGTAGCCTGACATTTAAACCTCCTTTGGATGTCAGCTTTCTTTATCTCTTAGTCATGATCTATGCAAAGTTTGTGGGTTCATACTATTAAGTCAATGGATTAGTATGAAATATGGAAAATACATCTCATAAAAATAACTGCATTTAAACACTACAGTAAACATTGCAAATACAACATCCTAAGATTAACCAAGAGCTCCTACACCCCTGTTGCTTCAATGATTTCCACTCCACAACAGGATGTAAATTTAAAAGTTTAAACCCAATGCAAATATCACTGAATTAATCTAAGTCACACAACATGTATGAACAGTTCAGTTTACTGTACATAGAGGAGCAGGTAATTTCAGGTCAGGAAGAAATTTGCAAAACATCCTACTTGCAAATCTCCAGCATTCTCTGTGACTCCCTTTTCTGGAGGCTAGATAGTTAGAGGCTCGGCAGAGAATTCATTGAAAATTCTAAATTTCTGCATTAGGTGAGTTGAAGCTCTCCTCAAGATAAAATATGACACCAAGTTTGCAAACAACAGAGTTTGTGATAGGCTATCATAGTACTAGTTCCACATGATCCCTGGTCAAAGCTGGGGCAAGTTCATAAATAATCTCAAAAACTGCCCAACATCAAATCACCATTGGGAGCAGCATCAAAATCCTTGACTGTGAAGTTCTGCCCTTTACTTGAGTCCTACCTCAGAGAACTACCAGCCAATTAGCTGAATGCTGTGATACTGTCGATTGTATAATTAGTCCCCAATGTTGAAGAGCCTGGACAGACAGGTAAGGGAAGAAGTGTTGATTATGGGAGATACACAGCAGGTTTCAAAAGGACAAGAAAAGAGTGTTAAGGAGGGGAGTAACCTTGGGAAGGCCTCGGATAGGTTGGGTAGTCCCCATAGGATGTGTCTCCCTTTGCCAGGCCTCACTGCCAAAACTGCCAGGTACTTTCTCTGATCATGTGAGCTCTATCTCTGGATATTGCCCTACCTTAGGTAAGGTACAGGCAGCAATGGAATAAGATTCTTACAGTGACTGATTAGTGTCTAGTTTACAGTCCCATGAAGCCTAAGGTAGGCAGGCTATCTGAGACCACCCCTGCCTGATGTAAAAGTTCAGAGAGGTTTGGGTGTGTGGGTAAACGGTGGGCAGGCTGCTGACTGGATTTTAAAAGCCCCTGATTCAAACCCATTGGTAGGGGAGAACAGCATCCAACCCAATTTCTTTGGTCAACCTAAGTTTTAATTAAAGAAAAATTCTCTTCATCATGTTAGACAAGTAGTTTAACAACTTAGAACCAAGAGTTTGCATGCATTTTTAAAAGGTCACTGAGGACACAACTGGGCTGCACATATTCACTTAAAACGCTTCATGACTATAGATCAAAATGGGCAGTTAACATTATGTCTTTTGCATTGGTTGTACTCCTTTTATTTCTGTTTCATACTCGTCATAAAAGCTGTAAATTAAAACCTGAAGTCACTTTTAACATTGAACTATGACGGTAGCTTCCTAATTTTACAGAAGATCTCCTCTGGTCAATGAAATGTCATTAACAGTTGTAGGTTTAATTTGGTTAATGTCATTAATTAATTAATGAAAGGTCAATATATGAAAATAATTGAAATAGATTACTTGATTCAGAGGGCTCAGTGGAAATGCATGACTCCTTCCTTGTCAGCAGGAACATTAAAGCTACTTTCTCCCACCAATTCTTTTCTGTCACAGGGTTTGTTTGCATCTTTCCTTTTGTAATCTACTGTGTTGAAGGTTGCCTCAATTATCAATCTTCAAAATCTGAGAGAGGGGGAGAGATATAGAGAATAGAGAGGATCAACCGAATTGATTGTCTAGCACTGTGCAGATTGTGGGTGTGAGCTATACTTAGGCTGAAGTAACCAGGCTTGTGAGGATGAAAATGGAGTTTTCATTCAGTTGTCAGTTATTATGAAATGGCACATTTCCATAGCAATAATTCCACTAAACAGAGTGTACTTGCCAACAATCAGTACTTTCCTATGGTTGTGAATTGCTCAAGATGGTCTTTAACAAAATGGGCCTTGTTCAATAATAGATTCGAGAGTCTGGTGCTAGAAAGGCACAGCAGGTCAGGCAGCATCCGAAGAGCAGGAGAATCGACGCTTCGGGCAAAGGCCCTTCATCATTGTTCAGTAATAGCTTTGATAATTCAATAGAGCTATGCATCAACTTTGGTCAGGTTTTGAATGTTGTATAGCATGAAGGAAAAGTTAAATAGACACTTAAAGAAAAGGGGAACACACAAATGTAGAGGGAGGGCAGGGTGGATAACTGCTCACCTGGATGATGAGCATTAACAAACATTGGGTGTGTTGTAAATTTGGTGCCTTACTATATCTTGCAGGTTGATTTTTTTGTTAATAGGCTTCACATGATATTTAATTAGGTTTGTTTACTAATAGAAATGGAACTTACCTTGTTACCAAAACTTTTACAGTTCACTTCTTGTTGGTACGCTTTCTTAAATTACACAGTAATTTTAATGTCCCAATGAATCATTCATTTGCTGCAACAGTAAAGAATTGGTGCCATTGTGCTGCCTGTAGCATTTTGGTATGAGTTCCAGACCACACTGGAACATGTTTGAGTGTACAGCCTGTGATTATATCTGGGACTATACTATCTAATGAGAGAAATTAGAGAATAATCCATATACTGTAAATCATTGTACTCATCAACCTATGACTATTAATGGCATTTCATTGACCAGAGGAGATCTTCCATAAGTTAAGAAGTTATCATAATGGTTCAATGTTAAAAGTGACTTCAGGTTTTAACTTACAGCTTTTATGATGTGTTTAGCTGATAAAAGTATTTACATCAGAACATTGGATTTAAGGAAATGACTTGTATTTTAACTGAGGCATTATAATTTCCTACTTCTCTTTGTCAAATACTTCTTATTTTCTGTTATGCTTAATGGTAGCCTACTTTTCTCTGCGTTTATAAATATATCACTCACAGAGGCTTCATTTTGCTAAATACAGAAACAGTATCTAGGTGGCATTTGAGTTGACATCATTCCAAAATTAAAGGACCACATTAAAATTGGATTTTCATTCAGACTGGTTATTATGAGAAATGTCACACAGATTTATCCACACACTAAAAGCAGCAATACACTGCATGAGATTGTTATGCAAGTTATTTCTTTTCCATAAAACAATTCAAAAGACTAGACATTTTTCACAGCCCAAGATAAATAGAATAATTAAATAGTGTCTAATAAAAAGTGCATTAGCTGGGTAGAAACCACACTCTTAATATTCTCATACAATTGTACATTCAACATGGCAGATGTACTTCAATGTATAATTTCTTCACGAAGAAATAAAATGAGTAGAAAATAATGGGCCATTGAAAATAGGTTACAAAACGACATCATTCAAGGCTTTTATGTTAATATTTCTATTGCACAGTTAATGCCATTTCTGTGCAGTTTTATGAATTCAAATTTAGATTGAATAAAAATAACTTGTTCAAAAAACCTATATGCACATGACATTCTATCTTCATTTTCTTGTCAGGTTGTCAGCAGTGCTTATCCATGACCTAGCTACCATCTCCACTGAACAAACGAGTAAGCTCTGGTACTATTTGACCCCATAATCTCTTGATGGAAAATTAATTCCTTACACCCAACACAAACCCAACAGACTATGAACTCCATTTTGATATACTTTTATTCCTCCCAGTGTCTGTACTTTCTTTTCATACATTTGCTTTCAATCTGAGCTAACCTTTATTCTGCTATTAACATTTACACTGGATCTCTGCTTTGTCCTGCCTCTACAACGACTAACAGTCCTTTTGCCTTTTGTTCTATAACACCTTTCACTTTTAATCTCCCTTCGCCTCCAACTTTTCCTCAACCCTTCCTTTCCTTCTAGCTCCTTTTTCAATGGTTTACAACCCCTCACATTTCCACCTCTCTAATTCTGAAGACAGTAGGTTAGATTACCTACAGTGTGGAAACAGGCCCTTCGGCCCAACAAACCCACACCGACCCTCCGAAGAGCAACCCACCCAGACCCACCTCCCTCTGACTAATGCACAGAACACTATGGGCAATTTAGAATGGCCAATTCACCTGACCTGCACATCTTTGGACTGTGAGATGAAACCTGAGCACCCGGAGGAAACCCATGCAGACATGGGGAGAATGTGCAAACTCCTCACAGCCAGTTGGAATTGAACCTGGGTTCCTGGTGCTGTGAGGCAGCACTGCTAACCACTGAGCCACCGTGCTGCCCCAAGAGGAGTCAGGTTACACCTGAAAGGAACTATTTCACCATCTTCATGGAAGCTGTTGGAATTGCTGGCTTTTTTCTGCATGTTCTATATTTATTTCAGATGTCCATCATCTGAATCATTTTGCTTTTGTTAAAATTTGATAGCATTCGACTTGGACTTCCACTGGTTTTCTGGCAAGCCATCATCTTATGGCCCTTCATTTAATAGGTAACTGGGGTGCCCATTTGACTCAATTGAGAGCTTCAAAAGGTAAATTTAATTCAGGGCCCTATCGCACTACTGTTCGCCTAGATATATCCCCTGATCACAATCCCATTCTCATCTTCTCCTAAAGTTTACGTCATCTCTTGCCTGTGGATATTTTGGCAACCTGGATCTAAGAAGCTCCAATGGGAGATCTGTGTGCGATGGGCAGCCTACCTGTTCTATTTAAATGAGTCCTGGTGTTCAAAAAGGTTTAAATAACCCTGCTGTGCTCCCCTCCAACAGGTTAAGGAACAAGTGCTGTTAAAGGTTAGTCAATCTTTGCAAGTTCAATCTTTGCAAGTACATCTGTTACAATCATGAGGTTTATAGGATTATTACATTTTGCAAAAATGGCTTTAAAGTTAGGGTGACTGATGGAATGACCTTCTCTGAAGTCTGCCTGAGAGATTAGTTTGCGATCAAAGGAAGGCTTAGATTATTGTACTGAGAAGATGCAAGGCATTTACACTGGGAGACGAAGGGAACCATCTCTGAGTTTTGATAATGATCTTCCAAAGTTCCAGAAAGGTGTACCAAGTAGTAAATATTCATGCTGTAAATGGTCCATTTACTTACGAGATGGTAGTGAGCTTGAGCCAAGGATACCTGGGAAGCATTTCTAGTGGAATCTGTGGTTAATCTATTTCACATTGCAATGTGGAAAGGGCAGAAGAAGCCATTTTTCAGATCAAGTTACAGCCTTCCCTCGAAATCAATGAATATGTGAAACAGATAGCAGCTTTTACAAGGTCAGCTGACAGAAAGCTTGTTTGTCATCCAAACTACCTCAGCAGAGTACAGAAGAGAACCATTTACTGCTTGACTGCAGTTATCTGATTCTGACAGGGTAAATATCTCAACTGAAAGGACCAGTCATGTGACTGAAATTGCTGGTTTGTTTAATCACATTTTACTATTCAGCTTTAACTCTGTTTCTCAGTTTGCCTGTAACACTAGAAGACTAAGAAGACCAAGCTTGGATAAACTCCTGCTTCTGATTTCAATATCTCTCAAAAGTCTGATTACTGGAATACAACCTATGTTTTGCCTCTGAAGTCATCCAATTCCTAGATTATGTTTACTACACCTTCAACAGAAATGCAACTGCATCAGTTTTAGACAATAGGTGCAGGAGTAGGCCATTCTCCCCTTCGAGCCTGCACCACCATTCATTATGATCATGGCTGATCATCCTTAATCAGTATCCTGTTCCTGCCTTACCTCCATAACCCTTGATTCCACTATCCTTGAGAGCTCTATCCAACTCTTTCTTAAACGAATCCAGAGACTGGGCCTCCACTGCCTTCTGGGGCAGAGCATTCCACACACCCACCACTTGCTGGGTGAAGAGGTTTCTCCTCATCTCTGTCCTAAATGGCCTACCCCTTATTTTTAAGCTGTGTCCTCTGGTTCGGGACTCACCCATCAGCGGAAACATGTTTCCTGCCTCCAGAGTGTCCAATTCTTTAATAATCTTATATGTCTCAATCAGATCACCTCTCAGTCTTCTAAGCTCAAAGGTATACAAGCCCAGTCGCTCCAATCTTTCAACATAAGATAGTCCAGCCATTCCAGGAATTGACCTCGTGAACCTACGCTGCATTCCCTCAATAACCAGAATGTCTTTCCTCAAATTTGGAGACCAGAACTGCACATAATATTCCAGGTGCGGTCTCATCAGAGCCCTGTACAGCTGCAGAAGAACCTCTTTGCTTCTATATTCAATCCCTCTTGTTATGAAGGCCAGCATGCTATTAGCTTTCTTCACTACCTGCTGTACCTGCATGCTTTCCTTCATTGACTGGTGTACAAGAATACCCAGATCTCTTTGTACTGCCACTTTACCTAACTTGACTCCATTTAGGTAGTAATCTGCCTTCCTGTTCTTGCCACCAAAGTGGATAACCATACGTTTATCCACATTAAACTGCATCTGCCATGCATCTGTCCACTCACCTAACCTGTCCAAGTCACCCTATAATCTCCTGACATCCTCCTCACATTTCACCCTGCCACCCAGCTTTGTATCATCAGCAAATTTGCTAGTGTTACTATTAATACCATCTTCTATATCATTAATATATATTGTAAAAAGCTGCGGTCCCAGCACTGATCCCTGCGGTACCCCACTGGTCACCGCCTGCCATTCTGAAAGGGAGCCGTTTATCACTACTCTTTGTTTCCTGTCAGCCAACCAATTTTCAATCCAAATCAGTACTTTGCCCCCAATACCATGTGCCCTAATTTTGCTCACTAACCTCCAATGTGTGACTTTATCAAAGGCTTTCTGAAAGTCCAGGTACACTACATCCACTGGATCTCCCTTGTCCATCTTCAGAGCTACATTCTCAAAAAATTCCAGGAGATTGGTCAAGCATAATTTCCCCTTCATAACTCTGACCTATCTTGTTACTGCTATCCAACAGAACAAGATTTTTGCACGCAACCAACTGAAATAACCTCAACTGGACCCTGACTCACTGGACTCTCTAATTCATCAGAACTAATCCGACTATCATTTTAAACAATGTGCAACATATGACTTGTCAACTTGCCTCTTATCTTTCATTTTTGGTTTTATGTGAATGTATGTTGTGAACCATTCCTCTGCCAGCTGTTAAATATTGCAATAAACCCTTCTTTTTTAAACACTAAAGAATGCAATAAACTGAACTTCACAAACAGAGCTTGGGAAAACACATTGTGTCTCTTTTTTAAAAAAAATAGACAAAGATTTAAAAAAAATTAAAACCACTTCAGTTATGGACAAGAGAAGAGGGCAGTAAGAATAATTTTGTTGACCTCTCACTTATTTGGCTGTGTCAATTGTAACTCATCAACAAAAAGTGTTTGGTCAGTAGATTTTTTCCCCAGCTATTTGTTACAGTAAAGACTTTAATATTTGAAAACTTATTTTATTCTTTCATCAAGTAACTGGATGTTTGAATTTCTCTTTATAAGCTACTGGTCTCCACAGAGATTGTTACAATATCATATTTATCTTATTTCATTACAGCAGAAGTATGAGAAGGCACTAAAGAGAATACAATTTTTATTTTCATCTTTCTACTGTCAAGTTGCACAGTGTTGTATCTTGACATCATTCATTTCATTGTGTTCTTTTAATTGAAAACAATTTATGAAATAATGTACAATATAACAATGTTGTTTGATGACCAATATGTTTTTTCTTACAGAGAATGTGAGAACATGGTTACATCAAATTGGCTTTGTCTTTCTTTGCTGTCAGTTTAATAGCTTCAGCATTTGATATTTTCATGATGTATCCTCAATAGGATTCTACCATTAACTATTTGCATTAATGAGAGTGGTCAGTTTGTGTTATTTTTCCTCTGACTAATAATGGCACTGTATGGTCTCTTTGGGAGACAATGTGTTCACCCCTATTCTAAATAATCGGATGGTGTCAAAAGGTTCCAACTACATAACATGAAGTGGAAGGGCAACTTTCCAATGAAGTGAATGTTAGGGATTTTGTAACCATTCTTATAATCTCTTTCAATCTGGAAATTTTGTCTCCTGACAGCAAATTTGAATTAGGAAGGTCAGACTTGAAGTGTGTGGACCACAGTTTCTAATTGCTCCAATAATTCCTGCCACCTGTCCCTTTCATCAGGTTGGGAGATATGGCATGTCGGGACCCAATGCTCTCTTCTAATGAGGTCAGAAGTCAAACAATGCCAAGTTATAGTCCAACAAATTTATTTGAAATCATAATCTTTCAGAGTGTTGCCCCTTTGTCAGATGGTGACTCCACTTGATGAAGGAGCAGTGCTCGAAAGCTTGTGATTTTAAATAAATCTATTGGACTATAACCTGGTGTCGCCTGACTTCTGACCTTGTCCACCCCAATCCAATACCGGCACCACCACATCATGGCTGTTATAATGACATTAGGCTTGAAATTTAATTTGTTCCTGGTAATTCAAATTTAACTGCATTTGACAATTTTGTGAGAGTGGGTGGGTTCCTCCATTGTATGGTAACTTTGCTGAGTTAATCAGTTTGTGAACTTTGGGGAATGTCTGTTGAAGAGTCAGGCACCTTTTGACGGGGTTGTGGGGGGAGGGTGTAAGTATTCTTCCCAATGTCCCATCATCTTCCCATTTTCTTTTTTTGTCCCAACATATTCCCCAAACAATCCACCATCTTCCTCATATCCCCATGTCCTCAAATATCCTCTCTATATCCCTACGTCCCTCTGCTCAATATCCTTTCCCTTTTTGGCCCCACCTCTCAGCATGCCCATTGAAATCCTGTAAAATCATGGCTTCCGTAATTCCTGCTTCATTACTTTTTAATTGCCGCTTCTGCTTCTTTTGTTTCTCCTGCGATCTCAGACTTTCCCAACTACAGAACATTTTTCCAGAAATCTGTCCAAGCTCCATAACCCATCATTGCAGATATTTGGAGACAAATTTCAAGTTCCTGGCTTTTCAAATACTGAAGAAACTAAATAAAGAATGGTTTAGTTGTTGCACTCGTCTTTTGGCCTTTGATCAGCTCTTGAACAAGTTTGAAAGGGTATATTATAATTCATTGCTGTGTTACAGTTTTGCAGCTGAGTATTGGTGCTACTGGGACTGGAGGTTTTTGTAATGGTCTTAACGCCAATTCTGCCTCAGTCTCCATAATTTCTGATGACCTCCTGAGAATATGGGTCAAGAGATGTCTGATGGAAAATTCTCCCAGAAAAGATAACAATGTTACAGCAGTGATAATGTCACACTCTGAAGATACAAATAACACAAAATATGAAAATAAAAATTAGCCTCCAGAAGATACAAAGGAGATTTATCAGATTGATACCGGGGTGAGGAACTTTGGTTACATCAGAGATGAGCGAAGCTTGGATTATTTTTCTTAGAACAGAAAAGGCTGAGGCAAGATTTAAAAGTAGCATTCCAAATTATCAACGTATATATCAGTAACCAGAGGATAGTGTTTTAAATGTTTTGACATAAGAAACAAAGGGAAAATGAGCCATGCATTAAGTTTTTCTCTGGAATATAGTGTATGGAAGTGTTGGCAAACAATCTAATGGTAATTTTCAAAAGGGAATTTGATAATAATTGAAAAGGAAGAATGTTCAGAGTGTTTTACAAATGTAGTTGGAAGTAGTAGTTTAGAATGTCCTTGACTGACATATACTGTACCTACAACTTGAACCTTTTGGAAAGAACACTTTGCAATGCAAATGTAACTGGCTGCCCCAGGGAATCGTATTTTATTTGGAAACAGTGCAAGCTGTATGACTGGAGTCAATGAGTCTACAACACATCCAGAAGGAGCTTACATGTCACAGTTTGTCAGTATAATAGTTATTGGTTTTGAATACAGACAGTCTATGACCTAACTTGCCTGGAACGACAGCATATTTTACTCTATTTTTCTGAATCCCCTCTCTTCAAACTTTGTGAGCTGTAATGCTCAGCTAATTTTGTACTCAAGTTGCTGAGAACTTTTTTATCCATTTTTCACATATCTACTTAGGCGCTGCATTTTGGAAAGGCAAATCAGGACAGGACTTAAACAGTTAATGGTAAGATCCTTGGAAATGTTGCTAACAAAGAAACTTTGGAGTGCAGGTTCATAGTTCTTTGAAAGTGGAGTCACGGATAGATGAAGAAGGTGTTTGATATGCTTTCCCTTATTGGTCAGAGCATCACAAAAAGGAGTTGGGAGGTCATGTTGCAGCTGTACAGGATATTGATTGGGCCACTTTTCAAATATTGTGTGCAATTCTGGTCTCCCTCCTATTGGAAGGATGTTGTGAAACGTGATAGGGTTCAGGAAAGATTTACAAGGTTATTCCCAGCGCTGGAGGATTTGCACTATAGGGAGAGGCTGAATAGGCTGGGGCTGCATTCCCTGGAGTGTTGGAGGCTGAGGGGTGACCTTATAGAGGTTTATAAAATCATGAGAGGCATGGATAGGATAAATATACAAAGTCTTTTCCCTGGAATGGGGCAGTCCAGAACTAGAGGGCATGGGTTTAGAGTGAGAGAGAAAAAATTTAAAAGGGACGTAAGGAGCAACCTTTTCACACAGAAGGTAGTGCGTGTATGGAATTAGCTGACAGAGGAAGTGGTGGAAGTTAGTACAATTGCAACATTCAAAAGGCATTTGGATGGGTATATGAATGGGAAGAGTTTAGAGGGATATAGCCCAATTGCTGGCATATGGGATTAGATTAGTTTAGGATATTAGTCAGCATGGGCGAGTTGGACCGAAGGGTTTATTTCCGTGCTGTACATCTCTATGACTCTAAGTGGTGCTGTATTAAAAACCTTTTGGTGGTCTATGTACATCATATCTGAAAATGTGTTGCTGGAACAGCAAGCAGGTCAGGCAGCATCCAGGGAACAGGAGAATCGACGTTTCGGGCATAAGCCCTTCTTCAGGAACGGCTTCCTGAAGAAGGGCTTATGCCCGAAACGTCGATTCTCCTGTTCCCTGGATGCTGCCTGACCTGCTGCGCTGTTCCAGCAACACATTTTTCAGCTCTGATTTCCAGCATCCGCAGACCTCACTTTCTCCTATGTACATCATTACATCAGCTTTCCCCTCATCAACATTCTCTGTTACTTTTACAAAGACTGCAGCAAGTCACTTGCTCACACTTTTCCTTGTATCAATCTATTTTCTTTTAAATTAGCCTATATTTTTTCACATGACTGTGAGAAACAAAGCTCACACACTTCAAGTACCAAGTACCATCCCCAAGGCCATCCCTATAGGACTTAAGATGTATCTCAGAGCTGCGGTACTGTCTCTCCTCCTCCCCCATTTTCACCTAACCTGATTTTATGGTACGGGGTGGGGGCGGCAAACAGCCAAGAGGATCCCAGGGACTGGATGGGACAAAGGGGGAATCCCTTGTCTTTACTACCATCATTCCCAAATTGCCCTTCCAACAGGACGCATAGTCCGCCTCCTCTTGACTAAAGGGTTGTTTTTTATTCACATACAAATCTAAATACTGACATACCCAATCCTCGTCTGAACCATACTTTGGCCAGAAGACAGCCGGACAAAAGATTGGTTCTTTGGTCCATACTGAACAACAATATTTAATCATTTTCTTTTTATCTTTTGCCCTTGTACAAGTATTGCTTGTCCATTCCCGTAACATCCTCCCCAACGGACTTTCAGGAGGAATGTTAACAGGGACTTTTTCTTCCTTTACTCTGTGACAGCTACTCTGCCTACCCCCCATTTCCCGGGGCCCTCGCCAGTCCCTCAACGATTAAATACCCTTTTTCCCGGCCACCAAGGCAATACTTAAAAGTCAGGTTTCTTACCTTGGTCTGTGCACAGAGTTGCCTGGCCCCTTTTCGCCGTATTGTCTATCGACCTCCTGTCACTGTCTGATTCAGATGTCTCTCTTGTGGGATTTGTACCAGTCGCCCAAGGGAGCGGACCAAACCGGGACACGAGACCACTCCTCAATTGGGAACGGGACGTGTTTTCCCAGTGTCCAAGGCCAGCCACTCCCCCAGCGATGGAAAAACATCCCAGACGAGCCCCCAATTGTGAGAAACAAAGCTCACACACTTCAATAATTTCAGTCTGAGACAAAATCTGAATCACTAGTGTCCTTTATTTTACTCTTGCAAGAGGGTGTGATGTCCACTGTCTACAAGGCAAGGGACACACACACACTGAATTCAACTAATACACGATATTTATATAATTTGGTTTCTTTTTTTTATTTCATTGCTCCTCCCTTGTTTACACCTTCCACTTCCCTAAGACCGGCACCCATTACTCCTGTTTATCTCTTGCCTTATCCGGCCTTGTCTGTGACAAAATGCTTATATCTGGCCTCACAAGGCCGTTTGACCTCATCCCGCTGTGGGTCATTGTTAGGCATATCCTTTCTTCACCATTATCTACTCCCTCCATCTGTGCCTTCCCCTACCATACTGATCCTTATGACCCTTTTAATTGGGGTTTGTTCCTGTGTTTCTGTAAAAGTGGGAATCAGATGTTTATACCTACTGTTTGTACAGGCATATCTAGCTTAACTTCCTCCCCTCACAGTATCTTATCTATTCATCTGTAATATCTACCATTGTTTTGCAGTCATGTTTCATTCTTGCATACAATTTTAGCTAATACAAAAACAATTATGTATTTCCTCCACATAGTTTCCATTCTTGTTGACTCAACTCTTGGCTGAAACAATTACACACTGGTGTGAGTTCATTTACTTTGTAGAAGTAATTATAGTTGCAGAAGTAACACTACTTTACCTATATCCCACACGACCGTTAATCTTATCCTCAATAATTGTTTCTAGAAGTTTCCCCACCACCAAATTTAAGTAGATTGCTCTGTAATTGCTGGGCTTATCTTTTTTTTGTATGGTATCATGTTACATTGAACAGTACAGCACAGTACAGGCCCTTTGGCCCTTGATTTTATGCCAACCTTTTATCCCACACTAAGATCAAACTAACCTGTATACCCTTAAGTTAAAGATGTTCTCTAAACATACATTGTTATTGTTGTCATCAGCTGTAAAGTGCTTTGAGAATTCCGCTGGTCAGGAAAAGTGCAATACTAATACAATTTTTTTTAAAACCAGTCCTTCATCCCATTGCTATTACATTATTCCTAACTACCTGAGGCTTTATTTTGAGTTGGCAATTCTTCAGTCCGCCAGAACCAGCCCTAAGTCCAAGAAGATTGAAATAATATTGCCAGTGCCTCTGCAACTTCCACTCTTACCTCCTCAAGTATCCCTGGATGCATCTCATCCAGTTATAGTACCCAATCATCTTCAAGTGTTGACAGTTTATCCAATACGTCCTCTTTATCAATGTTAAATTCTCTTCATGACTGGGTTTCCTCCATGCGCTGTCTCACAAATAAAGTCAAATGCAAAGCATTTAACAGAGACCACTGAAATGCCTCCTCACAGCATGTGTACATTCCCATTTTGGTCCTTTATCAGTTCTATTCCTATGTTAATGCCTTTTTACTGTTTATGTGTTTATAATAAACTTCAGGATTTCCCTGTATGTTAGAGGTCAGTCTTTTTTCATAATACCTTTTCACTGCTCTTATTGGTGTGCTGGATTCACTGCTTTTCATCAGTTATATAAATGATTTGGATGTGAACATAGTTGGTATGGTTAGTAAGTTTGCAGAGAACACAAAAATTGGAGGTGCAGTGGACAATGAAGTAGGTTAGGACTTATCAGGACAAGACTTAAACATTTAACACTGGGGAGCGTTGCTGAACAAAGAAACCTTGGAATGTAAATTCATAGTTCATTGAAAGTGGAGTGTCAGCTAGATAGGATAGTGAAGGTGGTGTTTGGTTTGCTTGCCTTTATTGGTCAGTGCATTGAGTATAGGAGTTGAGAGGTCATGTTGCGGATCTCGTTGGTTTGGCAACGTTTGGAATACTGCATGCAATTTTGGTCTCCCTGCTCCAGGAAGGATGTTGTGAAGCTTGAAATGGTTCAGAAAAAATTTACACAGATGTTACCAGGGTTAGAGAGTTTGAGCTACAGGGAGAGAATGAATAGAGTGGAGCTACATTCCCTGGAGTGTTAGAGACTGAGGGGTGACATTATAGAGGCTTATAAGATCATGAGAGGCATAGAGAGGGTAAATAGACAAGGTCTTTTCCCTGGGTTGGGGGAGTCCAAAACTAGAGGGCATGGGTTTAAGGTGAGAGGGGAAAGATTTTAAATGGACCGAAGGAGCAACGTTTTCACACAGAGGGTGGTGCGTGTATGGAATAAGCTGGCAGAGGAAATGATGGAGGCTGGTACAATTACAACATTTGAAAGGCATCTGGATGGGTATAGAGGGATATGGGCCAAATGCTGGCAAATGGGATGAGAGTTACTTAGGATATCTGGTCGGCATGGATGAGTTGAACTGAAGCATCTGTTTCCATGCTATACATCTCTATGATTATTTCTTTTTTTCACCTCCCTTCTGAACCTTCTGCACTGAGCTTTGTTCTCAATTGTATTTTCTACATGGCACTGGTCGTAAGCACAGTTTTTTTCTTTAAATTAATTTCTATCTCCTTCACCGTCTGGGAGTTCTCAGTTTAATTACCTGACCTCACTCTAAACCAGATTCTTCAGTGGGATTAGGAAAACAGGTCAGCAACTGAGCATGATTCCCAGTCACAGTGGCAGAATGGGATCATAGAATTTCAGCTCCAGTGTGTTTGTAAGTATGACCAACTGAAAAAGGAGGGCAACTGGTAAAAGAATCGCATATTCAAACATATTCAAAAAGAGGGAGCTGGTATGTTTTATTTATCCATAACAATACCAGAGATGAAGCTATTAGAATAAGACAGAAAAGACATTTGAAAGATAAAACAGATTGAAATCCTTGCTTTTGCTTTTTTATAGTGCACATGTTAATTCATGTGAGCATTGTTTTAGCACATTTGACTGATAAAATTAGCCAATGAATTAAAATAGCACACCGAGTAACTTCAACCTCACAGAGCTTTGATTGAGTTCTAAAAAGGTGCTGGGAACAATGATCAGCCTAGGTCTACAGAACGTACGAGAGAAGAAAATTGTTTTATTGAAATATTTGTTCTTGTTTCATGAGATGTAGGAGGTCAAAGACAAGTAGTTTTAATGACGTCAGGAAAGACATTTCAAGTACTTCATTGTTAAAACTGTCAGCCTTTAACAGAACAATAGCCCAAGGCCATATGCTCAGAACCAAGCGACTTAGCACCAGTTGCAAAACTGAAGACGCACAAAATATTGTCTATTGCTATGATGGAATTCACTAAGGGCAGAGTGGTTAACATTCTATGTGTGAATGCAAAGGAGAACCAAAGTTTGTTAAATGACATAGAAAAAGGGGCAAACTTTGGCTATGGAGACAGGTCCTGAAAAGTAGTTCAATGTGGAGGGAAGCTGAGATGGAAATGAAAGTTGTGAGTCTGTAAGGCAGAGGAAATATAGATTTGATAAGAAAGAAGAATTAAGACTAAATGGAATCAATTTTAATGCAAGGAGCCTGAGGAATAAGATAGACGAGCCGAGAGCACAGATACAATACGTGGAATATGATATCATAGTTATGAACAAGACTTGGCCGAAAAATTAGCAGGATGGACAGCTCAATATTCGTGGTTATGGTGTATTCAGACAACACATTCCACACTGACCTTAAATTTACCTGGACCATCTCTGACACCTCCCTCCCCTTTCTGGACCTCTCTATCTCCATTAATGACGATCGACTTGACACTGACATTTTTTACAAACCCACCGACTCCCACAGCTACCTGGATTACACCTCTTCCCACCCCATCTCTTGCAAAAATGCCATCCCGTATTCCCAATTCCTCCGCCTCTGCCGTATCTGCTCCCAGGTGGACCAGTTCCGCCACAGAACACACTAGATGGCCTCCTTCTTTAGAGACCGCAATTTCCCTTCCCACGTGGTTAAAGATGCCCTCCAACGCTTCTCGTCCACATCCCGCACCTCCGCCCTCAGACCCCACTCCTCCAACCGTAACAAGGACAGAACGCCCCTGGTGCTCACCTTCCACCCTACCAACCTTCGCATAAACCAAATCATCTGCCGACATTTCTGCCACCTCCAAAAAGACCCCACCACCAGGGAAATATTTCCCTCCTCACCCCTTTCCGCCTTCCGCAAAGACCGTTCCCTCTGTGACTACCTGGTCAGATCCACGCCCCCCACAACCCACCCTCCCATCCTGGCACCTTCCCCTGCTACCGCAGGAATAGCAAAACCTGCGCCCACACTTCCTCCCTCACCTCCATCCAAGGCCCTAAAGGAGCCTTTCACACCCACCAAAGTTTTACCTGCACATCCACTAATATCATTTATTGTATCCGTTGCTCCCGATGCGGTCTCCTCTACATTGGGGAGACTGGGCGCCTCCTAGCAGAGCGTTTTAGGGAACATCTCCAAGACACCCGCACCAATCAACCACACCGTCCTGTGGCCCAACATTTCAACTCCCCCTCCCACTCTGCCGAGGACATGGAGGTCCTGGGCCTCCTTCACTGCCACTCCCTCACCACCAGATGCCTGGAGGAAGAACTCCTCATCTTCCGCCTCGGAACACTTCAACCCCAGGGCATCAATGTGGACTTCAACAGCTTCCTCATTTCCCCTTCCCCCACCTCATCCTAGTTCCAAACTTCCAGCTCAGCACTGTCCCCATGACTTGTCCGACCTGCCTATCTTCTTTTCCACCTATCCACTCCACCCTTCTCCCTGACCTATCACCTTCATCCCCTCCCCCACTCACCTATTATACTCTATGCTACTTTCTCCCCCCCCCCCACCCTCCTCCAGCTTATCTCTCCACCCTTCAGGCTCTCTGCCTTTATTCCTGAAGGGCTTTTGCCCGATACGTCGATTTTACTGCTCCTCGGATGCTGCCTGAAGTGCTGTGCTCTTCCAGCACCACTAATCCAGCATTCAGACAACAGACAGAGAGAGGGTTGAGGAGGGGTTGGGTCATGTCATTGACCAAGGAATGAATTATAACAGTAAACAGAAATGATATCTTGGAAGGATAATCAAATGATGCCAGATGGATCAAAGTAATTAAACACAAAAGGTGTAAACACATTCTTGGGTGCATACTATCGACCCACAAATCATCAGGCAGAAACAGAAGATCAAATATATAACCAAATTCAAAGTAGTATGATAATAAGGGATTAATGGTAGTGGATTTCAACTATCTAAATATTATTTGGGATATCCTTTGCGCGCAAGGTGGGGAGGAAGCAAAATTCTTAAGTTGCATTCAGAACAATCTTTTTAGCCAGTACATAGAAATTCCAACAAGGGAAGTGATAGTTCTGTACCCCGATAAATATCTTTAAGGTGTACCAGTCGGGAAGCATTTGGAGATAGTGACCATAACTCAATTTGATGTAGGATAGTTATGGAAAATGTTATGAGTGGACTGGGAATAAAAGTTCTAAACAGGGGAAACCCTAATTTTACTAAGATAACACACATTTTGGTTTAAGTGAATTTGGAACAGCTACTTGCAAATAAAACTTAGTCAGAAAAGGAGGAGGAAATCACAAGAATAGAGGGCAAAAATGAAGTCCCATAAAGACAAAGGTTGGGATCAAGACCAAAGAACACTGGATGTCGAGAGGCACAAATGTTATGTTGCCTAATGTCTCCTTAAACAAATTAGACAACCACGATCAGTACGTTATGAATGAAGTTGCGCAGGAGTCGCATAAAACTGAAGCAGTCAAATCAATATGAACAAGAGCCAGCACCAATGCTAAACAGTCCCAACTTCATTAGGAACAAAGTTACAATAACCTTTAATACTGAACATACGATCTCTAATCCTATTTGGCCCCTTAAGGTTACAGTAGTTCCTGAGTTTCTTGTAGATTTAGAGTCATTCCCCCCCCCCCCCCCCAACCACCCCCCCCCCCCCCCCCGACTCCCCGCCCCACCCCCCCCACCGGCTCAAACCTTTATAAATACTTTGCATTGGTTTTCACAGTGGTAAAGAATGATACAGGTATAGACATCAGAGTGAAGGACTATGAAATATTAAACGTTTACACATAAAGAAATGAGGCACTAGAGTGTTTAGCTATCTTAAAATTGCATAAATCCACATGCCTGAATGTGATTAATCCCAGGCTCTTGACAGAGGGAGATCATTTCACAGGCCTTGGTAGCAAACTTCAAATCATCTCTAGCCATGGGAAAGGTACCAGAAAGCTGAAGGATACTGATGTTAAATAAGGGAAGAGGGAATAGACCAGGAAATTACAAGCCAGTTAGTTTAGCTTCAATGATGGGAAAGTTATTAGAAAGAATTGCAAGAGATAGAATATATCTGTACTTGGAGAGACAGAACTCGATTAGGGAGAGTCAATATGGATTAGTTAAGAGAAGGTCATGTTTCAAAAATTTGCTTAAATCTTTTGAGGAGGTAACCAAGTGTATTTTGTGTGTAATGCAGTTGATTTGGCCTACATGACTTTAGCACGACTTTTGATAAGGACCTCAGAATATAATGTTCTGAGAAAGTAAGCACCTGTGAGATCTACGGCAAAGTTAGACATTGGATCCAAAATTGACTAATTGGCAAGAAGCAGAGTGTGATAGTACAATAGATGTTCCTGTGACTGGAAGTTTGTTTCCTGTAGAGTCCCACAGGGCTCAGAGCTTGGGCCTTGCTGTTTATCTATCATGCACATAAATGAATTTGAATTAAATGTAAGAGATAATAATCAAAAAGTTCACAGATGACCTGAAAATTGGTAGGGTTGGAAATAGTATGGAGGATACCCATAAATTGCAAGAGGATATTAATGGAGAGTCAGATGGGCTGAACAGTGGTAAATGGAATTCAACCTTGGTTAGTGTGATTTACTTCACATTTGGGTCTAACATAATACAGTAAGTTGTAGGACCCTGGAAAATATTGAAGATCAGAGGGATATTGATGTGCATATCCACAGGCTCCTGGAAGTATCAAGACAGGAAGGTAAGCTGGTTAAGAAGATATATGGGATACGTGCCTGAATAAGTCAAGGCATAGAATACAAGAGCTGGAACTGTATAAAATGCTGGGTAGGCTCCAACTAGAGTACTGCATACAGGCCTAGTCACTACTCTTGAAGAATGATGTGATTGCACTGAAGACAGTGAAGAATAGATTTATTAGAATGTTTCCTGGACTGGAGGGTCTGAACAATGAGGAAAGGATTGATTGTATTTGTTATCCTTGGAACACAGAAGGTTAAGAGGGGACTACATATATGTGAAAAAGGTTATGAGGGGCATACAGGTGAAAAGAAAGGCACTTTTTCATTAGTAGAGGGATCAATAAGCAGGGGGCTATAGATTTAAGGTAAGTAGAAGAAGTTTAAGAGGAAATTTGAGCAAACGTAGTTTCACCCCATGGTGGAAATCTGGAACTCATTACCTGCAAGAGTTGACCCAGAATGTAGCACTTAAGCAGTATGTAGATATTGACTTGTCTTTCTATAGCCTCCAGGGATATGGGCCAAGAGCTGGAAAATGGGCTTGGTGTAGTTAGATCTTTGTTGACTGACATGGCCAGCATACATTTCATGCTATAAATGTTCTAGAAGTTAATGAAGCTTCAAATCCTTTAATGCCCTCATTTTATTATATCCTGCGAACATTTTCAAACCATAAATTCTTTTATTTTGGCCTTGAGCATTACCTGCATTGCCCCTAACTCCACCCCATTGCTAACACTATTTTGTCTTGGCATTTGAATTCTGTGGAAGAGTAGCATTCAAAGTATATCGTGTTCTAAATGTGATATGAGTGACTAATTAAAAATATCAATAACATGGAAACCTCTTCAAAAGTCATAGGGGCAGGACTTACTCAAGGTTCTCAATAGGTCACCCAGGACAGTTCAAGAGCCATTAAAGTGTAGTTGAATGGCAGTTCAACAAAGAAACAGGGAAGGCAGAGGTCCGCTCCATGTTGGGTGTTCTACATGAACTTAATGAAGAAGTTCTAGGAATTAGTATGGGGCCAAGTGATGGAGTTAGAACTCAGAAGATGTCCTGCGAAAGTGGGAAGGTCACTGATTTAGTTTTAGTAGAAGAAAGAGTGGTTCAGAAAGCATTACTACTTCAGTGCAGATGTGAGTGGGGTTGAAACGCTCACAAGTGATATTTGTTGGATGCAACTGAGCAAGGTTGGAGCTTGGGGAAAATCCCAATGGTAGGATTGTCTCAGTGAACCACTGGAACTATGCTTATGAATGAGTATTGTAGCCCAAGGGAGCATAGACCCAGGAAAGGAAGAGGATTGACCATAGCAAGGATAGCTGTCAAGAAATCCCATGAAAGAGCAATTCTTGAGAGGGAATTTCAAGGTTAGATCAGGAAAAGTGAAAATTTTTAATTCATCATAAAGACCCACAGTGCAATTAACGTTGCTAAGAAATCCAAGAGATTTCTCTTGATCTCATTTGCTAATCAACATATGTTGTAGGGTGTTCAATACGCTATTACAATATATACACCTGTTAATTCTGGGTGTTCAATCTCCAGACGGTTAGAGCTCCACTATTGTCCCACGTCAAATCTTCACTGAGTCTTCACTGCATCTTCATGGTGGGGTGGCTTCCAAGTGTTTCTATCCGCCTTTTTGCACCAGACCCTCCAGAATGTTCTGTGACCTTTGACCAATGGGGTCATGAGCTGGGTTCAAATCATCCAATGGGATCGTGTCAACACCTTTCATTGTTGCCAGGAGATATAAAGTGTACATTCTCAGACATTAGAGAATTAGCACTTCTCTAATGTACAACCCTCAGACTGATTGTAACTGGTTCCCCTTGAACCTTTTGTAACCTGTTTGAACTGTTTCCATGGTTATCTGTAGATGGTAGCTGATGGCTGCTGTTTACTTTAGCTCAGCCAATTTTCTGATAATTTTGGCTGACACCAATTATATTCATCACTGCCTGCATTACTTGGGATGTGAAATGGGTTCCTTGGTCTGAACCTATACTGCGGAAAATGTGCAAAATTAAGATGTCTGCTGCAACTTTAGCTTTGTTCATTTGAATGGGGTACACCTCTTTGCTAAAAATGTCCATTGCCAGGGTAGAGTTATATTGGCTTTTACAGTGTGGAAGGGGACTGACATCGTCTATTTGTAGGCCAATACATCATCATGCCACTGGCATAGTATGCCTCAACATGCCTTTATTGCTTTACTGTCTGGATTGTTCTGGGCCCAGGAAGATAAAATGCTGGACATAATGTTTTACGTCTTTTCCCATTTCTGGCCACCAATACAATTGGTTAATTCTGTCAGTCGTGGCTTCTGTCCCTTGATGACGCTGGACATCATGGCATTGACAAATCACTAGATTTTGGTTCTGGACTGGTACCACAGACCGTCTACCTTTGAGAACCAGCCTGTCCTTAGTATTTAACTTGCCTTCTGACTTGCTATGAGAGGCAGGGATCATTCTGTCCTGTACTTACTTTAATTCAGCATTGCTGCTCTGAGCCCATATCAACCTTCCACCTTGGTTTGCCTCGTAGTGATAGAATCCATTTGCTCTGGAATGGGGGAGGGGGGGCTGCTAGGGTTCTTGTTTGTGGGCACTTGCTTCACCAGTCCATCTGCCCTTGGGTTCCCAGTTGGGTAAGTTCGGTGGTGTGCTCTAAGCTTAATGATATGGTATTCGCGGTCTTGATATGTTTGGAGAATAAATTTGAGCAGGGTACAGACGGTAATGGGTTTCCTATCTGCTGAGATGAATAATCTAGCTTCCCACTGAGGAAGAAAGTCAGTTAGACTGTTGCAGGCATACAGAAAGTCTGAGTGCTTATCCGCTGGTGGGGAAATTTTTCAGAGTGGCTAACTGTGTAGTCCACTGCTGCTAGCTGAGTTGCCTGAGCTGTCAGTTTGTTGGGGAACTGCAAAACTAATACTATTAGGGTTTCATCTCTGTTGGTCTTGATCTGCACACTACATCCTGCCTTTCAGTGTCTATTCTCCATTCTCTTCAGGTTCCCCTTGGGTCTTGCCCCCTATTGCTTTTGCATAAATAGTCATTTGGGGACATTTGTTGCCACAACCTGACACTCACAGGATTCTCCACATTAGTTCAAATTTTAATTTAGAATGGTATTCATTTTGGTACATTTGACCATAATGTTGTGATTTTATGACATTAGGGTCCAGTGTGCTGTGTGGTTTTGGCATGATTGCACCGCCTTTGTCCTGCCATCCAGCAGAAGTTGACTGGGGGTGTGCCCTATCAGAATGGTGTGGGGGTTGAGGCTGATAATATTGGCAATATATTGACTGTCCAGAACACAGTTAGCAAGTGCTTCTCACATATAGAGAAGCTCCACTCTACTGGTGAGAGAGTCTAGGTGAATTGGCCATGCTGAATTGTCCGTAGTGTTAGATGAAGGGGTGAAATGTAGGGGAATGGGTCTGGGTGGGTTGCGCTTTGGCGGGTCGGTGTGGACTTGTTGGGCTGAAGGGCCTGCTTCCACGCTGTAAGCAATCTAGGAAGCAGAAGCTACTGGTCTAGGTTTATTGTGTCATTCTTGATAAGTCCAGCTGCCAGTATGGTATCCATGACTGCAACTTCCACGGTGAAGGGAAGTTCTGAGAGGGGTTTTGTGTGTGTGTGTTTGTGTGCTGTTTAGCCCATTCCCACAGTGCATTTTTCTACAGGAGGTCAGGACAGATTTAGTGGTGAAACCATCCGTGTGGTTCCAACAGTATCCCATGAAGCCCAGAAAGGAATGCAATGGGCTCACATCTCGAGGAAGGGGCAAACTGGTAATGGCCTCAACGTGCTTCCCTTCTACTTCATACTTCCCCTTTCTCAAGGAGGAGACCTGGGATCTCATGATCTGTAACTCCTTGAAGTTAACGTTTAGTCCTGGGCTGGTGAGGAGTGTTAACATTTCATTTAAAAGTGTCAAATGAACCCTATCCCTATGTCCTCTGTCAGTGAGGGGAGATTGTCTACATACTGTACCAAGCAGTCTGGTCGGAAAACTTCTCTAGCCCTTTAGCCAGCCTCTGATGACATATTGACAGAGGACTATGAAAACCCTGGGTCCATGAATGTTACTGGACATGAAATGTGAAGGTGAATTTATATTAGAATCATAGAACCCGTACAGTATGGAAACAGGCCCTTCGGCCCAACGCTCAGTTTTCATGGCTTACAACTCTCCTCCTCCCACATTCTGAGGATTGGATAAAGCAGAGCGGATTGCAGAACTCAGGCACATGAGCATTAATCTTACCTCCTCGACATCATTCAGCCCGTGAAAAATCCTTTGTTGGTGAGTGCTGTTGATAAACACCTGGGGATCAACTGTGGGCTCAAATACAGGGACCATTTGTAATATCTCTGCCCATTGCCCCTCTAAATGGGGTTGTATAAGTAACTGGATTATTGTTCTAGCCGTCCCAATGGGTTGTGGTCAATGAGCTCATTGGGCCAAGGTAAGATCCGGTGGGGTGTCAAAGGATCTCCTCATTCAGGAAAGGTACGTGGGGTTCCCCAATCTTCGTTGCTCTCGGTGTATCTACAGGCGTGTTCTTCCATTTCCTCCAAATCTACCCCATAGTTGCTGTCCCATATGATTCTATTGTCCCAAATGCTCACACCATTCCCTTTTGCATAGAGAGGTGGGACTTTAATTGTTCAATCCTACGTTGGCTTTCCGTGTGGTCCATAGCGCAGGCTCAGTTTTCTTTGCCTGCCTGGTTCAGGGCTCTGAGAACAACCTGTAGGTTTTTCCATTTCTTGGTCAGATCATCTACAGCTTTTTGGACTGTGTCCTGACCCTAAACACGCAGTGTGCCTCCTGATATTCTCCACGCACTGCTTGTGAAACTGTCCTAATGTCGCCTGGTTCCTCTGATCCTGCTCTGCTGCTTTGACTTATACTTTCTCCAGTTCATGTTTCACTTCCTCCAGTTCCTCACTTAGCTTCACCTTCCCCCATTCTCTCTCTCTCAGGTGCTCCTTGCGGCTGCTATCGCTATAACCTTGCTGAGGTTCCCTTCAGCTTTCCCCACTGCCTCCCAGCATTTATGTCCCCCAGGTGCTAGACCCGATATTTTCTCACTGCAATGGTCAACCCACCTGGGACACTTCTAGTGGAGATAGTTTCTTAATGTCTCCTCCCAATCTGGGCTATGTGCCATTTCGCCAATTGTTTCCCTTTAAATGTACTTCTCTTTCGTGAGCACCTGACCCTATATTAGTGTTTTTTCACTTCCTTGTGACTTTGGGTCCTCGGGCCTTTTCACTATCTCTTGCCTTGTGGGTACCAGACCCTACTCTTGCTTCCCTTTGTGAGTCTTCTAATCCTGTATTCAGCTTCTTTGCTTCTCTTTTCTGCAGGTCCCTGCCCCTGCACTAACCCTGGCTGTTCGTCCTCCTCACTTTGGGCCATAAACCAAGTGATTGCAATCACTTTCACCCACTTGAATCCGAGCCATCACACAGGACAGCTGTCCTTTTAAATTAGGCTCAAGCTGGATGCCCGAGAGTTGAAAGTTGATAGGGTTCGACTTGAGGTTATACGAACACCTTGACTACTTCATGCATTAAAAACATTTTACCCAAGTGCTCTTGTTGGTGAGATGGACAAAGAATTCAGTTTGTGGTCCAGCTTGATTTTATTAACAATAAAGTCCTTATTAAAACACCATGTGAGCATTTCCCAAATTCCAACAATATTTACTCTTTATCTAACTCTTTCTGAGAAAGCATATTACCCACAATGATCCACATGTTATGACTGGGCCATTGGAATCTCCTTCCTCTCTGACACAGGCAATCTCTTTCCTCTGAGGTGGGTCTCACAGGTTGGGGCAGATCTTCGCTAACACTCTCTCTCTCCCTCTCTGCAGATGGTCAGAGCTCCACTGTTGGGCCATGTTGAGTTCGCTGAGTCTCTATTGCATCTTCACTAAGTCTTCACTGCATCTTCGCTGAAGGTGGCTTCCAGGTGTGTGCGTTTTTAATCTCCCTCAGACTGACCTCCCAGAATGTTCTCTGGCCTTTGGCCAACGGGGTGATGAGCTGGGGTGCAGTGGGGTCATAGTAACACCCTTCATTGTTGTCATGCTAGGAGGTGTAAAGTGCACAAACTCAGGCAGTTTAGGTGCCAGAACGTCTGATCAGTACTTTTCTGACGCACAACTCTCGGACTGGTTGTTACTGGTTTCCCTTGAACTTTGGTAACCTCTTTGGCCTTGGTTACCACTGTTCTTTGTTTTTTTCTTTCTTTTTTTTTTTTTTTTATTTTAACCCCCACACTACCGCCTAACTGCGGTAGTGCTTATTTTTTCCTCAGCACCCATGGTGTGTGTGTGTGCAGATGTGAGACACAGTGAGAGACACAAGGTGTACGAATCTTTATTCAATTTCCACCACCAGGAAGATAGGAAAACACCCGAGTGGCCAGTGACAAACACTGCCCTTCACATCAAAGGGCAGTGCTGTGTGATCAAACAGTGAAGGGGAGGGTAGGGACTAAATCAAAATAGAGTTGGAGGGAGAAATGATGCACTCCACTCCCTGCGGCACCCACCTCTCCCTGAACAACTCCAGGGTGTTGGTGGACACCGCGTGCTCCTTCTCCAAGGACACCCGGGCCCTAACGTAACCGCGGAAGAGGGGCAGGCAGTCGGCCCTAACGACCCCCTCCACGGCCCGCTGCCTGGACCTGTTGATGGCCAGTTTGGCCAGGCCCAGGAGCAGACCCACGAAGAGGTCTTCAGACCTGTCCTCCCTCCTCCGTACCGGGTGCCCAAAGATCAGGAGCGAGGGACTGAAGTGCAACCAAAAGCAGAGGAGGAGGTTTTTGAGAAAATTAAAATGGGAGTGCAAACACCCACACCCAATATACACGTGGTCCACGGACTCCACAGCGCCACAGAACAAGCAGTTGGGCTGGGAGTCCGTGAACCACCGCAACCTGCAGTTGCAGGGGACTGCTGCATGCAGCACCCTCCACCCCAGATCCCCGAGAGAAAGGGGGAGGACTCCCACGTAGAGAGCCCTCCACTGGGGATCCCCACCGCATGGTGGCAAATGGGCACGCCAAGGCGTGTCCGGATGGTGTATGAGGGAGAAGAGGTGGACGGTGTGCAGCAGCAGTCTATACAGGGCCCGCCTTTTTACCCCCTGAAAGGGAACAAAATTAAAATTCTGGAGGCGGTTCAGGTTGTGGGGCACAGGCTCCCGCGGGACCACTGTTCTTTGTAGCTGAAAGCCGCTGGCTGCAGTTTGGCCAATTTTCTGACAGGCCTAATTTCCCTGGTTGTGGGTCAATTTAGTATGTCCAATTTTGGGCTCAAGGTCGCTTGGCCACAGAAATAAGCAGTACATGTATTGTAAATTTTATTTCTATTCTAACATTGTACATGAAAGTTTTCTGTTGTTTGTTCAAAACAGTGGAACCTTGTTGTTTTAGTCTCTTAGTCTCCCCTTGGTCTCACATTTTTCTACTTTAAAAACAGAAGTTACTGGCCCCTAGCCAGATCATGACATAAATTTGGCACTCTACTCTGGGATCATGGCATACTGCATTTCCATAGTGTCTGCTGACTGTCTACTAAGGCAACAAGGAATATTGTGAGCTTTCCCCCTTGGAAATTCAGCCCACAAAAGAATTGAAGTCACGTGTTGTTGAAGGTAACTCATGAAGAAAAGCATTGGTGTCAATAGACTGAATGACTTGTGTCTGCATTGTAGTTTCTATAATATTAAAAAATCCACCTGCATTCAACAGTATGGCAGACATATAGGAAACACGGCTATCCATTCAAGCAGATGAAAATGACATGCTATGACTGTGTATATTCTGCGTCAAAACTAGAAAGCAGTGAATCCGAACAGGTTCAAATTTTTACACTGAAATTCGAGAAGTGATTACACATTTTCTCTCTTTCCCTGAAGTGTTGGGAATCAAACATTATTCACAAAGATACTGTTCTAAAGCATCCAAACTGAGCTCTCTGTTAGCTCAGTTCTAATCATTACTAGTAATAAATTTATGCAAGGCTGGTCACGACCACAAACCTAAACATCACGACTTTAAATGGGTGGCACAATTTTAAAGTGCAGTCATGGCTAGTTTGCTTCTCTGTTGCCAGGCAACTGAAAATATTAACAATAATCATGGTTCATTCATTGAAGTCATAAAAGATTCCAAATTCAGAGCAGCAACACCTTGTCTATCAACATCAGTTCCTCTGGATACTCTAGTCACTGTGATTTTTTAAGAAACAATACGAAATTTATCGTAGGATGTTTGGATTGGTATAAAAAGATTCTTAGGTATATTTCAGCTGAGGCTGGATGTTCTCTTCCCCAGGTTTTAAAAGGTACTGTGTGTACCTAGTGAAGGTTATTTCTTAGTGTCAGTCAGTGTGACCCATCACGCTCACCACCTCCTACAAATTAATGAATCTTTAAGCGCTTAAATTAATAGCGAACTGAATCGTGAGCCAAGCCACTCAAGAAAAGTTTGATTTTGAACAAACTAAAATACATTAAAGCCGAGAATTCTTATTTTCTTACTGTAATAAGAAACTAAACAATTATTATTTTAATTGAAGTTGGATAATCCAATGAAAGCAGGTGCAGAGGTCATGATGCAGAATGAATCCACACTTGTTTACTGGAGTGTAAGCAGAATGCCAAGTTCATATTGCCTGCTCATTTGAATGTTTGTTTGAGGTGACCAAATAAATACTTAATTCATAACATTTGTAAGAGTATAGGACATAACAGCTGATATTGAACAATATATAAAGTGCATAGTGCATGAGGTGACTCACTACATTTCTTATATTTAAAATCTACATTTACATTTCATGTCATTCTCTGTTGCATACAACCTGATGGGCTTTTAGATGGTTTTCAACCCCTCAATATACTACAATGGAAGGGCCTTAAAGGACATTCCATTTCACAATTGAGCTTTGGTGGTGGTCACCTCAAATTTTAGTACATGCCACAGAACATTGTCAAGCAAAGTCATTCCAATGTGCCGGTCTGAGCGATCGGTCATCAACAAATCTTTGCAAGGAAGACCAGCAGATTTCAAGCAGAACAAAAGAGCCTCCTTCACCAAGTTGACGGTCCTCTTCCAGCAGTTACCATTTATTCTAGAATGAGGTAGATGATGGCTTCTCATGAAGGGATGGTGAGATTCAGAAGGTGCAGGAAGGATTTGATAGGAAGGACATTTCTCAGTGCTATCCAAGCTGTATCTTGGTAATTATTTGGAAGTTTTGGAGAGGAAGCATTTTGCCAAATGTCTTTGACAGTGTGCTCATGGGAACCATTCAACAGAATCTACCATTTCCTTTTTGTTCGGAACAGAAGACGTAGCTTACGAATTGATAGACTTACGTCAAAGGTATTTTTTTGTACAAACCTTTCAATAAGGAAAAGGGCATTCATCCTGGTTTAGGAGAGTGGAAATTGCAGGAGAGTTTTCAATCTTTCTTGAACTTGTGATGGTGTTGGAGTATGGAGCTCCGCAAACATTATATCCTTATTTTAAAAAAATTGTAAAAAGCACTCCAGCGATTATATATCTGTTGCTTTAACTTTGCTGGTGGGGAAGCTTCTAGAAATGAGTATTTGGGATAGAATTTATAGTCATCTGGAAACATGTAGTTTGATTTAAAAGAGTCAGCGTGGATTTGTTCAGGGTAAAATTATGTGTAAGAAATTTTTCTTTTACAGTGTTAATGTTGAGAATTTAGGAGGGTAAGTCTATCGATGTGGTGCAAATGTGGTGGAATCATCCAAGCATTGAATCATGTATATTTTGATGAGAAAGTTGCAGAATTTATTTGGCTCAATATCAAGGGAAAGAAGTCCCATTTTCCAACCAAGTGATGAACAGTAAGAGTTCCCAAGTCTGTACGGGTTTCCACCAGGTACTCCAGCTTCTGCCCAAACCCAAAGATGTGTGGGTTAGTAGGTTTGGCCATGGGAAAATGCGAGGTTACAGAAATAGTGTGGAAGCTGGGGATGGATGGGATGTTCTTGGCAGGGTCAGTGCAGGCTTGATACTTCAAATGGTCCTTCTGCACCGTAGGGATTCTATGCAACAATTTGTGGAATTCACTACCCCAAAGAGTGGTGGGTGCTGGGTCACTGAATATCTTTAAAGAGGAGATAGACAGATTTTTAATTAGCAATGGGTTTAAAGGGTTGTAGGAAGTGGGCAAGAAAATGCAGTTGAGGCCAAGTTGAGATCAACCACAATCCTATTAAATAGCAGAGCAGGCTTGAGAGGCAGAATGGCCTACTTCTGTTCCTCGTTCTTAAGTTCATATGTTCAGATAGGTCTCTTGGTACCTGTTGGCTCAATACTGCAGGGAATAATTTAATTGCAAAGCTTTACCTAGATAGTGAGCACGTGATGTTTTTGTCTCTGCCATTCTCTGCCTACCTCTGGCCAATTCTGTCCAGTCACTTATAACTCCTTCCTCCCTCCCTGATGGAGTACCTGAATTTAACATTCAATGGTTTGTGGTCTGATTTAATGTGCCTTTATTTAGAAGACTCTTCTTATTCAAGGTTAGAAATTATTAGGAGTAAGATTTATAATAAAAAAACTTACACAAATCATTAAATAATAGATTATAAAGTAAGCCAAAGTGAATGAATTAGTTTGGACCAAGTGATTTCCCAGAGGAGATATTGCTGACATTTCTACATATGGTTTTGCACATGAATATCACTTAGTTTCCTGTCTGATGCTAATAAATATCATGAGTTGTCTGTCTCTGGTCTTTATGCCAACTCAAAGACTGGCTTCAGCTGGTTTGAGAACTGGAATAAGAACATTCATATCACATTAAATCCCTATGGTGATGGCCTAGATTTCTTTGCAATCCTTTCCTATGAACATCGACATAGTCATGCTTGACCTTTTGTAAATGTTATCTAATAGGTCCAAAAATATCTAGCTTTCTGAAATTATACCAAGAGAAGCATTGGCCCACTCATCAAAAACTGATATCTGTTCATCCCCTAAATATGTAGATAGGTTAGCAAAATGTATTTATAATTTTGATTTGTAATTGTACTGCTCTGAAGTATTAAAAAAATGTTGTTACAAATACTTCAATGTTTTCCTTACAAAAAAAACATTGTCTATATTATTCTTATCTTGTTAGGGTTTAACTTTCTTTGCACATTAAAGCTGGCATACACTAATAGTGTGTAGATAATGAAACTGATCATTTGCTCATTAAAACTGTTGAGATGTGAACAAGTTTTCTGTTAGTTAGATGTTTGGTGAGCAGCAACTGATCTGCATTTGATGAAGCATACAATCAGGAAACATTAAATGCTCCAAGATCTGCTGACCATTCCCAGCATTTCCTTTATTTCAGTTATTCAACTGCTATGTTACTCTTTCTTTTGAATCATTGTGCATGGTCTGTTTTCTTCAAAATTGAGTTTATTTCCTCATTTACACCTTGTATTCAAGTATCAGAGAGATCTGGTGGCGTTTGCAGTGAAGAGAGTTGTGCAAATTCATTGAAAGAAGATTCTGTCGCTGAAATCTAGTGCACAGATACGACTGGAAGGGCTGCATTTCACAGCACATGGTTTAGAGGGTTTACAAGATTCAGACTGAAGCGAGCACTGAAATAAGAAAAATACCTGCTAACGAACTACTAGTGAGTTAGACAGAGTGAGACCAAGCCCCCTCAGTGAGAGGAAATTCTACCTTCAAGAGAGGTCAGATAAGCTGGTTGACCAGACTCTGCCATAGTCCAAGCCAACGCTGGGCGTGCACAGTGAGTGCTGCCAGGAGTACAAGCAGGCAGAGAGTCAGGGAAATCCTGGCATTTTAGGATGAGGAGAGATTGGGCAGCCTGCAGAAGCATCAAGGGAGATGGGGAGAGGGTTTTAAAGGCGTACAGCAAGGAACAAAAGGGATAAAATGTCTTGGCCGGGGTTGATTCGTACTTGATGCTCAGAAGACATGGGCAGAATATGCTGAGCAACCTCGCACACTTCCACCCCACCTTTACGTAAGATTTTTCAAAATCAGTCTGGTATGTGCTCTAGATAGTAATCATAACACGATTAGAACACGGGCAATGTGAAATACAGGTTAATTGACTGGGTAACACACTCAGTTGTCCATTAATTATTTATTTTTAACTGGTGAACAGATGATGCTGTTAGCATCCATTGACCCAACGTATTGCAGGGGCCCAATCTGGAGTGGCCAGGAAGATTGCGAGCTTGCAACCTCTCATATTTTATCCCCATCCCCATCATCCTCACTGTAAAATCCAACTACAAGTCTCTATTTGCTGACCAGCAGTTAACCACAAGGGACTTTACACAAGTGACAAAATTTCCAAACCCAACATTGCCAAAGGTAAAGTGAGTCAAGCTACCTTGAATTCACCAACAGCAACTTCCACTTGTTGAGGGTTTTAACAGTGAACTGTTAGCTCAACCCCCAAATTATGTCAATGGGTCAATTGAGTTCTTAGCTGCTTAATAGAATACATGGAAACCTTGCATGTAAGAACAATTTGGTGAGGAAATAAAATCTATTTGGAAACAGAACAGAATGCAAATATTTAAGGTGCTAACAAACTTGAGATAGATACTATGTAAAAAAGTGAAAACAGGAAATACTGCAAGACTTCCGGTCTGCAGAACAAGACTATGGCTGAGTCTTGGAAACTAGTTTAAACCTGGAGCTTCAGTCCAACTCCCTTTCTCCTCAAAATGAGCAAGATGTTTCATAGCTAGATGGATTTCTCTATTTCCTGCTCTCAATGGTCTTAATAGAAAGTAAAATCAGAAAATTCTGAAAATACCCAAAAGGTCGAGTCGCATCTGTGGAGGAAGAAACAGAAGGAGGAACTTTATGTGTTTTTTGACTACATCCAAGTTGAGTTGAGCTTTTTGGATGCCTCATGAATTACCTGTTATGCCCAATGGTCTCCCATGTTTGATTTCTCCCCGCATACCATAACTATTCTCACAAGAATTCACCATGCAGCGGATATTCCAGATTTCTTGGATACCTTTTGCAATCTGCACCATCTTTAAAAGCTTATTGTGCATCTGGACAGTCACTATCAGTAGTGAGTGGTGTCCCGCATGGATCTGTTCTTGGGCCTCTGCTCTTTGTAGTTTTTATAAATGACTTGGATGAGGAGGTTGAGGGGTGGGTTAGTAAATTTGCTGATGACACAAAGGTTGGAGGTGCCATTGATAGTATCGAGGGCTATTGCATGCTGCAGCGTGACATAGACAGGATGCAGACTGGTCTGAGAAATGGCAAATGGAATTCAACCTGGCTAAATGTGAAGTGATGCATTTTGGAAGGTCAAACTTGAACGCTAAATATTGGATTAAAGACAGGATTCTTGGGCTGTGTGGAGAAACAGGGGGATCTGGGTGTGCAAGTACATAGATCCCTCAGAGTTGCCACCCAAGTGGATAGGGTTGTTAGGAAAGCATATGGTGTTTTGGCTTTCATTAACATGAGCCGCGAGGTTCTGCTGCAGCTCTACAAAACCCTGGTGAGACCACACTTGGAATATTGTGTCCAGTTCTGGTCGCCCTATTATAGAAAAGATATGGAAGCTTTGAAGAGGGTACAAAGAAGGTTTACCAGGATGCTGCCTGGACTGGAGGGCTTGCCTTATGAAGAGAGGTTGACTAAGCTCGGACTTTTCTCTCTGGAGAGAAGGAGGAAGAGAGGAGATCTGATCGAGGTATACAAGATAATGCGAGGCATGGATAGAGTCAATAGCCAGAGACTTTTCCCAGGGCAGGATTGACTGGCACGAGAGTGCATAATTTGAAGATATTAGGAGGAAGGTAGAGGAGACGTCAGAGGTAGGTTCTTTACACAGAGAGTTGTGAATGCATGGAATGCATTGCCAGTGGTGGTGGTGGAAGCAGAATCATTAGGGACATTTAAGTGACTGTTGGACATGCACATGGATAGCAGTGAATTGAGGGATTAGGTTATTTTATTTTAGATTAGGACTAATCCTCAGCACAACATTGTGGGCCAAAGGGCCTGTTCTGTGCTGTACTTTTCTATGTTCTATGATCTATCAGTCCACAGCTATTCTGCACAGTTTCTGATAAGACATGGCAGACAGGAGGAAATCCTTGTTCCACGTTTCAGAGAAGGACTTGAAGCTACTGTTGGATGAGGGTGGTGCATTGGTGGGACTTCCTCTTCCCTTAGGATTGGCAGTGTAGGTCTCAATACTAGACTATGCCAGCCTAGTCCCAGGTTAGAGCTGTCTCAACTATCTGGAGGAACACCTAGCATAGGGAGAAGGTCAATGTCCTTCTCCACTCCACCAGGGTGAGGTCTACCACATTCTCTCTAATACCTCACAGTCACTCAATTTCTGCAACTGTGCCCACTTCCTTTTTAAAGATCACGCTCACTATTGCCTTCAGCATCTTCCCCAGTCACACTCTCACTCATCCACACCAATCCCTGACATCACTAATCCTGCATGCCCTCTGTTCTGCCTAGTCACTCACTCAGGACACACCTCCACCTGTACCAACAGTATTAGCTGTGCCACCAAAATTCATCTTCCATAATATCATTCTCTCTCATTCCAGGAGGCAAACTGCTCCAATAGGGCAGAAAGAGTCAAAAGGGGTGGTAGGCTGCCTGACATTTGGCTCCTCACCCCTCATAAGGAAAAGGTCCTGACACTTACCTCCCCGACCAGGTCCTGGACTGTTATCAGAAACTGCTCTTGGCTTACTGTGTCAGAACACCCTGGATGAAGGTTATCTGTCTTGACTTGACTGGGGCTTGCTGATAGGAAGCCAAGCTTTATATCTGGAATAAATGGCAAGGCAAGGCAGGAGTAATATGAGCCTGTTGGCTGAGGGGGCAAGTTGCAAAAGGCAAGGCAATGCAATACAAGATAGGGGTCCTGTGAACATTCAGGTAGGCTTAGTGTGAGTGAGCACTAAGACAGCAGGGATGCAGTCTGGTCCAGTTCATGAGCTGGGTGTGTGCCTGTGAGAACACAGTGTCTTTGCTGCAACATTATAATGATAGTTACTGGTACAGCCTGCGACACAGTACTGAAGTGCAGAAGTGATTTGTGGGTAAACTGAATTTAATTGAATTAAATTTATTGTCGCATATAGTCACATGAATGTAGTGAAAAGTTTATAAGTCGCCACTTATGGCATCATCTTAGGTACAAAGATACCTAGGTACAGATTCCTAGGAAGAAAAAGGAAATAAAAAGTCCAGCATTACAGCCCTTCAAAAGTACATCATGATAATAACTTAGAAAAATAAAGAAATAAAACATTTAGAATGATCATCCTTCCATAATATAATAAAATGATGTCCATGAGCATTCTTAAAGGTTGGCATCTGCCAAGGTCCGTGGGTGGGAGGTGCATGTAGCTGGTGCCCATGGAGCATGCCCTGAGTTGCTAGTGCCCTGTTTCCAACATGGAGATCAGTTGGAACAATTGGTGGACTAAAGTCAGCAGGTGTTTGTTCTGGTTTCCTTGTCATGTTTCCCTGAGATTGGCAAGTTTTTGGGAATAAGGGTGTGAGTAATAATAAGGCATATTATACTACTAACAAGGTGTTTAACTGTCAATAATGACCATCAACTGGTGTCATGCTGCGGCTGAGCAAGAATCTCATCATGCTGCATGTGAAAAGCATAAAAGATGGAGCAAGATGATCTTGACATCGAGATGGACTTCATCAGACTTGTCACCAGATTCGGTCACTTACTTCACCATAAAGCACATTGTTCAGACTCCTATGAGGTTCCACATATAACTAACCTCTCAGGTCGGTGACTTTCCATCAATAATAGTCCCAGCATCTTGACATCTTTTTTAACAAAGAGAAAGGAACAGGAGTAAAGAAAATAAAGCAGGAAAGCATGGAACAAGAAATAACTTTCTATTGTTACAATTATAAATTATTATGTTTTGAGACTGACATTAGGGAAAATAAAAGGGGGTCATGTTCTGAGGTTTGACTGAAAGTAATCCTCAGTGCTTTGACTGTTAGAGATTAGTGGGAGGATTAGGTTATTTTACTAGGAAGAAAATATTTATATTTGGAGACAATAACAACAGCCTTTGGGTTTACCAGGAGTATACCCGGAATTTCCCAAAGTGCCAGAAAGGTTATGTTAGTATTGGTTTGGAAACTGATGAACTGTATACTGTTAATTTATTTCAAAACTGGAAGTGAGTTGAGATCAAAGGTGGCTCGTTAGTATTTCTACCCAGATACATAGCTCATGTGTTTCATGTTCTCAGGAAGAAGGAGGCAGAGGAAGACATTTTTGAGACCATGTTGTAGGTTTTACTAAAAATTAATGAATCCATCACAGACAGGCAATATTTCTTTTGGTGTAATCAGCAAACATCTGAGAGGCAGGGAACAGGAGATAAAGGCAAAAAGCACAGAATATGAAGCAGAGACGATGCTAACTCTGCACCACACAGAATACAGTTGAGAGCTTGCACCCAGACTGAAGAGATCAGGCTTGTGATGATTTGGCAGATGCTAATCCAGCTTGGGCTAGAGGGAAAACATTTCCAGGGGAGGAAAGACGTATAACACCAAACAATGAAAATTAGCTCTTAGATCAAAACTTACCCAGCTAAGGATATAAAAAAGGACACAAGTGATCAGCCAGGGACCTGAGAATAACAATAGAACAGTTCCTGGAGGCTTAAGTGTCCATTTAAGTGACAGTGTAACATATTGCCATAGTGAGTGATTTTTTTAAATTCTTAAAAAAAAAGGGAAATCTGCTCATAATTTCAAGTACAAGTTGTTTACAGAAAGGAAACAGGCTTTCGACAATAGTGGTACACAGAGCGTTTAAAAATGTGAAATCTTGTTGGATCTTGCAATTCTTTCACATCCTCAAGATGTTCTAAGATACTAATAGAGAATTAAACACATTTGAAGGACTGGCAATGTTGTAATGTGGGAAATTTGACAGCCAAGTTACACACAAGGTCCCACATACAGCAATGAGACGATTCAGTATTTAAATAAGGTCATTAGATCATAAGAAATAGGGTTAGGCCGTTCAAACTATTAAGGCTATTCCTCCATTCAATATTATCATTACTGATTTGATTACAATCTAATACACTTTTTTGCTTGTCGCCACAACCCTTTGGCTAGGGTTGGGCAAGGATAAGAAACATAGGCTCGGATAAAGAAATAAACAACATATGCTACTCGAGAAGAAATTTGGCAAACAACAGCTAGACAGTATATCTAAAGTCAGTTCTAATAGAGTTACATCTCAAACTTATAATAGAAGATACAACTGTAGATAGAAATAGAGAGTGAGGAATTCTTTGTAATCTATTCTATTTCTACATAAGAATTATCAAAAGCTTTTCTAAGCCTTTGCATTAATTTCTTGGTTATTGGAAGATCTTAAATATCTGTTTTATGAATTCCCTCTTTCTGACCCAGGTCAGACAAAATGTTGCCCGCTTCCTATAAGTTTTTTGGTTGGACTTCCAGTGCAGATTCCATCCCAAGAGAAGCAGCTCAGCAAAGCACAAAGACAGCGTCAGAATGGATTGTCGCAGAACACATTGCCTTTTTACTGCAATTGCAGTCATGTTCCAGCAGACCTTTTATTTAAAGGTTCCAAAGCCATTTTAACAAGAACTGTTGGAATGTAAGTGTGTAAGTGCAAGTCAGGGTAAGGTGGCAGGCGTGTAAGGGAGTAGGGTGAGGAGCACGGGTGAAATGTGGGTAACAGGCTTAGTTGGCAGGTGAGAGAGGGGATAAGGTAGTCGCTTATGTGCCCTAGTTCCAGACTCCCCAGAAGGCAGGATAGCTTATCGCAATCAATTGCTTGCTCTAAATATCTTGAAAATGTTGATCAAATTAAACATTAACCTTCTTAAGGCACATAACCCTAATCTCACTGTGTAATTTAACTCTTTGAGTACAGGTATCATTTTGGACAATCTATGGTGCACTCCCGCCAAGGTCAACACATCTTTTCAAAACTGTTGTGAGCAGAGTTGCTTTGTGCAGCTGAAGAGTGATTTTAGTTTCTTAATATAAAGGCCAGCGTTCTATTTTATTTTTGATCATTAACCATTGCAATGCCATTAAGGAGGGAGTTCCAGGAGTTTGTAAGGAACGTCACCAAGTCACAATGATGAGTAGTTTGTTCATGATATTATCACAATCTAATGAGCCTACCAAAGTTAAAGTGGGAGTGTGGTAAGATGTCTGTGGAAATCAATTGGCTCTCTCTTCTGAAGAAGAACAGATATTCTATTGATCAACACCAGCTCATACAGTCAGACAATGTTCTGATTTGAATTTTTGTTCAGCTTTGTAAGCAAGATTTGGAATTTCCTCATGAGATCTAATTTACATGAATCGTGAGCAATCTTGCTTTGAGGTTAAAGTGACTAATCTGGAAATCCACCAAAGAAGATTCCTAGTGAAAAACAGAATGCTGCCCACACCCTCCCTATTTAATTGTTAAAAGTATTCAAAATATTGATTGCCTCACCTTGAAAATGGACTAGCTTTACTATCCTAAATAGTCATTTATTGACAGATAGTGATATGGCAGCATTCCCCTACCATCTCTCCCTCAACCGTCTACCAACCTTTCCACATTCTCAACATTCTCCTTTGTACACCCAGGTGAATTTGTGAAATACTGAAGTCAAGGACAGTTTGGGTGGTGGTTGGAGATTCATTGGTTTGTAGAGCTAGGGTCAGTTAATGTAATGGAACTAAAAGTCCGGTGATGGATTGGATGTGGGTGATAGGTAGTAAAAACTTGAGGTTAAGCTATCCATGCTGGGTCTAAGTGTAAAGTGGCAGGTTACAATGTTGAGGGTATTAAGACTGGCAGTAAGTCAATATCGATCGGCATTGTTTAACTGCATATTTGACTCATCCAAGCAGCTGAAGGAATTGGTGACACAGTGGGATTGATGTCAGGAATGGAAAGGAGGAGCAAAGTGTTCTTAGTGTTAATGAGGAAGTTGGCACCATGCATCTACATCAGTAAAGGATAACCATCAAACAATAATAATGGCAACGTGTAATTATATCAAACTATTTATAAAAAATAAAACCTCATCATGCATTTCACAGGTGCGTCATAAAGCGAATCTGACATCCTGAATTAAGTGCCTCTCCCTGTAGTCCCATCTGACCACCCCAAAGAAATGAAGTCACTGATTGAGAAGTGCTTTGGGCACTCCTAACCTAACACCAGCCAATGGGAGTGAGGACCTCAGGGAGGACTGAGCTTTAGTAACCTTGCCTCACAACAGAAAACTATTCCACTATAAGGGCTTCAGGACAGAGTATTAGATTGGGGATTGCTACTTCCTGTGGCAGGGTAAGATTTCGGAGTTCCCTGAGGCTGTGCAGGCTCATGGACTGTGAATTGGGGAGTTCATGCAGCAAGTAGGTTAAAGTGTATCCCAAAGTTTTGAGTGTGTGAGTTCCTCTATTGGGAAGGTAACCAATCTCACTTCCTGCACAGAATTTAAGATTCATGAAGAAATCTGAGCCAATTGGTATCAACACACTAATATCCATATCACACATGAAATACAATGCAGCCTGGAAGGTCAGTCATGCAGGGAGTCTGCAGGTGGTTGGAGTTGATGCCCCAGTATCTGTTCAACAGTGTACCTGAAAAGAACGTAGATTTTATAGCTCTCATGACACCCTCTTCATCCTTAGCTTCTTCAGTGGCTCTGACAGAAGGAGCATCTGTGGAGCAGGGCCCAGTGTCTGGGGCTGCTCTGCAGTAACACTGACAGAGCAATCCTAGCAGAAATCCAACAGTTCCCTCCATGATAACGATGACTGGCTCAGTCACCACAGCCATGAAGATAGGGATGTGAGCAGGCTGGTTCTTACAAAGACAATGGGGCAGATCAACACAGAAGATTCACGAGTAGAGGGCACTGTATATGAGCCCTTAGCGGGTCACTGTGGTGTTATGTTGAGGCTGCACATAAGCTCATTGTAAATGAAACCATTGCTTGACATCATGGGATCAGGATTCTACCAATTTATTTATGAACAAAATTTTAGTTTTTCACAGGTCCATCTCTGTATTAGAAGCATTGATTTGGATGGACACATGGTTGCATAATTACCACATTGTCAGCCATGTGGTCCATTGTAAAAGCATCAGGTTTCATCAGCTAAACCTCTGCTGGATCAGACGTTCCCTCACAATCATGGCTTCCTGGGATCTCATTGTGACACTCCAGACCAAGCCAGCTCCATGGTCATCTGGAACATCTTTTGCAGCAGAAGGTTCCAGTAGTAATATCTGGATTGCTCCCGGTGCTACGCGCTAGTAAGGGCAGGAATAGGAGGATAGAGCAGATGAATGCATGGCTGAGGAGCTGTTGTACGGGAGAAGGATTCACATTTTTGGATCATTGGAAGCTCTTTTGGGGTAGAAATGACCTGTACAAGACGGACAGATTGCACCTAAATTGGAAGGGGACTAATATACTGGCAGGGAGATTTGCTAGAACTGCTCGGGAGGATTTAAACTAGTAAGGTAGGGGGGTGGGACCCAGGGAGATAGTGAGGAAAGATTTCAATCTGAGACTGGTACAGTTGAGAACAGAAGTGAGTCAAACAGTCAGGGCTGGCAGGGACAAAGCAGAGAACAAAATAGGACTGATAAATTAAACTGAATTTATTTCAATGCAAGAGGCCTAACAGGGAAGGCAGATGAACTCAGGGCATGGTTAGGAACAAGGGATTGGGCTATCATAGCAATTACATGGCTCAGGGATGGACAGGACTGGCAGCTTAATGTTCCAGGATACAAATGCTACAGGAAGGACAGAAAAGGAGGCAAGGGGGAGAGGGAGTGGCGTTTTTGATAAGGGAAATCATTACAACTATAATGAGGGAGGATATTCCCAGAAATACATCCAGGGAAGTTATTTGGGTGGAACTGAGAAATAAGAAAGGGATGATCACCTTATTGGGATTGTATTATAGACCCCCTAATAGTCAGAGGGAAATTGAGAAACAAACTTGTAAGGAGATCTCAGTTATCTATAAGAATAATAGGGTGGTTATGGTAGAGGATTTTAACTTTCCAAACAGAGACTGGGACTGCCATAGAGTTAAGGGCTTAGATGGAGAAGAATTTGTTAAGTGTGGACAAGAAAATTTTCTGATTCATATACCTACTAGAGAAGGTGCAAATATTGACCTACTCTTGGAAAATAAGGTAGGGCAAATGACTGAGGTGTCAGTGGGGCAGCACTTTGGGGCCAGTGACCATAATTCTATTAGTATTAATATTGTGAAGGAAAAGGATAGACCAGATCTAAAAGTTGAAGTTCTAAATTGGAGGAAGGCCAATTTTAACGGTATTAGACAAGAACTTTTAAAAGTTGCTTGGGGGCAAATGTTCGCAGGTAAAGGGACGGCTAGAAAATGGGAAGCCTTCAGAAATGAGATAACGAGAATCCAGAAAAAGTTTATTCCTGTCAGGGTGAAAGGGAAGGCTGGTAGGTATAGGGAATGCTGGATGACTAAAGAAATTGAGGATTCGGTTAAGAAAATGAAGGAAGCATATGTCAGGTATAGACAGGATAGATTGAGTGAATCCTTAGAAGAGTATAAAGGCAGTAGGAATATACTTAGGAGGGAAATCAGGAGGGCAAAAATGGGACATGAGATAGCTTTGACAAATGGAATTAATGAGAATCCAAAAGGGTTTTTACAAATATATTAAGGACAAAACAGTTACTAGGGAGAGAATAGGACCTCAAAGATCAGCAAGGTGGCCTTTGTGTGGAGCCGCAGAAAATGGGGGAGATACTAAACAAGTACTTTGCATCAATATTTACTGTGGAAAAGGACCTGGAAGATATAGAATGTAGGGAAATAGATGGTGACATGTTTAAAAATGTCTGTATTACAGAGGAGGAAGTGCTGGATGACTTGAAACGCATTAAGGTAGATAAATCCCCAGGACCTGATCAGGTGTACCCTAGAACTCTGTGGGAAGCTAGAGAAGTGATTGCTGGGCCTCTTGCTGAGATATTTGTATCATCGATAGTCACAAGTGAGGTGCCAGAAGACTGGAGGTTGACTAACTTGGCGCCACTGTTTAAGAAGGGTGGTAAGGACAAGCCAGGGAACTATAGACCTGTGAGCCTGACCTCGATGGTGGACAAGTCTTTGGAGGGAATCCTGAGGGACAGGATGTACATGCATTTGGAAAGGCAAGGACTGATTAGGGATAGTCAACATGGCTTTGTGTGTGGGGAATCATGTCTCACAAACTTGATTATTACTTCTTCAAAAAGCTCAAAGAGGATTGATGAGAGCTGAACTTAGATGTGATCTATATGGACTTCAGTAAGGCATTCAACAAGGTTCCCCATGGGAGACTGGTTAGCAAGGTCAAACCTCATGGAATACAGGGAGAACTAGCCATTTGGATACAGAACTGGCTCAAAGGTAGAAGACAGAGGGTGGTGGTGGAGAATTGTTTTTCAGACTGGAGGCCTGTACCCAGTGGAGTACCACAAGGATCGGTGCTGGGTCCACTTCTTTTCGTCATTTACATAAAAATTTGGATGTGAGCATAAGAGGTACAGTTAGTAAGTTTGTAGATGACACCAAAATTGGAGGTGTAGTGGACAGCGAAGAAAGTTATCTCAGATTACAACAGGATCTTGACCAGATGGGCCAATGGGCCGAGAAGTGACAGATGGAGTTTAATTCAGGTAAATGTCAGGTGCTGCATTTTGGGAAAGCAAATCTTAGCAGGACTTATACTCTTAATAGTAAGGTAAACAAAGAAACCTTGGTGTGCAGGTTCATAGCTCCTTGAAAGTGGAGTCGCAGGTAGATAGGATAGTGAAGATGATGTTTGGTATGCTTTCCTTTATTGGTCAGAGTATTGAGTACAGGAGTTGGGTGGTCATGTTGTGGCTGTCCAGGATATTGGTTGGGCCTCTGTTGGAATATTATGTGAAATTCTGGACTCCTTCCTATTGGAAAGATGCCGTGAAACATGAAAGGGTTCAGAAAAGATTTACAAAGATATTGCCAGGGTTGGAGGATTTGAGGTATAGAGAGGCTGAACAGGCTGGGGCTGTTTTCCCTGGAGCGTCAGCGGTTAAGGGGTGACCTTATAGAGGTTTACAAAATCATGAGGGGCATGGATAGGATAAATAGACAACATCTTTTCCCTGGGGTGGGGGAGTCCAGAACTAGAGGGCATAGGTTTAGGGTGAGAGGGGAAAGATATAAAAGAGACCTAAGGGGCCAATTTTTCACACAGAGGGTAGTATGTGTATGGACTGAGCTGCCAGAGGAAGTGATGGAGGCTGGTACAATTGCAACATTTAAAAGGCATTTGGATGGGTATATGAATAGGAAGGGTTTGGAGGGATATGGGCCAGGTGCTGGCAGGTGGGACTTGATTGGGTTGGGATATCTGGTCGGCATGGACAGATTGGACCGAAGGGTCTGTTTATGTGCTGTGCATCTCTATGACTCTATCTCCATGTTCTCACCCCACATCCTGCTCATCCTCTGGCAATCACACCTGCCAATGTCTCCACAGCTTCAGGTATGACTCCCTTTTGCTGAGTCATATTATGAAAGAGACCAGCAGACTATGACAATGTGAGAGGCCTTCACAGCTATGTATTACAAAGCACTACCTGAGCTACCAAACAGCAAAATCATATCTCCAGTCAGCTCAATGAGTAGATAGATGCCTGTCATTGCTGTACATCTGTGACTGTTCAGTTTGCTCAGAGAGGGTTGAGGAGCCAGTTCCTCAAAGCATAGCCATTATTCCTTCAAATCCTACCTCACGCCTGCAGGTAGGATGGAATGAGAAGAATTGTCAGCAAACAGTGAGTGTGTCGTGGCAGCTTCCATGACAGCAGATACATATAAATAGGAGATTCTTCTTGTGGTCACAGAGTAACTATACATTCAAGCAGTGGTACAACATTCTGCACATGAAAGTCTTCAAAAGTGGTTGCCCTGAAGGAAACATTCCCTAGACCTGCAATTGTGGCAAAATACAGGACACAATGAGATCCCATCCATGGGAAATTTGATGTAATTCCCAGCCCCAGTGAAGAGGCTGTCTGTCTCCAGGATGAGGTGAGGTGGAGCTGATTGGGAAATGCTGCATAGGTCCAGCTGAGCCTCAAAGGGATCCAAATTCTAAAAACAAATCAAGACCACAGTGAACCTGACTGTGACTAGCAGGACATGGTTTCGAGTGGAGTGAGGTGTGAATCCTTCACTAACTGATCCAGTGGATGGAGTGCTCAGTGTCATATCTGGGGGTTCAACTCTTGATTGTTGCTGTTTGTGATGGTGCAACTCCTCTTTCCACGTCCAACTTTCCACTTGTCAAGTGTTGTCCTAACAGCCTAAATCAATGGCCCAATTCCCAGCCCATTCCAGGAAAATGGACAGACCCTCACCATTGCCTCATCCCCTCTCACATTTGCCTTTCTTCAATCTTTCTTTCAATCCATGGAACACTTTCGACGAGTTGGAAACTTCCCCATTGCCTTCACAGAAGTTTCCTTGCCTTTGACACACCTCTGACTCCATTCACATATTCTCTCACTGCACAGGCGAAGTAATCATTGAGGATTCCCAAATCCAATTGCTTTTCATAAAGTTCCATTCAGTCAAGAGTTAGGCATTCTTCTTAATGCCTTAATGAGATTAGTTTCCTTTTCAGTGCGCAGAGGCTTGTTCACAATTCAGTCCTTTTCTGCACTGCTCAAAATGGCCAGGGGTGGAACAGAGACAATAGACAGCCATTTTTATTGTAGCCTTCCTCTGACAGGAGTGGAGAATCCAGTCACTGATGCATTCAGAAAGAGAGCGTGACAAGAAATGGAAATGCCCTGGTGGGTGGATGTCCCTGTGTGGTATTTGATGGTAAAACAGTAATAAGCAAATATGGCATCAGTCTATTAAGATTCCCTCACAACTAATCAGAATTGATTACAAAATCTCACATTTACAGTTACTGGCAGAAGTAAATGGAGTCTGTGATCTCAAATATTTATGCAATTTGTAGTAAAGATCCTGACAAAAAAAATATGGTCGGTCAAGGGTTGAATGTTGTAATGTGAGTGATCAAGGCAAAAGAGACAGAGCTATCACCTCAAAAGGTAATTTGCCCAGCTTGGATACTTTGCTACCTTCCCCCACCCTCCTCCCTGACCTATCACCTTCATCCCCACCCCCACTCACCTATTCTACTCTATGCTACTTTCTCCCAACCCCCACCCTCCTCTCATTTATCTCTCCACCCTTCAGGCACTCTACCTGTATTCCTGATGAAGGGCCTTTGCCTGAAACATCGATTTTACTGCTCCTCAGATGCTGCCTGAATTGCTGTGCTTTTCCAGCACCACTCTACTCCAGATACTTGAATGAACGTCAAGCTGAATGTTATGTTTTTTGGGTAATCATGAGTTTTTTGAGTGTTTCTTGCAGTGACGTCTAGCAAGCTTTCTCAATATATCTTACCAAACTCACATCTGATTCCAGTCCAATCTTATCTTGACCTATCGACACAAAACAACTCATCATTGCCAGAATATTGCAGATTTGACTGGCATCCCTGATGTTGGCTTCATATTTGAAAGGCTGATGTGTACCCAGACTAGCATTGTCAGTCCTGACATTTGCCCTGGACATGACAGACATGGCACAATTGGCATTACTCTTTGTAGCAGAGACCTGCAGGTCCTGCTGAATGGGGTGGTGTGGGCACTAGCACTTCTCCCAGTACCAGCTACTGATGCCACAACACCAGACCCTGCCAGCTTGACCTGAGATAGACACTCAGGTGAGTGCAATCCCAACAATCTGGAGGAATGCCCAACAGTGCAGGAAGAAGATCCATGACCTTCTCCACTCTGCCAATGTAAGTGCCACCATCTTCTCTCTGATACCTCACAACCCACTTTATCTGTACCCAGCTCCCACCAAGGATCATGTTCTACCACATTCACTATAGCCTGCAACATCTTTCCTCACTTGCTCGTTACAGTAAATACCCTGCATCCCCTCTGTGCTGCCTACCAATTTGCTTGGGATATCTCCCCACCTCCACCAAAAGTAACAATTGTGTTAGTTACTTTCATCTTTCTTCACAGATACCTCTCCGTCATGAGGAACACAGTCAACAGTAGGTCGGAAAGAGTCAAGATGGTTGGTGATCTTTCTGACATTGAGATCCCCACCCTAATACAGAGTGTGTTAACTCTGATGATCCTGAGGGGATAAATTCCAGTATGCAAGCCTTTGGACTGGTATTGGAAGCTACACTGACTTACTCTTGCGCCAATATTCCCTGAGCAAAGAGTTTTACTTTTGGTTTTCTTGGAATATCTCACAAGTTGAAGTCTATTGACAAAGTTCAACCATTTCTAAATCATATAGCATAAAATAATGATGAACATACAAGAGGCAACCTATCCAAAACCACATTAAAAATACAACTAGAAAAAGCTGAATCCTTCTGTCACATGATATAGGTAATTTCAAAGGAATAGTGTTGGGATGTGTTCAACTGTTTACAATGTCTTTAATGAAGAACATGCTCACAAAACTGTTATTGCTTGAAACAGTGAGACAAAACTTGTAATAACACAATCTAAGCAAGTTCAAAAATATGTAACACAAGATTTAAACACACACACACAAAGACAATGAACAGGCATGCTTTACAAACAGAAGGAGAAATTAAGATCATCAAATGAACTATTTACAGTATACACTTTGAATGAAGTCAGTGAATTAACTTTAAACTAAGGTATCTTCTGTCTATCTGATCCCTCTTTCCATCAACCCTACTTCAGACAGACACCCTTTAATTTGGTTCAGTTGCCCTCCTACACCATTGCCACCTACTGGTGGAGGTCCTATTATAAATGCAGAAGCATTTGGCAGATCTGAATTATTCCAGGAACACATTTGTGATTTTTCCAACTGTTTCTAAAACATCAGATGTATTCAACAGTAACTTTTTTGCGACAGCGGAAAATGCTAAACAATTTCTGTGTTTATTTTGAAGATGCTTAGTGAAACCACAAATTCAGATAATAAATATTGAATGAATGAATTCCCTTCATTTTGATTGTGAAAGCTTTAGACCTTGTTAATATTTTAATCATCAATACCCCAGTCACCCCAATCACCAATCACCATCCACCGCAGCCTCCCCAAAACTATCAGTTAGCTGAAGTTCATTGACAAGATTCTCTGTGTACAGAGCAGGCCAGGGCAACAGGTGTGACCTGCCAGTGACAGGGTGATGAAAAGTAATAATGGGAATAGCCTTTCACAGAATTAGGCAGCTGGCATTGTCCAAGTATATCACTTAGATGTCATGATCAGAAATAAATTGTAATTAAATGCTCTTGGGACAATTTTAACAGTGTTCATGAAACAAAACTGCTTCCAATCAGTATTTTAAATGTAACTTGTATCATTTCATTAATGCTATAATTCTGGTGAAAATCCATTCCAGAGATATACCATAACGGTATATGAACAGGTGTCGGAATTAAGGGACACTTTGTCAACCATCATTCATCCTGTAAAATGTACCTATAGATGCAAAGTACTAAATATGTGTTGGAAAAAAACTGCTTAATTTTGATTTTTGTCAAGGCATTTTTTGTCCTCACATTATTGTTTTTAAAAGAGATTGCCTCCCTGTTTTGATCTCCCTCTTTCCCACACTTGTCAAGTAGGTAGGCTTTCCTCTGACAGGCTTTTGTCAATGATATTCAGTGGTAATAACTGGGCAATAATGTCCACATTTGTCCAATAATTTTCACACCCCATTCACAGACCCACACAATTAAACTGCCTTCACCACTCCATACTTACTGGAAAAGGACACTTTCAGAATCAGCATGTCAGAATATAAGAAATTTTACTAGTAGCAAAATGAAATTTGCCCAACGTTCATTTTTTTAGTTGATTACTTCCTCACAACCTCTCTTCATTCCCTTTTAGACAGCCTCATTTATACAGAAATTAGTAATTTATAAGCTTTACTGGTCAAAACAAGTGCATAGCTTCTCTGAAAGTCTTAGGTGCAATTTCAAATACATTCCAGACACCCAGCTTTACTATAGTGCAGGAAAGGGGTTATAAAAGCCTCAATATGACAAAAAATTGTGAAAAAATAAAATGAATTCTGCAGCTGTCCCAAGTTTGTTTGCTGTTTTAGACCCCTGTTTTCTAGCAGAATCCTGACCTCTGGCAAGAGACCCATGGCCTACATCAAGATTCCACAGCCAATGTTGCTGCAGTGTCCTAAAGCCCTTTCACAATAGGACTCTGCCTAATGGCTGTGAGATTCCATTGAACATCTGGGGAGATTGTTGTAAAAACCCATCTAGTTCATGAATCTACTGCAAGGTGCCCCAGACGTTAGATAGAATCTCATAGCCATTAGGCAGAGTCCTGTTGTGAAAGGATATTAGGACACTAGAGCAACTTGCAATAATGCCATGGAGCTGCTCTTCACTGGATATAAATCACACAGTGGGGATGGAATTAAGAGAGAAATGAGTAACATGGAGAGCTAGGCAGAAACCTGAATCAAGCCATATAAATATTAGAAACATGTACAAAAAAGCACTGGGAATAAGCTGTTTAGCACAGAACAGTAGAGTTCATGGAATAGTCTTGCAATAATGTATGAAGAAGATTAGAACCTCCTAAATCTCTATTTATTATGGTATATTGTAGTATTTATATTTAGTATTAATATGTAACAAACAGTGTTATAAAGAAAATGAAGCCTGAAGACAGTTCTTGAACTTGAATTCTCCTCAACCAGTCTGTCATGAACCCAACCTTTTGGATGTGAGCAACAAAATAAACAATGGAATTTTCAACTTACTACAACCTTCTCTTTCTAAGTAAATGAGAGACAGTGCACATTTCAATACTTTGTTTCCAGATGATTAAGCAATAAACTCAAATATATCATGATAATTCAACTTCACCAGGAAAACTATTGCAAAAGCAAAATTTTGCATTAATTTAACAGTGCACTCAGCGATGCTCAATGAGTTAAAGGATTAGTTTGCCAGCTAAAAATAGTTATCTTTGTAACATAATCACCTGTGTAGTAGGCATCTTCTCTCATGGGCATTGTTGTGACACCAGGAAGGTCTCATTTAACTCAAGCTCTTCATTTGAGTTATTGACGTTGAAGTTGGGTTCAATGCTTATGACTGTTAATTTCAGTGCATTGAAGAATGACACAGTTCATGTTTGAACTGTGCTTAACAGTGATCATTGACCTTTTTGTGTTAGTTAAAACAACTGGTTAGAAGTTGCAAGGGAGTTTTTGATTTTCAATGTGACCAAAGCATTTTACAAGCATTTTATTGCCTACAACTCTGCATTTACCTTTATTTGATTTTTCTGTTCTCAATTGCATTCACATGTGTATTGATCATAGCTCTGTGGGCCTTCTCCGAAAGATGTATACACATATGATGTGCAAAAATAAGTGTCCTGGAATCCTCCCAATGGTTGAGGAAAGAGTCAGTCTGTAACAGTGAAGTAAGTGATACCATGATTTCCTGTCAGCCAGGGGAGCATTGGCATTGTAGCAATATCACTGGACTAGTAATCCAGAATCCCAGGCTAATCTTCTGGGGGCATGCGTTCAACTGGCAACCATGATAGATAATGACATTTGAATGCAATTTAAAAAAAGGCACATAAAGCCAGGGAGGCATGGTAGCTCAGTTGATAGCACTGCTGCCTCACAGCAGCAGAGACCCAGGTTTGATTGTCTATGTGAAGTTTGCACATTCTTCCCATGCTTGTGTGGATTTCTTCCCAGTGTTTCAGTTTCCTCCACATTCCAAAATTGTGCAAGTTAGGTGAATTGGTCAAGCAAAATTGCCCTTAGTATCCAGGGATGTGCAGGCTAGGTGGAGTAGCCACGGGAAATGCAGGGTTATAGGAAAGGGGATGGGTTTGGGTGGAATGCTATTTAGAGGTTCAATGTGACTCGGTGGGCTGAATGGCCTACTCACATTATAGGGATTCAATTGTTCTAATGGCAACAATTTACTCACTGGTGATTGTTGTAAAAACCCATCTAGTTCATGAAAGTTCTTTAGAAAAGGTTGATTTCATGTGATATCAACTCTTAACTGTCTCCTGGCAACTAGAGATGGACAATATGTACTGGACTCACCAGTGATGCCCATGCCCAAGGAAATAAGGTCCAAATAAATCTCAACCGCAGCTTTAAATATCTTTATTTTTCAAAGGTTACAGACACCTTTTGACTTCTCCATCAGCTGTCAGCAAAAATGGTAAATTTTTAATAAGTGGGTAGTTTGTGAATTTACCAAACTTCTCATTGTCCATTTGAGAGATTTGCGATCACTAATGGTCTAAGATCAGTAATCACTTCAAACTTACATTTACATAAGTAGAGATGAAAATATAAGAAGCCCCATTCTGTATCAGTAGCTTATAAATGTTAGGAAAGCAGACCCCTCCTTTACTCTTATCTGCTCGTCTTATTGCTGGTCTTTGATACTTCCTGGTGAAGTTGGGCCTGAAGCAGCATTTAGGCCTCAAACTTTATAAATGTAGAAATAGTCGTTACTTGTGGCCTGCTGCCCTTTAATTCAGACATTGATTACTGCCAAAGTCAACAAAGCCAGGAGCTGTCTTCACCTTTGCACTAAAACCCCTCAGCACTTGCTCTTGTGCTAAAACAGTAGCACCTCATTTCCCATTCAGCCTGCCAGAAGAAAATAGCAGTGAAACTGGTGGATGGGGCATACCAGTCCAAGCTATCTTCCATACTTGGATCTGTATGAACAGCACATTCATTTCTAAGTAGTAGTCTTTTTTTGTTTTGTTTTCCTTTTGGGCAGACACTGGACCTCTTTCTTAGCAGTGAACTCCTCCAATGAGTTTGCCTGCTTGCTAAATGATCCTCATTACAGGAGCATGGTGAAAATAGTGAGCAGGGGTCTCACCATGTGCATTCTCTGCACCAATGAGAGAGCAGCCTGCTCAAAGGTTCAAATGACTGCACTGTCCAGTCTGCACAGCAGTCTGTCTGTGGAAGACTATGCACAGCTGCTAGGGATACCATTCCACTGCCATAGTAGCAATTTAAAGCAAACATTTGTGGCTGATCAAGAAAGGCTTAGGGGAAGTGGGGGTTGGGGTGGTGAAGCTAGACAGCAGTGGTGCATTTATATGTTCTAATTCAAAATTCATTCCCACCTTAAAAGAGACAAGAGGGGGTGGTCATGTTCTGTATTCCAGAATATCCCCTTCACAGAAGAATTGTACAGAAATGGAGAAGTGGATGTGGTAAATAGTATTGAAGCATTCAGAGAACCTGGCTACTACTGAGAAAGAAGTCAGAATTTAGCAATGATTTGGAGATGCAGGTGTTGGACTGGGGTGTACAAAGTTAAAAATCACACAATGCCAGGTTATAGTCCAACAGGATTAATTGGAAGCACGCTAGCTTTCGGAGCGACGCTCCTTCTTCAGGTGATAGTGGAGGACACAATTCTAACACACAGAATTTATAGCAAATATTTACAGTGCGATGTAACTGAAATTATACATTGAAAAATTGATTGTCTGTTAGTTTTTCATCTGTTAGAATATTATGATATTTTCACATCTTTCATGTGTAAATCACAAAATCTTTTTTTAAAAAGTTGCATTCTCAGGTTAGTTCTGGATTAGTGGCACTGGAAGAGCACAGCAGTTCAGGCAGCATCCAAGGAGCAGTAAAATCGACGTTTCGGGCAAAAGCCCTTCATCAGGAATACAGGCAAAGAGCCTGAAGCGTGGAGAGATAAGTGAGAGGAGGGTGGGGGTGGGGAGAAAGTAGCATAGAGTACAATAGGTGAGTGGGGGAGGGGATGAAGGTGATAGGTCGGGAGTGGGGGGAGGGTGGAGTGGATAGGTGGAAAAGAAGATAGGCAGGTAGGACAAGTCATGGGGACAGTGCTGAGCTGGAAGTTTGGAACTGGGGTGAGATGGGGGAAGAGGAAATGAGGAAACTGTTGAAGTCCACATTGATGCCCTGGGGTTGAAGTGTTCCGTGGCGGAAGATGAGGCGTTCTTCCTCCAGGCGTCTGGTGGTGAGGGAGCGGCGGTGAAGGAGGCCCAGAACCTCCATGTCCTTGGCAGAGTGGGAGGGGGAGTTGAAATGTTGGGCCACAGGGCGGTGTGGTTGATTGGTGCGGGTGTCCCGGAGATGTTCCCTAAAGCACTCTGCTAGGAGGCATCCAGTCTCCCCAGTGTAGAGGAGACCGCATCGGGAGCAACGGATACAATAAATGATATTAGTGGATGTGCAGGTAAAACTTTGATGGATGTGGAAGGCTCCTTTAGGGCCTTGGATGGAGGTGAGGGAGGAGGTGTGGGCGCAGGTTTTGCAATTCTTGCGGTGGCAGGGGAAGGTGCCAGGATGGGAGGGTGGGTTGTCGGGGGACCAACATTTTTTACAAATCCACCGACTCCCACAGCTACCTGGATTACAGCTCTTCCCACCCTACCTCTTGCAAAAATGCCATCCTGTATTCCCAATTCCTCCGCCTCCGCCGTATCTGCTCCCAGGAGGACCAGTTCCACCACAGAACACACCAGATGGCCTCCTTCTTTAGAGACCGCAATTTCCCTTCCCAAGTGGTTAAAGATGCCCTCCAACACATCTCGTCCACATCCCGCACCTCTGCCCTCAGACCCCACCCCTCCAACCGTAACAAGGACAGAACGCCCCTTGTGCTCACCTTCCACCCTACCAACCTTCGCATAAACCAAATCATCCGCCGACATTTCCGCCACCTCCAAAAAGACCCCACCACCAGGGATCTATTTCCCTCCCCACCCCTTTCCACCTTCCGCAAAGACCGTTCCCTCCGTGACTACCTGGTCAGGTCCACGTCCCCCGACAACCGACCCTCCCATCCTGGCACCTTCCCCTGCCACCGCAGGAATTGCAAAACCTGCGCCCACACCTCCTCCCTCACCTCCATCCAAGGCCCTAAAGGAGCCTTTCACACCCACCAAAGTTTTACCTGCACATCCACTAATATCATTTATTGTATCCGTTGCTCCCGATGCGGTCTCCTCTACATAGGGGAGACTGGATGCCTCCTAGCAGAGCGCTTTAGGGAACATCTCTGGGACACCCACACCAATCAACCATACCGCCCTGTGGCCCAACATTTCAACTCCCCCTCCCACTCTGCCGATGACGTGGAGGTCCTGGGCCTCCTTCACCGCCGCTCCCTCACCACCAGATGCCTGGAGGAAGAACGCCTCATCTTCCACTTCAGAACACTTCAACCCCAGGGCATCAATGTGGACTTCAACAGTTTCCTCATTTCCCCTTCCCCCACCTCACCCCAGTTCCAAACTTCCAGCTCAGCACTGTCCCCATGACTTGTCCTACCTGCCTATCTTCTTTTCTACCTATCCACTCCACCCTCCCCCTGCCCCCGACCTATCACCATCATTCCCTCCCCCACTCAACTATTGTACTCTATGCTACTTTCTTCCCACCCCCACCCTCCTCTAGCTTATCTCTCCACCCTTCAGGCTCTCTGCCTGTATTCCTGATGAAGGGCTTTTGCCCGAAACATCGATTTTCCTGCTCCTTGGATGATGGCTGAACTGCTGTGCTCTTCCAGCACCACTAATCCAGAGTCTGGTTTCCAGCATCTGCAGTCATTGTTTTTACCTCTCAGGTTAGCTGTTAACAATGGTGATAGCTAGACAATATGTGGAAGGTGTTGGCCCCCTGTGTTCTCTGTCTATGCCATGATGTTTAGATTGATTCTAATCTAAAAAGTGAGATAACGGAGTTTTACATTAATTCATGCAGTTTTTGAGCTCAGAGTTCTACATGAATGCATGCAGTTTTGGAGCAAAGTACAATGTAACCCTGCAAGTACAAATTCACCCCACAAAATATATGTGTGCATGTGGGTCTTTGTCTGCCTGTGTGTGTGTCTGTTTGGGTTGGGGGTAATGAGTGTGAGAAATTGTATGTATGTGTGTGTGTGCAGTGAGTGCAGAGTGTCTTAAGTCTGTGAGGGGGTGCATGTGGGAGTATGTGTGTCTGTAAGGGTGTGTGTGTATGTCTGTGTGCGCGTCTGTGTATATGTGAGCCCGTGTGTATGTGTGTATAGGAGTGCCTGTGTATGTGTAAGAGTGTGTGTGTGTAGGAGTGTCTGTGTGTGTGTATAGTGCAATGGTGGTCACCTGTAGTGTGACATGAACCCAAGGTCCCGGTTGAGGCCCTCCCTATGGGTACCGAACTTAGCTATCAGCCTCTGCTCGGCCACTTTTCTCTGCTGCTGTCCCGAAGTCCACCTTGGAGCATGGTCACCCGAAGGTCCGAGGTTGAATATCCTGGACCACTGAAGTGTTCCCCAACTGGGAGGGAACCCTTCTGTCTGTTGATTGTTGTGCAGTGCCCATTCATCCGTTGTCGTAGCTTTTGCTCAGTTTTCGCAATGTACCATGCCTCTGGGCATCCTTGCCTGCAACGTATAAGATAGACAACGTTGGCTGAGTCACATGAGTACCTGCCATGTACAAGGTGGGAGGTGTCCCCACGCAAAATGGTGGTATCCATGTCCACACTCTGACACGTCTTGCAGCGCCTACCATGACAGGGTTGTATGGAGTTGTCCTAAGAGCCGGGCAGCTTGCTACGAACAACGATCTGTTTGAGGTTTGGCAGTTGATTAAAGGCAAGTTGTGGAGGTGTGGGGAAGGCCTTGGTGAGGTGCTCATCCTCATTGATAACATGTTGCAGGTCACGAAGAACATGGCGTAGTTTTTCAGCTCCTGGGAAATAGGGGATGGCTGAAAATGTGTTGCTGGAAAAGCGCAGCAGGTCAGGCAGCATCCAAGGAACAGGAGAATCGACGTTTCGGGCATAAGCCCTTCAGGAAATGAAGAAGGGCTTATGCCCGAAACGTCGATTCTCCTGTTCCTTGGATGCTGCCTGACCTGCTGCGCTTTTCCAGCAACACATTTTCAGCTCTGATCGCCAGCATCTGCAGTCCTCACTTTCTCCTCATAGGGGATGGCTGTTTTAATATGTTTTGGGTGGAAGCTGGAGAAGTGTAGCATTGTGAGGTTGTCTGTGGGTTTGCGGTAGAGTGTGGTGCTGAGGTGTCCATCCTTGATGGAGATGCATGTGTCCAAGAATGAGACAGATAGTCGAGAGTCAAGGCTTAACAGACAATCAATTTTTCAATGTATAATTTCAGTTACATCACACTGTAAATTTTTGCTATAAATTCTGTGTGTTAGGATTGAGCCCCCCACTACCACCTGATGAAGGAGCGTTGCTCCGAAAGCTAGTGTGCTTCCAATTAAACCTGTTGGACTATAACCTGGTGTTGAGTGATTTTTAAGAGTTTAGCAAAGCAGCTAATTTTTTTCCTGACACCGACTTCTACTCCCTCAAACCTGCTGTCTGTCCCTGGTTTTACATAACAAGTATCCGTCCACCTAAACCTAACATTCTGCCGACCAGTTATCCTAAATTAATCAGTCCCATTTGCCAGCACTTGGCCCATATCTCTCTAAACTCTTCCTAATCATATACTGTTCCAGATGCCTATTAAATGTTGTAATTGTATCAGCCTCCACCACTTCCTCTGGCAAATCATTCCATACATGCACCACCCTCTGTGTGAAAAAGGTTGCTCCTTAGTTCCCTTTTAAATCTTTCCCTTCTCACTCTAAACCTATGCCCTCTAGTTTTGGATTCCCCCACCCTATGGAAAAGACCTTGGCTTTTTATCCTATCCATGCCCCTCATGTTTTTATAAACCTCTATAAGGTCACACTTCAGTCTCTGATGCTCCGGGCAAAACAGCATAGTCAGGCAGGAGGCTGGAAGAACACAGCAAGCCAGACGGCATCAGGAGGTGCAGAAGTCAACATTTCGGGTGTAAATGGTTATATCTGACTTCTGCACCTCCTGATGCTGCCTGGCTTGCTGTGTTCTTTCAGCCCCCTGACTGTCCACTTTGGATTCCAGCATCTTCAGATGTTTTGTTTCTAACCAGGGAAAACAGCCCCAGCTTATTCAGCATCTCCCTATAGCTCAAACTCTCCAACCCTGTAAATCTTTTCTGAACCCTCGCAAGTTTCACAACATTCTTGCTATAGCAGGGACACCAGAATTTCACACAATATTCCAAAAGTGGACTAACCAATGTCCTGTACAGCCACAGTACGACCTCACAACTCCTATACTCATGCTTTGACCAATAAAGGAAAGCATTCCAAACACCTTCTTCACTATCCTTTCAACCTGCGTTTCCTCTTCCAAGGAGCTATGAACCTGCACTCCAAGGTCTCTTTGTTCAGCAACACTTCCCAGGACCTTACCATTAAATGTATAGGTCCTGCCTCAATTTGACTTTCCAAAATGCAGCACCTACATTTATCTAAATTAAACTCCTCAGCCCATTGGTCCAACTAATCAAGATCCCATTGTACTCTGTTCATTCATAAAATTAAATCTTGACTTTGAGCTCAGTCTGGACTGCAGTGTATTCACTTCACTCCAAGGCAAACAGCTCTCGCTAAAGGGAAAGCTCAATAAAACAGATAATCCCTTCTGATGTAATTAAGCTATACTGTGTTCATTTTCTCTAGACCTAAAACTAAATTTAATAACCTGAATATATTTAATTATTCATACATTTCACTGTTTTAAAAGTTTTTAACATGACTCCTTGTTACATCTTCAAGCAAAGCAGTGCATTATCGATTATTTCTTCATGATTCAGCACGTTATATCCTAGATTTGTTTTTCTCACTCTTTGACCTTGCTCCAATGTATTTTGAAATGAAGGACTGCATATTGCTGAAGAGGTGAATAGAAGGCTACAGAAGAGGACAATATGATCATTCAATGCTTGTAGTGAGAATATACTTTCAGGATAATTCAGTATCAAAGCAAGTAATTCTCTGAACAGACAGAAAACAATGTGTAGCACATCCATGATTTCCAAATATAAGCCCCCTGCAAGCATCTCTGAAAGCACTAGATTGTGAAAAAATCTTTATAACTGTCACATATGACATGAAACAAAAATGTTATTACAAGCCTAAACAGAACTGTGTGAAATGAAGTTTTAAAAGGGAAAAAAGAAACCTATTAATCTTGGCCATGTTTGTCAGGATACTGCACAACTTAAGCTTTTATGTAGAATCTTCTCAGTTGAATTTTGGCATTATTTACATCCCTTATCAAATGTGTTTAGATACTGATAATAACCAAGAAGATTGTTAAAAGTTTAAGATGGGTTAGTGCAAAGTAGAAAATGAATTGCTGTGAAGATATATCAGATACAATGTACAATGCGAAGAAGAAAAGTAGGTTGTTAAGGTTTCCTCACTGGATGTGGGGTCAATAAAGCTTAGAATTACAAGATAGTTGCAGGACTAAAGGATGCCATTCAGAACATTGAATCTATACCTGCTCTCTGCAGGAACAAATCCTTGTTTCATTGTCCCAGACATTTTTCTATTATTTGCTTATCAAACATCCTTCTGAAAACTATGATTTAACCTACCTCCACCAAACTCTCAGATTGTGCTTTACACTTGTTGCCTGCTTGTCATGTAAAATATATTTGCTTCAAATTTTGATAAAGAAAAATAAAGTGGAGACTTCTAATTTTGTAGTTACACAAGGAACTAGACATAAAAAGGAAACATTAATTTATCTAATACACCTTCAGAGAATTTTATTAGATTGTTTGCTGGACTTTATTTTTCCTGTCAGTCTAACTATATCAGTCATATCCCTATAATGTGTCTTTGTTGTACCTTTGGCTCAGGAATATAATAATCGCTTGGATGCGCAGAGCTTAAACACTTTTAAAATTCGAAGTTAATTCATTTTGTATTTGTCAGGATCAATATGCAAGAAACCAAACTTAGAAAGCAAATGTCAATTTATCTAAAACGCTTCCAGAGAAATTTGATACTTTGCTAGCTCATAACATTCCTGCAACTTTAAACTTAGTTTCTTGTGTGTCAGTCCTGATGAGTAAAAGACTAAAAGCTTCAAATCTTTGCCTCTTATTAGCAAAGGCTTTTCCATGTGATCATTAGTCCTTCTATCAATAACCTTAAATCTTTGTCCACTTGTTCTTGATTCTTCCATCAATGGGTGCATGTATAGTATAACTAGTTCTTCAGTGTATTTCATAATAGATTATAGATAGGCTCTTGATTGTCGAGGGAATCAAAGGTTACTGGGAGAAAAGAGGAAATGGGGTTGTCAAATTTATCAGCCATGAATGAATGGGAGAGCTGATTCAATGGGCTGAATGGCCTAATTTCTGCTCCTATGTCTTGTGGTCTTATAGAATCATAGAGTCATAGAGATGTACAGCATGGAAACAGACCCTTCGGTCCAACCTGTCCATGCCAACCAGATATCCCAACCCAATCTATTACCACCTGCCAGCACCCGGCCCATATCCCTCCAAACCCTTCCTATTCATATACCCATCCAAATCCCTCTTAAATGTTGCAATTATACCAGCCTCCACCACTTCCTCTGGCAGCTCATTCATACACGCACTACCCTCTGCGTGAAAAAAGTTGCCCCTTAGATCTCTTTTATATCTTTCCCCTCTCACCCTAAACCTTTGCCCTCTAGTTCTGGACTCCCTGACCCCAGGGAAAAGACTTTGTCTATTTATCCTATCCATGCCCCTCATAATTTTGTAAACCTCTATAAGGTCACCCCTCAGCCTCCGACGCTCCAGGGGAAACAGCCCCAGCCTGTTCAGCCTCTCCCTATAGCTCAAATCCTCCAACCCTGGCAACATCTTTGTAAATCTTTTCTAAACCATTTCAAGTTTCACAACATCTTTCCGATAGGAAGGAGACCAGAATTGCATGCAATAGTCCAACAGTGGCCTAACCAATGTCCTGTACAGCTGTATCATGACCTCCCAACTCTTGTACTCAATACTCTGACCAATAACGGAAAGCATACCAACCACCTTCTTCACTAACCTATCTACCTGCGACTTCACTTTCAAGGAGCTATGAACCTGCACTCCAAGGTCTCTTTGTTCAGCAACACTCCCTAGGACCTTACCATTAAGTGTATAAGTCCTGCTAAGATTTGCTTTCCCAAAATGCAGCACCTCACATTTATCTGAATTAAACCCCATGCGTTGAGCTAATAATTGCCGAATTGTTGTTTTCCCTTTCATGTACTCCTGGCACTTTCATATCATGAAAGCGAGAATAAGAAATTATGCAAAGATTTTCCTCTTTGCAGGATTACAATCAGGGTTGCAATCAGGATTACACAACCCTGTAATGGAGACTACTTGATCTTCATCCCTATGAATTTAATAGGACAACCATTAGTCATAATTTTAATCTTTGTGAATTTTTTAGGTGAACTTTGAAAGGTTAATTTGAGAAAATTATTATTCATGAGTCTGCGTGTGAATTTGAGCAAACAGAAACCTTTGAATAACCAATATTCTCAATGATTCAGGTAACCCAATTCTCTGGGAGATCACTTGTTTTTTCCTTGGTTGATGGGCTTTTGCAATCACCAATTCAGGTAGGTTGAAACCTAAAGAGACTCAGAGTGCAGGCACCAAAAACTGGAATCAGGGAAGGGAAAAAGCAGCTGAGAGCCACCATCACCATTACTGCAGCCCCCTCTGTGCCAATAAAACCAAATTTTAAAAACTAACCCATTCCATTACCTAGTTAAAGGTAATGCTCATTGTGTATGTAAAAATGCCAGACATCTTGCTAATTTGTAACACATCAAACAAATTCTGTTATGGGTGCACACCTCCTTATTGAGATTTTGAAGAATCTATTTTAAAAGGGATATTGTGGGACTAGAAAAATGCCACTTTGGTGATGGTATCATTTCAGTTTCTATTCCAGATGACTGATGGCTGTAATCTAAATCTGGTGTCTTTATTTCAGTGGCATGACATCCCATGAGTACACCATTGGGTTAAGATGATGAATTTATCAGTGTAAATCCTGATAACTGGTTCACAGATGCTTGTATCTGAGAATCTGAACTAAAACAGCACGAGTGCCAAAGCAGCTGAAAGAAAAGAACCAAATATCAGATCAAAATAAAAGCTGTGAAATTTAGAAGCTTGTGAGATAAACAAAATGAATCTAACAGTTTCTTTTTCATTTTTTATTTATAACTCACTGCATAATACAGTGATTCTGGGCTTTCAGGTGTTCTGAGATATCTAAGAACTCTGCAGCAAGGAATGGGTAAATGCATAGAATCACAATTAAAATTGTAAGGCAGTGACTCATCAAATTGCTGATGAGTTGCAAAAATATCATCTAAAAATGAATGTTAGAAATCTGAAGTGACGACACAAACTTCATGCCATGGCAACCAGCAAAGGGCTTCATCACGAACAATGTCTGATGAATGATTCCACTGAATTCTGATAATAAAAAGGTTAACCTGTATGAAGTAAATGCTTATATTCTGTTTTTCATACACCAATTTGTAAAGAACATGAAGAGTTTTTTTTATATACAGAATGCTATAGAAATGGACATTGTTATGGCTATTTTCATACCTCTGAATGAGCAGAAAAACGTAACTGTGAAGGACAGGGAGGGTGTTGGGTAGGAAAGTATCTACAACCGAGGGGCAAATGTGAAGAGCTCTGTGTGGTGGGAAGACTTAAAGTTGAAGCTGTGCAGAGTAACTTAGAGTGAGTGTTCCAGAGTATAGAGCCACAATGACTCAAAGCTTTGACACTGGCGGCATAGAAGAATGCAGGCACCTTCCTGGTACTTGCTGTGTGTGATCTTCTTCTGCAAGATCGTAATGTTCGTGTTGGTAGTGACCATTTTGTGAACTGTTTACCGAAACTGCCTGTTTTAATAAATTCGCAAGTAAACTATATACCAACATTGTGTTGTGAAAAAGAATATTTCTGCCAAGTTATCCTGGAGCAGAAATGATTGACTACCAATAACCACCACCATCTTCCTTGTGCCAAGTTTGATTCCAACTAGCAGAGAAATTTCCCCTGGTTCCCATTGAATGTAGTTTTGCTTGGGCTCCACAATGCCACACCTGTTCAACTGCAGCCTTGTTATTGAGGGTATTGATACCCACTCTCATCTCCCCTCTGGAGCACTATTGTTTTGTCCCTGATCGAGCCAGGGCAGCAATGGGGTCATGACCTGAATGGCCACAAAACAACCCATTCTGAATGTCAGTGAGCAGGTTATTGCTGAACAGTGTTACCACATTAAACACAGATAGCCAAATCATATTGGCCTCCCTATCTCTGCATTTGCAACAATAAAATTAAAACCTTCAAAGTCACTCAAGAGTGACCCCAATTGTTTGTAACCAGACTATTTGAACAACCCATACCAGACTTTGTGAAATAATTGATATCAGACACCAGTTTTATAGTTTAAATAAAAAAATTAATAAGCGGATATTTCTATATTTGTGACAGATGGTAGAATAGTGTGGCTCAATTATCAGTGCAGTCTTCATAATTAACTTGTAACTTCAGTTATAAATTTAAGAATTAAATTCCCTCACCACCTTTCACAGACCCAGTCTAGCAGCTGTAACTTTCAGGAGTGATGCTAGCAAGACATTTTTGGTAATGGTTATGAAAATCTCTCAACCCAGAGCACATTCAGTGTTCTTGCTACCTTCAGTGCTTCTTCCAACATGGGGAGCTACTCAGATGAGATAATCAGCATAGGGTTTCTTTGTCTATGTTGGCTTGATATCATAAGACTTCATTGAATCCAGAGTCAATTTTGAGGATGAAATGGGACAGCATTTCTATCAATTTACTGACAATGGAGAGTAAGATTAATTTGTGGTGTTGAATTTGTCCTGCTTTTGTGGACATGACATAGCTGGGCTTTTCTTTCAATTTACTGTATCAATTTAAGTTTTATATTGCATTGGAACAGTTTGGCTGGGGCAAAAGCAGGAACTGGGTGAGATCATCATCCGTCATTTTGTTCATTTTTTGTCATTTATATAAATAATTTAGATGAAAATATAAAAGACATGATTGATAAGTTTGCCATTGTCATCAACATTAATGGTATACTGGACAGTGAAGAAGGTTGTCTAAGATTATAAAGAGATCTTGATCAATTGGGCCAATGGGCTGAGGAGTGGCAGAGGAAATGCAATTTGGATAATTGCGAGGTATTGCATTTTGGTGAAACAAACAAGGGTAGGACTTACACAATTGAAAGTAGGCCCTTGGGGTAATGATTAGATTAGATTACTTACAGTGTGGAAACAGGCCCTTCGGCCCAACAAATCCACACTGACCCTCCGAAGAGCAACCCACCCAGACCCATTCCCCTACATTTACCCCTTCACCTAACACTACGGGCAATTTAGCATGGCCAATTCACCCAACCTGCACATTTTTGGACTGTGGGAGGAACAGAGAGACCTAGAGATTCAGGAACATAATTCCTTGAAGTTTGCATCACGTGTAGAGAGGGTGGTTAAGTCATTTAGCATGTTTGGCTTCATTATTCAGACTGCTGTATAGAGTTGGGATGTCATGTTGATGTTGTACAGGAGTTGGTGAGGCCTTTTGTGCAGTTCTGCGTCAAATTGTGGTTGCCCTGTCATAGGAGGGTTCAGAAAAGATTTACCATGATGTTGCCTGGAATGGAAGGTTTGAGTTAAAGGGAGAGGCTGGAAAGGCTGGGACTTATTTCACAGGAGCGTAGAAGGTTGTTGGGTGAGCTTATAGAGGTTTTTAAAATCATGAGGGGTTTAGATAAGTTGACTTTTCCCTACAGTGGGGGAATTTCAAAACTAGGAGGCATAGTTTTAAGGTGAGAGGAGAAAAATTTAAAGAGAACTTGTGGGCAGCTCTCTTTCACAGAGTTGTTAGTGTGGGGAATGAACTTCCAGAGGAAGTAGTGGTTGTGGGCACAATTACAATAATTAAAAGACACTGCAATAAGTACATGAATAAGAAATGTTTGAAGGGATATGGGTTAAGTGCAGGCAGGTGGGACTAGTTTAGTTTGGGATCACTGCTGCCATGGAATAGGTGGACTGAAGGGTGTGTTTCCATGTCGTACGAATCTGTGATTCCCAGGTCAGCTACGCCCTTACCATGTGCCACTATGTCACTTCCTCTGGTGTCCCTGGTGGTGTTCATGTCCAAAGATGGTAATGTCTGGGATATTGTCGGTCAGGTTTGATTTAGTGGAAATGACTACATCAGACTGTGCCTTGACAAGTCTGTGGAACAATTCTCCAAATGTTGGCACACATGCCCCAGATGTTAGTAAGGAGGACTTTGATAGAGCTGGGTCATTTCCACTGTCTAGTCCAGTCAGGGGTCGTCTGATCAGTTTCATTCCCGTCTGACTGTGTAATAGTTCGACACAACTAAATAACTTGCTCAGCTGTTTCCAAGGGCATTTATGTATCACTCATGTTGCTGTGAGTCTGGAGTCACACATAGTTAGACCAAGTAAGGATGACAGATTTCCTTCCCTAAAGAGCAATAATGAACCAAATGGGTTTTTAATGATAATTTAAGATGGTTTCTTGTTCACTAAACATAATTTTACCACAAAAACACTCCATTGTGCCATTAGATACTTTGGAATAGTAGGCAGTAATTGAAATCCTTTCCCTCTCCATTATGGATGGCAGGACTGACCAGAGGAGAGATTGACTGTTAGAACTGTTTTTGCTGGAGCTCAAAAATGAGAGGGGATCTCATAGAGTCTTCTAAAATTCTAAGAGGACTAGATGAAAGTGAGGACTGCAGATGCTGGAGATTAGAGTTGAGAGTGTGGTGCTGTAAAAGCACAGCAGATCAGGCAGCATCCGAGGAACAGGAGAATCGACGTTTCGGGCAAAAGCCTTCCATCAGGAATGGGTAGATGCAGGGAGGATAATCCCCAATGATGGGTGTGTCCAAAACCAGGGGTCACAGTCTGAGGATTCGGGTGGACCATTTAGGACGGAGATGAGGAGGCATACCTTCACACAAAAAGTGGTGAGTCTGTGGAATTCATTACTAGAGGAAGTAGTTAATGCCAAAACACTGAAGCTTTTTTTAACAGGTGGATAATATAGCAGTTGGGGTGAATAGGATCAAAGGTTATGGTGGGGAAAGCAGGATTAAGCTATTGAATTTGGTGAGCAGCCATGATCGTGATGAATGGTGGAACAGGCTCATAGAGCCGAATGGCCTCATTCTGCTCCTATCTTCCATGTTTCTATGTTTCTATATTCTGAGTCCTTTAAAAATCTAGCATCAGATTCCCTTTGAAGTTATACAAATATTTTTTCGTGAGGAACAACCAAAGATGTTGAGTGGACCTGTGTGCTATAAAATCAAAACAACAAGTATAGCTATTTGACATGGTGACTTGGCCATTTCAGATAGCTATACCCAACTACACAGGGAAAAGCCCACGTAATCACCTTTCCTAACATGGCTGTATGCTATACTGGAAGCAGTTGGAGGTGCTAGGCATGCACTGGGAGAGTTTCCACCTTTCATTGCTGTGGACCTCAAACCTCCCCCACTGTCGTACCATCCCTCGTCTTGATTATGAGGATAAAGAATGAGATGTATTCTTTAATTGTTTAATTGCACATGCAAACACAAGTACCTCAACATTACCTCAAGAGGCTGGGCCTCTTGCTGAGATATTGTATCATCGATAGTCACAGGTGAAGTGCCGGAAGACTGGAGGTTGGCTAATGTGGTACCACTGTTTAAGAAGGGCGGTAAAGACAAGCCAGGGAACTATAGACCTCAGTGGTGGGCAAATTGTTGGAGGGAATCCTGAGGGACAGGATTGATTAGGGATAGTGAACATGGCTTTGTGCGTGGGAAATCATGTCTCACAAACTTGAAGAAGTAACAAAGAAGATTGATGGGGGCAGAGCAGTAGATGTGATCTATATGGACTTCAGTAAGGCGTTCGACAAGGTTCCCCATGGGAGACTGATTAGCAAGGTTAGATCTCATGGAATACAGGGAGAACTAGCCATTTGGGTACAGAACTGGCTCAAAGGTAGAAGACAGAGGGTGGTGATGGCAGGTTGTTTTTCAGACTGGAAGCCTGTGACCAGTGGAGTGCCACAAGGATCGGTGCTGGGTCCTCTACTTTTTGTAATTTACATAAATGATTTGGATGTGAGCATAAGAGGTACAGTTAGTAAGTTTGTAGATGACACCAAAATAGGAGGTGTAGTGGACAGCGAAGAGAATTACCTCAGATTACAACAGGATCTAGACCAAATGGGCCAATGGGCTGAGAAGTGGCAGATGGAGTTTAATTCAGATAAATGCGAGGCGCTGCATTTTGGGAAAGCAAGTCTTAGCAGGACTAATAAACTTAATGGTAAGGTCCTAGGGAGTGTTGCTGAACAAAGAGACCTTGGAGTGCAGGTTCATAGCTCCTTGAAAGTGGAGTCGCAGGTAGATAGGATAGTGAAGAAGGTGGTTGGTACGCTTTCCTTTATTGGTCAGAGTATTGAGTACAGGAGTTGGGAGGTCATGTTGCAGCTGTACAGGACATTGGTTAGGCCACTGTTGGAATATTGCGTGCAATTCTGATCTCCTTCCTATCGGAAAGATGTTGTGAAACTTGAAAGGGTTCAGAAAATATTTACAAAGATGTTGCCAGGGTTGGAGGATTTGAGCTACAGGGAGAGGCTGAACAGGCTGGGGCTGTTTTCCTGGAGCATCGGAGGCTGAGGGGTGACCTTATAGAGGTTTACAAAATTATGAGGGGCATGGATAGGATAAATAGGCAAAGTCTTTTCCCTGGGGTCAGGGAGTCTAGAACTAGAGGGCAAAGGTTTCGGGTGAGAGGGGAACGATATAAAAGAGACCTAAGGGGCAATGTTTTCACGCAGAGGGTAGTACGTATATGGAATGAGCTGCCAGGGGATGTGGTGGAGGCTGGTACAATTGCAACATTTAAGAGGAATTTGGATGGGTATATGAATAGGAAGGGTTTGGAGGGATATGGGCTGGGTGCTGGCAGGTGGGATTAGATTGGGTTGGGATATCTGGTCGGCATGGACAGGTTGGACCGAAGGGTCTGTTTCCATGCTGTACATCTCTATGATTCTATGACTCTATGAAACTACCAACATTAAGCTATGTTGCTAGATTCAGCAGTGACTATTCTGATTGGTCATTGATTAGTCATCTTGGGAGTCTGTCATTAGCAATTTCATCAACACAACAAGTATTAGAGAGAAAGTATTAAACGTGAACTTTGCTCGAAATTGAAGAAATGGACTCTGACTTCCAAGATCATAAATTAGAGATTATGGCTACAATTTTACACCTTTAACCCTAACCCACATCCTGTAAAAGAATGGCTTTCCCAACAGGGGGACTTTCAGAGTCACCTCTGTGAAGACAGCCCTGGATATTGGGAATAAACAATAGGAACATTGGAGCAGGAGTAGGCAATGTAGCAAGTGTGCCTGCTCTGTGATTCAATCAGATCATGGCTAATCCTTTACATCAATGCCACTTTCGTGTATCATCTCCCTATTTCTTGACCTCATTAATTCCCAGAAATCCATCCATTTCTGACTTGGACACGTTCAACAATAGAGCTTCTACAGTTCTCTGTGGTACAGATTTCCAAAGATTTACCATCCTCTGAGTGAAGACATTTCTCATCTCAAACTTCAATGACCAATTCCTTATCCTGAGCGGAAGTCTCTGGTTAATCACATCCATCTTAACCACATCATCTTAACCACATCCATCATTTCTTGCCTGTAAGAAGTTTGTACATTTCAATTAGGTTATCACACATTCCATTAAAAACAAAAAAAATGTTCATCAATCAATCAATGTCTACAATACAGCCTTTGATGGAGAATTCTGTCTGGAATTTTAACTGATTTTTCTTTTCTCAGGCTATTGATTACTTGTACATTTCTCATTCTTATTTCAAAGTAGGATATTATGACATTCTATTTGAATAGAAATGGAAATCCATGTTGCTGATGAGTGCACCAAAGAGCAATCCTGATAAGGTAGGAAAAGTAATTTTGTTAACTGGAAACCTTCTGACCCAGTTCTCTGTTAAAATATAACAAGCAATTTAAATACACGCATTGTACAAAGATTATAAGACACTAATTCTTCAATGTAGTAGCAATGAATCTTTACAAACATCAATGGAAGATTGTAGAAGAAAAAACTATATACAAGAAATATTGAAAGCTGATGCACTCACTCTTATAGGGCACTGCCAAAGGTTTAACCCCAGTCAATAATCAGCTAGGTATCAGTGTAGTCAATGAAGGTCACATTGCTCGCTTTCCATGATCATGTGACCTTGATCTTTCCTTGGCTATCTAACACAAAGGTCTCATCCTTGTGCCCTCTTGAACCAATGGTGTTCTCAAGACAGTTGACCTGGGTTTCCTGTTGTTGGTTGTCCACCACACTGTAACCTCTTAGTTCTCTTGTCCTGTAGGAGGTCTCAACTCGCAGAATCTATAAGCCTGGCTCCTCAACAATGTGGCTCACAGTCTGGAATCCTGCTCCATTTCCTGGCTGTTCAGCTCTCTCTTTTTCTCTCTCTAACCCATTCACTCTCTCTCACTCTGTCTCTCTGTCTCTCTGTCTCTCTCTCTCTGTCTCCCTCCCCACAAGGGTCTTCCTCCCAGTCCTTCTCTGTACTCAGGATTCAGACTATGGCCCCTTTATCTTCATCCCACACTCTAATTTGGACCTCCTCTTCTGGCCAAAGGATCTCTCCCTTACCAAATGATTGGCTGGCCCAGTGTCTTCCCAAGTCAGCAACCTCTGCTGGTGAGTGACTACTGAGCCTCAGTGGAAGAATGTCCTGCAAGGGCTGGGCTCCAGCCCGCAGCCCATTCGAAAATCAGACGTTGCGACATCAAGGCTCCAGTCACTTTCACTACTGCGGAGTGGCTCAGTGGTTAGCACTATTGCCTCACAGCGCCAGGGACCTGAGTTTGATTCCAAACTTGGGTCACTGTGGAATCTATGCATTCTCTATGTGGGTTTCTGCTGGGTGTTCTGGTTTCTTTTCACAGTCCAAAAATGTTTACATTAGGTCGATTGGCCCTACTAAATTGCCCTGTAGTGTCCAGGGATGTACAGGCTAGGTGCATTAGTGATGGGAAAATGAGGGGGGCTGGGTTTGGGTGGGATGCTCTTTGAGGGTCGGTGCAGACTCAATGGGCCAAATGGCCTGTTTCTGCATTTTGGGATTCTATGATTTCTGCTATGACTTACGTGCAGTTGTGCATCTGCCTCTTAATCATGGAGATCAGACAAGTTAGCTTTAAAATGATAAGGAGCAAAATTTTGCATTAAAATCTTCAAACTCCTTATTTAAATGGCTCTGTGGGAGTATCACCACATGGATTGCAGTAGTTCAAGAAGGTGGTTAACCCTCAGGGATCAACAATAATTGGTGGCCTTCAGTGACGCCCACATCCTGAGAACGAATATGAAAAAGAGCAGAGGTTGAATGAGTAGATAATGCCAGATGGGAAAACAGCCTGACAAAATGAAATGCTTTAAAATAAGTGCTTGACGTACTTTTATTGCTGTATACTCCTCCTGCCTCTCACACTCTGTTTCATATTTAACTGCACTTTTAAAAAGCATTCATGCACGCTTGAAAAATCATAAGGTATGCCTTGTTTTTAAAGGCAGAATCAAAAGCTTACTTATGTCCTAACTGTGAAGGATCTTAAAAGAAGCTTAAAAAGACTGGAGGTGAAATTGGTCTAAATTAGCAAAGCAAGGTACATTGATTGTGAATTTTACACTGGACCCAATTTTCATTTTTATTGATATCATTTGGTGAAGACCTCCTTCCAATCTTTGCAGTCTATTCAGATTGGATGTAGAGAGCAATTACCGGTGATAAAAATGTATTTTTAATTCAGGTGTTGTATGTCCCCACTTTCTCTTTTCATGCATTTTCTACAATTTAAAATTATACATTTTGTATAAGTGGTTATTTACAGAGACAGACAGCGAGATGTGTGATGTTATTATGTTTTAAGTGACCTTTTTCAATCTATCATAGCAGTGCGATTATTTTCATGATATGAACCAGCTTTATTGGAGATTTAATGGGACAATCGTTGAAATTAAGCATAGGATCAAAGTATCTGATTAACACCCACATATTCATTACATTGTAGGTTGCACATTAAATGAATGCTGCCTGCTACTTCTCATGATAAATGTGCACCTTGTGCTGTTAACTGACTAGATGCATCCACAGTTTGCAATTTAAAGGTAGCTTGTATCTCGTAAAAGGGAGGTACATTGCATCTGAATAAACCAATAAGAGTACTTTGTGAACATCATCAATGAAGATTGGTTAAATATGCAAGAGGATATGCAACAGTGCTTTCCAAGAATGAACTGGAGGAGTTAATTGCAAGATGTGAAGAGCAGTAAAGTCAACTTACAAAAGGAAAAGCAGGAAACCCTTGAGCTATATGCTCACGACACTCTAGAAAATGTAATCGATTATGTGAAAGCTGGGAGTGTAGCTTCTGAAAGGTGGATACAATGCAGGGTAAAATTTAACTTTTGGCACAAGTTGAAAAGATTTTCAAATGGAGTATCTCACCAACTGGATCAGTAATCTCACCCATTGCTCAATCCATAAAAGCCACATAAACTACTGATCAGCAAGCTCCATCAATTAGTGTTCAACTCGATCATCCATATGGTTTACTTTAACCTCTCACTTTCTACAACTCATGAACACTGGCAGTGATTCAGTGACATCACTCAAAAGGATTGCAAGACACTCGCTGATACACTGCCCTTTTCTTGCAAGGAGCATAATAGAAGAGAGTGAAACTGACCTGGAGGAGGTCGGGAGGATTGCCTCGCATGTTAAATTCCAAGGAAGAGATTGCATTAACTGTCATGGAACTGGTCTCATTGAGACTTAGGTCCACAAGAAGAAATGGAGGATGAAGATATCTGCATACAAAATCCTCTACAATTTAATATTATATATTTTCTATAAGTGGCTATGTACAGAGACAGACCGTGTGGCAGCCTCTATTGAAACAATTGATGGCACATTAACAGCTGAAGAGTGACCTAGAAAAGCGGAGGAAGAGGCATTTCTGATTTTTCAGTTGGCGGTGAGACCACTATTTCTACACAAAATTCCGGCAACTATGTCTATAGAGTCATAGAGTTGTGCAGCACAGAAACAGACCCTTCGGTTCAACTTGTCCACAGTGACCAGACATCCCAAAACAACCTAGTCCCATTTGCCAGCATTTGGCACATTTCCTTCTAAGCTCTTCCTATTTACGTACTTATCCAGGAGCCTTTTAAATGTTGTAACTGTACCAGACTCCACCACTTCCCCTGGTTGCACATTCCATACACACACCACCCTCTGCATGAAAACATTTCCCCTTAGGTCCCTTTTAAATCTTTTTCCTTTCACCTTAAACCTATGCCCTCCAGTTTTGGAGTCCCCATTCCTGGGAAAAGGTCTTGGCTATTCACCTTATCCTTTCTCCATGTGATTTTGAAAAACTCTGTAAGGTCAATCCTCAATTGCTGATGCTCCAGGTAAAACAGCCCCAGCCTATTCAGTCTTTCCCTATAGCTCAAACCCTCCAACCCTGGCAACATCCTTGTAAATCTTTACTGCACCCTTTCAAGTTTACGATGTCTTTCCTATAGCAGGGAGACCAGAACTGAATGCAATATTCCAAAAATGGCTGAACCAATGTCCTGGACAGTCTAAACATGACCTCCCAGCTCCTCTACTCAATGCACTGACTGATAAGGGTAAGTGTACTGAGTGCCTTCTTCACTACCCTCATTACCCCGTCTACCTGTGAGCCCATCTTCATGGAACCATGAATCTGCACCTCAAAATCTCTTTGTTTGGCAACACTCCCCAGGACCCGACCAGTAAGTAGTCCTGCCCTTATTTGCCTTTACAGAATGCAACACCTCACGTTTATCTAAATTAAACTCCATCTGCCACTCTTCAGCCCATTGGCCCACCTGATCAAGGTCCCATTGTATGCTGAGGTAATCTTCTTCACATGGTGGTACTGTGGCTTAGAAGGTAGCTGCTGCACAGCACCAAGGAGCCATATTTGATTCCATCCTTGGGCGACTGTCTGTGTGGAATTTGCACATTCTCCCTGTGTATGCATGCGTTTCCTCCAAGTGCTCAGGTTTCCTCCACAATACAAAGGTGTGCAGTTTGGGTGGATTGCCCACAGTGTCCAGGGATGTGCAAGCGAAGTGGGTCAGCCATGGGAAATACGGGGTTACTGGGATAGGGTAGTGAGGAGCTATTGTACACTCTGACCCCTCAAGGAACATTGTAAAAAACTCTACTTCTTTAGAGCTTTTCTGCACCTGGATCTTTGTTTGGTGAAACAATCACACATTGCAGGAGAGAGAGAGAGAACCTGCACGGTTACTGCCTTTGCTGTTTGAATTCATATATTGTTGGACATCGAAGTGCATCTGGGAAAATTAACAAACAGTGAAATTCACAACTGATCATGGAGGAACCTGTTTGGGTGAAGGTCACAGCACAGAAGCAGATAAGTTAATCGTTGTTTTAAGTGTGGCCTACAGAGAATCTGCAGCAGTAAGTAGAGTGGGTTTTCTCGTGATTATGTTTTTGGAGGTATATCTCTTGATTAAACTTAAAATATAAGCCATAACTATTAATTTAACCGAGGGCAGTGTTTGTAGAGGAATAAGACGGTGTTAATTTCTGGGTCTGTAGATTATGAAGGAGCAAAAATGGCCTTTAATAGAGTGATATATACATCTTGTCAGATGTGGGAGTTTAAAGAGAGTTCAAGGGTTACCGTGGATTATATCTGCCATAAATGCTGCTGGCTGCGAATCTTATCAGATCGAATGGATCGGTTGGAGAGACAGATTCTAGGTTAGAGTGGTGCCGGAAAAGCACAGCAGTTCAGGCAGCATCCGAGGAGCAGGAAAATCGACGTTTTGGGCAAAAGCTCTTCATCAGGAATGGAGGCAGAGTGCCTGAAGGGTGGAGAGATAAATGAGAGGAGAGCGGGGGTGGGGAGAAAGTAGCATAGAATACAATAGGTGAATGGGAGTGGGGATGGAGGTGACAGGTCAGGGAGGAGGGTGGAATGGATAGGTGGAAAGGAAGATAGGCAGGTAGGACAGGTCATGGGGACGGTGCTGAGCTGGAAGTTTGGAACTGGGGTGAGGTAGGGGAAGGGGAAATAAGGAAACTTGTGAAGTCCACATTGATGCCCTGGGGTTGAAGTGTTCCGAGATGGAAGATGAGGCGTTCTTCCTCCAGGCGTAGGATGGTGAGGGAGCGGCGGTGAAGGAGGCCCAGGGCCTCCATGTCCTCGGCGGAGTGGGAGGGGGAGTTGAAATGTTGGGCCACAGGGCGGTGTGGTTGATTGGTGCAGGTGTCCCAGAGATGTTCCCTAAAGCACTCTGCTAGGAGGCTTCCAGTCTCCCCAATGTAGAGGAGACCGCATTGGGAGCAACGGATACAATAAATGATATTGGTGGATGTGCAGGTAAAACTTTGATGGATGTGGAAGGCTCCTTTTGGGCTTTGGATGGAGGTGAGGGAGGAGGTGTGGGTGCAGGTTTTAAATTCCTGCGGTGGCAGGGGAAGGTGCCAGGATGGGAGGGTGGGTTGTAGGGGGACGTGGACCTGACCAGGTAGTCACAGAGGGAATGGTCTTTGCGGAAAGTGGAAAAGGGTGGGGAGGGAAATATATCCTTGGTGGTGGGGTCCGTTTGGAGGTGGTGGTAATGTCGTCAGGTGATTTGGTTTATGCGAAGGTTGGTAGGGTGGAAGGCGAGACCAGGGGGGTTCTGTCCTTGTTACAGAAGGTTGGAGGGGTGGGGTCTGAGGGCGGAGGTGCGGGATGTGGATGAGATGCGTTGGAGGGCATCTTTAACCACGTGGGAAGGGAAATTGCGGTCTCTAAAGATGGAGGCCATCTTTTGTGTTCTGTGGTGGAACTGGTCCTCCTGGGAGCAGATAAAGCGGAGTGGAGGAATTGGGAATACGGGATGGCATTTTTGCAAGTGGTAGGGTGGGAAGAGGTGTAATCCAGGTAGCTGTGGGAGTTGGTGAGTTTGTAAAAAATGTTGGTGTCAAGTCGGTCGTCATTAATGGAGATGGAGAGGTCCAGAAAGGGGAGTGAGGTGTCAGAGATGGTCCAGGTAAATTTAAGGACAGAGTGGAATGTGTTGATGAAGTTGATGAATTGATCAACCTCCTCGCGGGAGCACGAGGTGACGCCAATGCAGTCATCAATGTAGCGGAGCAAGAGGTGGGGAGTGGTGCAAGTGTAACGACGGAAGATGGACTGGTCTATGTAGCCAACAAAGAGACAGGCATAGCTGGGGCCCATACGTGTTCCCATGGCTACCCCTTTAGTCTGGAGGAAGTGGGATGATTCAAAGGAGAAATTGTTAAGGGTGAGGACCAGTTCAGCCAAACGAATGAGTGTCGGTGGAAGGGTACTGTTGGGAACATCAGGAGAGGAAGAAATGGAGGACTTGGTGGATGGAGGTGTAGAGGGATTAGATATCCATGGTGAAGATGAGGTGTTGGGGGCCGGGGAAACGGAAGTCTTGGAGGAGGTGGAGGGCATGGGTGGTGTCTCGAAAGTATGTGGGGAGTTCCTGGACTAGGGGGAATAGGACAGTGTCGAGGTAGGTAGAAATGAGTTCAGTGGGGCAGGAGCATGCTGAGACAATGGGTCGGCCAGGGTGGTCAGACTTGTGGATCTTGGGAAGGAGGTAGAACCGGACAGTGCAGGGTTCCCAGACTATGAGGTTGGAAGCTGTGGGTGGAAGATCTCCTGAGGTGATGAGGTTCTGTCTGGTCTGGGAGATGATGGTTTGGTGATGGGGGGGTGGGGTCACGGTCAAGGGGGCGGTAGTCAGTTAGAAGCAATGAGGAATTTGCAACAGTAACAGTATGTGATGGATGGCAGTTAGAGGAAGGGGGCAAAGTGTCAGATACCGTCACATAGATGGGTTAACTCCAGGAAAAGTAAGAGAGGTAGGCAGCTAGTGCAGGAGTCTTTTGTGGATATACCCATTTCAAACTGTTTTGAAAAATGTCGGGGGTGATGGATTCTCAGGGGAACGTAGCACGAACAGCCAAGTTTCTGGTATTGAGACTGGCTCTAATGCAACGAGGGGTACGTCGGGTTCCAAGAGATCAATTGTGTTAGGGGATTCTCTAGTCTGAGGTACAGACAGACGTTTCTGTGGCCAGCAGCGATAAAACTGGAATGGTGTGTTGTTTCTCTGGTGCCACGATCAAGGATGTCTCAGAGAGGGTGCAGAATGTTCTCATGGGGGAGAGAGGCAAGCAGGAGGTCATTGTCCACATTAGAACCAACAACATAGGAAAGGAAAAGGTTGAGATTCTGAAGGGAGATTACAGAGAGTTAGGCAGAAATTTAAAAAGGAGGTCCTCGAGCGTAGTAATATCTGGATTCCTCCCGGTGCTACGAGCTAGTGAGGGCAGGAATAGGAGAAGGATTCACATTTCTGAATCATTGGAATCTCTTTTGGGGTAGAAGTGACCTGTACAAGAAGGACAGATTGCACCTAAATTGAAGAGGACTAATATACTGGCAGGGAAATTTGCTAGAGCTCCTCGGGAGGATTTAAACTAGTAAGGTGGGGGAGGTGGGACCCAGGGAGATAGTGAGGAAAGAGATCGGTCTGAGACTGGTACAGTTGAGAACAGAAGCGAGTCAAACAGTCAGGGCTGGCAGGGACAAGGTAGGACTAATAAATTAAACTGTATTTATTTCAATGCAAGGGGCCTAACAGGGAAGGCAGATGAACTCAGGGCACGGTTCGGAACATGGGACAGGGATATCATAGCAATCACGGAAACATGGCTCAGGGATGGGCAGGACTGGCAGCTTAATGTTCCAGGATACAAATGCTACTGGAAGGATAGAAAGGGAGGCAGGAGAGGAGGGGGTGTGGCATTTTTGATAAGGGATAGCATTACAGCTGTGCTGAGGGAGGATATTCCTGGAAATACATCCAGGGAAGTTATTTGGAAAGAACTGAGAAATAAGAAAGGGATAATCACCTTATTGGGATTGTATTATAGATCCTCTAATAATCAGAGGGAAATTGAGAAACAAACTTGTAAGGAGATCTCAGCTATCTGTAAGAATAATAGAGTGGTTATGGTAGGAGATTTTAACTTTCCAAACATAGACTGGGACAGCCATAGTGTTAAGGGTTTAGATAGAGAGGAATTTGTTAAGTGTGTACAAGAACATTTTTTGATTCAGCATGTGGATGTACCTACTAGAGAAGGTGCAAAACTTGACCTCCTCTTGGTAAATAAGGCAGGGCAGGTGACTGAGGTGTCAGTGGGGGAGAACTTTGGAGCCAGCGACCATAATTCTATTAGATTTTAAATAGTGATGGAAAAGAATAGACTAGATCTAAAAGTTGAAGTTCTAAATTGGAGAAAGGCCAATTTTGACAGTATTAAGCAAGAACTTTTGAAAGCTGATTGGAGGCAGATGTTCACAGGTAAAGGGACGGCTGGAAAATGGGAAGCCTTCAGAAATGAGATAACGAGAATCCAGAGAAAGTATATTCCTGTCAGGGTGAAAGGAAAGGCTGGTAGGTATAGGGAATGCTGGATAACTAAAGAAATTGAGGGTTTGGTTAAGAAAAAGAAGGAAGCATATGTAAGGTATAGACAGGATAGATCAACTGAATCCTTAGAAGAGTATAAAGGAAGTAGGAGTATACTTAAGAGGGAAATCAGGAGGGCAAAAAGGGGACATGAGATAGTTTTGGCAAATATTATTAAGGAGAATCCAAAGAGTTTTTACAAATATATTAAGGACAAAAGGGTAACTGGGGAGAGAATAGGGCCCCTCAAAGATCTGCAAGACGGTCTTTGCATGGAGCCGCAGATAATGGGGGAGATAGTAAATGAATATTTTGCATCAGTATTTACTGTGGAAAAGGATATGGAAGATATAGTCTGTAGGGAAATAGATGGTGAAATCTTGCAGAATGTCCATTTTACAGAGGAGGAAATGCTGGATGTCTTGAAACGCAAAAAGGTGGATAAATCCCCAGGACCTGATCAGGTGTATCCTAGAACTCTGTTGGAAGCTAGGGAAGTGATTGCTGGGCTTCTTACTGAGATATTTGTATCATCAATAGTCACAGGTGAGGTGCTGGAAGACTGGAGGTTGACTAATGTGGTGTCACTGTTTAAGAAAGGTGGTAAGGACAAGCCAGGGAACTATAGACTAATGAGCCTGACCTCAGTGGTGGGAAAGTTGTTGGAGGGAATCCTGAGGATAGGATGTACATATATTTGGAAAGACAAGGACTGATTCGGGATAGTCAACATGGCTTTGTGTGTGGGAAACCATGTCTCACAAACTTGATTGTGTTTTTTGAGAAAGTAACAAAGGGGATTGATGACAGCCAAGTGGTAGATGTGATCTATATGGACTTCAGTAAGGCGTTCTGAGCTGAAAATGTGTTGCTGGAAAAGTGCAGCAGGTCAGGCAGCATCCAAGGAGCAGGAGAATTGACGTTTTGGGCATGAGTCTTTCTTCATTTCCTGAAGAGGGGCTCATGCCGGAAACGTCGATTCTCCTGCTCCTTGGATGCTGCCTGACCCGCTGCGCTTTTCCAGCAACACATTTTCAGCTCTGATCTCCAGCATCTGCAGTCCTCACTTTCTCCTTCAGTAAGGCGTTCCCCATGGGAGACTGATAAGCAAGGTTAGATCTCACGGAATACAGGGAGAACTAGCCATTTGGATACAGAACTGGCTCAAAGGTAGAAGACAGAAGGTGGTGGTGGTGGGTTGTTTTTCAGACTGGCGGCCTGTGACCAGTGGAGTGCCACCAAGGATTGGTGCTGGGTCCTCTATTTGTTGTCATTTACATAAATGATTTGGATGTGAGCATAAGAGGTACAGTTAGTAAGTTTGCAGGTGACACCAAAATTGGAGGTGTAGTGGACAGCGAAGAGGGTTACCTCAGATTACAACAGGATTTGGACCAGATGGGCCAATGGGCTGAGAAGTGGCAGATGGAGTTTAATTCAGATAAACGCAAGGTGCTGCATTTTGGGAAAGCAAGTCTTAGCAGGATTAATAAACTTAATGGTAAGGTCCGAGGGAGTGTTGCTGAACAAAGAGACCTTGGAGTGCAGGTTCATAGCTCCTTGAAAGTGGAGTCGCAGGTAGATAGGATAGTGAAGGCAGCATTTGGTATGCTTTCGTTTATTGGTCAGAGTATTGAGTACAGGAGTTGGGAGGTCATGTTGCAGCTGTACAGGACATCGGTTAGGCCACTGTTGGAATATTGCGTGCAATTCTGGTCTCCTTCCTATCGGAAAGATGTTGTGAAACTTGAAAGGGTTCAGAAAAGATTTACAGGGATGTTGCCAGGGTTGGAGGATTTGACCTATAGGGAGAGTCTGAACAGGCCTGGGCTGTTTTCCCTGGTGTGTCGGTGGCTGAGGGGTGATCTTAATGAGTTTTACAAAATTATGAGGGGCATGGATAGGGTAAATAGACAAAGTCTTTCCCTGAGGTTGGGGAGTCCAGAACTAGAGGGCAAAGGGGATGAAAGGGGAAAGATATAAAAGAGACCTAAGGTGCAACCTTTTCACACAGAGGGTGGTACGTGTATGGAATGAGCTGCCAGAGGAAGTGGTGGAGGCTGGTACATTTCAGAGCCATTTGGATGGATATATGAATAGGAAGGGTTTGGAGGGATATAGGCTGGGTGCTGGTAGGTGGGACTAGATTGGGTTGGGATATCTGGTCGGCATGAATTGGTTAGACCGAAGGGTCTGTTTCCATGCTGTACATCTCTATGACTCTCTGACAATCACAACATTACTCAGGCAACTGTTTAAAATAGCTTTTGGGACCCAATGACTTGTTCACTTCCTGATCTCATTCTTTAAAAATATTCTGTTATTTCCATGCAGATTTCCTGACCGCTTCCTCAGATGAACAGGTCAAATAAGAAGATGATGGGTGTATGTTGGGTATCATTGGATTCCAGTCCAACTTGAAAATTAACAGCCAAACATTAGGAGGCAGTCCAGAAAATGAGAACTAAAGAACCAATTGTCTGGATTTTGCAGGAAAGTTGGTGTTGAACTATTAGTTATTGCTATTATTATGACTCTGAAAATGTCCATAACTTCAGGATGTCTGCAAATTAACGTAGAAATTCAGACTTTGCTACCTATCAGTCAGAGCTCGGATGGAGCCTGCCCTGTGGCTCCTCCCAGAGCCAGCAATCACTGGGATTTTCACATTTCTTGCTTCCACATCATCACTTGAAAACCTAAAAATGGGCGGCACGGTGGCATAGTGGTTAGCACTACTGCCTCACAGTGCCAGAGACCCGGGTTCAATTCCTGGCTCAGGCGACTGACTGTGTGGAGTTTGCACGTTCTCCCCGTGTCTGCGTGAGCACCCTCCGGGTGCTCCGGTTTCCTCCCACAGTCCAAAAATGTGCAGGTCAGGTGAATTGGCCATGCTAAATTGCCCGTAGTGTTAGGTGAAGGGATAAATGTAGGGGAGTGGGTCTGGGTGGGTTGCGCTTTGGCGGGTCAGTGTGGACTTGTTGGGCTGAAGGGCCTGTTTCCACACTGTAAGTAATCTAAATCTTTACATGTCAAATCCAATGGTAATCTCTTTTTAATAGCAACATGTTTAATAAAATTTGATAGACAATGGAAATGACTGTGAAAATATAATTTCATAATTGTGAACTCTTGTTTAATGATTTGTAAGCAATTTTTAAAATTGATTTTTAAAATTAAAAGATTTTAGTCCTTCATCCCATACACATGTCCTAACATTTGATTTGCTCAATACAAAATTTTTTACAAGTGATTGTCACTTTCGAGGTCTCAGCTTCTTGTTTGGGAGACTTAAAAATCCTTTAGTGTGCGTTGATATTTCGGTATTTGTCTGACTTCATCATTCCTGATGAAGGACTTTTGTCCAAAACATCAATTCTCCTGCTCTGCGGATGCTGCCTGAACTGCTGTGCTTTTCCAGTACCACACTCTCGACTCTGATCTCCATCATCTGCTGTCCTGATTTCAGTGCCACTCCATGGTATGAGTGCCGAGTAAAGAACACAGCAAGCAGAGTCACTGCTTAAGACTTGAGGTGAAATGCCCACCATGACTCTGACAATCTCTTGAATGAGATTTATGTTTGTGTCAGCAGTGGCTCTCCCTCTTTCCCTACTGATTGCAATATATGGCCCTATCTTACTGCACAGTGGGAGGCTATTGAGCCTATTAAGTTTTTACCACCTCTTTGAAAAGGCTATTGAATTAGTCATACTAGCCTTATCTTTCTCTAGCCCTGCAATCTTAAATTTTCCAGGGGATTCAGGTAAAACAACAGTATTTCACACAAAATGTAACATTCACATGGGCCCTGATAATCCAAGAATGAAATTTTCCAATGCACTTCACTCATTTATACTTACTAACAAGCAATTGTCACCATTCAATGAAAAAGTATGTGAAGTCTTTCAAAAATCTTTGATATTCTAACCTAAATTTATCAGATTTAGCATATTTTCGTAACTTTATCAGATTAACAGTTGAAAATGTTTGCACACATGACCTGACCACTGGCAGCTTCATCATTGCCTTCCCCAACCCATTGTTCTCTATTTAGAACTCAACTGAATGCTGCTTTCCCTTTGCCATCATGTGTTTTATTGGAGCTGCCCATTACTGGTTGGACAAATTTTACTTTGGTGGCCTGGTGAATTTGTTCTGATTGGTTGAATTGACTGAATTGATAGCTTTGCTCTCTGAACAATATTGCTGTTGTTTCTACGATGTTGAATAAAGATGTTTTGGTACGATTGATATTTTATACCCTATCTGTTCAGAGATATTATTGCATATCTCTGCTGTAGATGGGACCTAAAACTGAGCCTCCTGGCTCAGAACACAGCCACTTTGTCACAAGAGCTCTTTGGTGTTATACATTACTATAGAAAAAAACCAATAAGTATTAATCATAATGAACAAATAAGCTCACACCCTCCTTTTCAATTACCATTCTCCCAACAAACATGCAAAAAAAGTTAAAATACATATGTGTACCCTGTACAAGTATGGGTAATAAGATCACATGCCTGTCAACAAGGTCTATTAGTCATTTTCTTTAACAAATCCAGAATAACACTAGCCTCAACTGGATTTTCAATTTATTACATGTGGCAAGTGGCTTATATTTTGGACACCACTGTCATAAAATAAGGACTCGACACCCTCTTTCTGGTTCTAGGTGTCATTAGCCTTGTTTTGAAGGACAGAGGTTCTGCCCTTTGGGCCAATCAGGAAATTCTACAATTGTCAGTGGCCCAACTTTAAAGGATGAGTAGAGTTTTGGTCTGTCAGAAATTAAGGAGTATCAGGAACAGGCAGTGAAGTGCAGGTTACTGATTAGTCATGATTGTACTGGTGAAGCAGATTCATTAGGCTGTGTAGATTGCTCCTGTTCCTATTTATTATGTGCTTACATGCTTATCAATAAGTCAATGCCTTGGTGTTGCAATTCTCAGGGCAATTATTTCAGGGGAATTCAGTGCAATAGGAAAGGCATTGAAATAAACAGCATAAACTGCTTCAAGGGGTAGTAGGCTCACTTTCTTCAGTTGGGGAGGGGAGAATTGAGGCAAGTGCTGGAATTAAGTACTGAACCAAAATGAAACAATTTTTAAATTCTGTGCCGAAACTTGCAAGAGTTCCTATTAACATAAAATAACAACATGTAATTTTAATCAATCTATTTGAAATTCCTGCTTGTTTAACAAATAATTGGCAATACTTCAATTTCAATTACCTTACCTTTGTTACACTGTGACCTAATGGTCTGGCTGGCCTCAATCACTTAAGTACAGCCTCATGATGACCATTTTCACATCAATGATAGATCAACTGTTGTCAAGTACAAGAAATGATTTTCAGAGATTTTGTGTGAGCCATAAAATGCGGGTCATCCAAACACTGCTGCCTGTATATTAACTCACACCAAGACCTGGATCTTTGATCCTGGCTATGATAGAAGTGAAAACTAGACTTACGAACCATCAGGTCAATTCCTCACCTCCATCCCACTTTTACTGAGGGATTTTTTAAAAGTTCACTCATGGGATGTAGACTAGCATTTATCGCAAAACCTAGAGACCAGTTCAGAGTCAACCACATTGCTATGGGTCTGGACTCACAATGTAGACCACACCAGTTGAGAATGAAAGATTTTTTTCCCTAAAGGGCATTGGCAGCCCAGATGAATTATTTTCCTTCTGACAATTGGAAACAACTTTATGGCCATAATTAGATACTTAATCCCAGATTTTTTTTTCATTGAATTCAAATTCCATCTGCTATGTTGGGATTCAAACTCAGATCCTCAGACTATTATCTAGGTCTCTGGATTAGGTGACTAGCAATAATATTGCTAAGACCATTGCTTCACCAGGAATTGGGATAACCTGCTTGCATGAGCTAGAGGTGACTGTCCAGTCTCATCCTGAACCTTATTGAGTCCAATTAAAGGAATTTTCCAGTCACCTTCCAGTTATCATCCTGGTGGGTTGAGTTTAGCAGAAACTCTCACTGCCTTCCACAGACTGCCCTGTCACTCACATCGCCATTCCATCTAGCAACCTCTAACCACCATCAATAGTGATGGCTTGGATATGCTGCATGTAAATTTTAACTAAAACGTCAAAATGTTGGAGGACGGGCAACTCCATCTTGAAGTACCCAGTCTCTTAGTTATTTGCTATCACAGCTTCACGCCATGCTCTCTGATAAACCATCTCTGATTGGCCCAGTGGTTTTAAAAGCTGAGTCAGAAGTCTGGGCCCTTCTTATCCTGGGTTACCTGGTTTGGTTGCTTGTGGGCATGGGTCAAGGTCAGTCCGTCAGGTTGACAGAAATACAAGAGAAAATGGGACAGGAGAAGGAGACTTAGCAAATTGTCCTTTGGAACTGAGGACTGCGGGCAAAGGGAGCAATGGTATCTTTCAGGGAGAGATAATAGCATGGATGGGAAGGAAGAGAGGAGACACTCATGCATGGTCAGTGGTACTCCAGTTTCAAATGGGGGTGACTGTATGACCACAGACATGATCTTTCATAAGAGATGGATGGAAAGATGGGCAGGTGCAGGCTCATGTAGATAGGTTCATTAGGGACCTGGGAGATGAACCACCTTTGGGGATTTGGGAAGGACTCTCAGAAAGAGGATTTGGATGTTTGGGAACTCACTGAACAATTGAGGCAGAAGCTGAGGAGCAGTCACCGTCACCTTCCACCTTGGTGGCAATTGAAAGCAAACCATTGCAAAGAAAATGGCTGAAGCTACATATGGAGTTGGCATGGCAAGTGATTTGAATTGTGAAGGAGGGGGCTGCAGGACTTTGAAGAGAAAGAAAATTGCACCGAGAGCAATGTACTGCACAGGACATCTACAAGGGTGTCTAATGTCTGATTATCGTAATGCTTTGCCATCCTGTTGGTGTGGCACCTCTCCGTCTCAGATATCACTCATTCACACCAATACTTTTAGACACAGAGGATGGGAAAGAATAGGGATGTTCTAGGAGGAGGAGGAGGAGGAGGAGGATCAATGTTGTCAGCACTAATACCCTCTGTAAGCATTTTTCTCTTTGCTTCCAGATGCTGCAGCAAGCTCTCAGCACTCACGTCCATCCATGGGACATTGTCTGTGGCTATGAACTGATACCTCATGCTGGAACAATGACATTTGGGGTCATGGATCAAAACAAATGGCCAGATGTAAGGTGTGAGAACTGACACACATAAAAATATGCAAAACACCTTACCGTGCATTGGCACCCATGTCACCAAAGTGCAGTCAATAAGTCTTCTCCTTTCTCTTCCTTCCATTAGATCTGAAAGCACTTCCTGGTTCTGAAGTTGGGATGAAGGGAACATGCTCAGTAGTGAAACTCAGTAGTCCTGGATGTTTAGTCAGGTGACACTGTGGGGGCTTGTGAATAGATTGGTCAGGAAAGCCAAGTATATTCCCACCAGAGACAAGTTGACCGTCCTCGGTATGAACCCCAGGAATCAAATGGGGCAGGCAGGGTGCAGGTGGAGGACCTGGCACCTCTGGGGTTCCTGAATGGAGGCTTCTGAGGGGGCTGCATGTGGTTTCTCCTCCTGCTGGGTACCTCTTGGCATCTGCCCTAACTCATGAGGAAGCGGGAGCAAGAGTGATCGCTACGTTCCCCGTCTCCCTGGCACCATGCCTTTGAGGAATTATGGCTTGAGGGGGGTGGGGGGGAATGGAGTCTAGGTGTGGACCTCTCCAATAGACTCTGACTACACTGGGCCTGGCTCTATGTGGCAGGTGCCAACCTGCCCATAGTGTCAGACAGATAGTTACGTGACTCACTGCACTGCTGAAGCCTCTGGGCAATAAGGACCTCCCACATCCCTGCCTGCTGCTCTTGTTCCTCACTGGGCATGTGGACAACGTCCATGATTGCTGACACTGCAGGGTCCCCTCCTGCCTGGGGCAGAGAAGGTGCTTGGTCTCTGACTGTCCTCTGAGTATCAGTAGCCTGGAGAGGTTCTTCCTTGACTGGCTGTACAGCTAGAGCAGTGAGGTGCTGATACACATGGCTGAAAGGCAGTGAGCAGCTTTGAGGTAGTGAGTAGGCAGAGCACAGAACGTGCTGAGTTGGTGCTGTTGGATGTTGAAGGGTGGTGACAGCGAATGATGAAAGATGCTGTGGGCAGTTGTGAGAGTGACAGAAAATGAGATGGTTTGAGGGTGGTACATCAGCAGAGATAGAGTGAGTATCAGGTGGCAAAGAAAAGAGTATAATATTTACCCAGCTGCAGTGGAGAAAGTCAAGGACAAGCTGCTGGCCATTCCTGTGATACTCTGGCCAACACTGACCCAGGTGTTGACCTTGCTGCAATATACCAGGGTCATGGCCTCCTCTATCAGACCTCTTTGAATCTCTCCATGCGATCACCTCCTCGACAGGACCTTGCTGTTTAGGGAATCACACTGCTTTCTTCCCTATTTCCAACGTCTTCTGGAAATACCCATGACCAAGCAGCACATTTTTGGAATGCTAGTGCTCTATTGGGTATACGAGACAAAAAAACTGCAGATGCTGGAATCCAAAGTAGACAGCCAGGAGGCCGGAAGAACACAGCAAGCCAGGCAGCATCAGGAGGTGGAGATGTCAACGTCTTGGGTGTAACCCTTCTTCAGGACACATTTGGGTGTACAGCAGCCCTTTGAAGATGGTGCAGCCACACGAGCTGCCCATCTTTCAGTGGATGAATGCTGAGCAGCATTTTTCTGAGAATAGTAAGATGGGAGATGCAAATGATGGTAGCTATAGTGGAGGATAGATAGTTAATGAGGGAAGTTTGGTAAGATACAATAAGAGAGCTCATCAGGCCATGTGGCAGAAGTCTCTCCAAAATAATTAACAGAACTCAAACTTAGCCCTATGTCTCCTTCTCCACTGTGCAATATTTTTCATGACACGCTGTACGTTTCTAATCTTGTCATCCTTCAATTAAACAGCCTCACATCAATGTTGATGGCATTAACAATCAGTTTAAATGGGTTTGTGAAGTCAGTGCAGCTAAACCCAGTGTGGTTGTCAGCATAGCTTTCAAGTTTTCAAAGGCACCATTCATACTCTGGCATTCGTTCAAGTATTCTGCCTTTTTTCAACAAATTTTTTATATGTGCAAAGACAGCACTGAAGTTTACAATAAAATCTATTCTTGATAATAAAATGTAAACTTGCATATTTTGTCCCAAACACAGGAAAATCCAAAATACTCCATAATATCAGTTCTTGAAGTTCAACTTGACACTGCTCCACAGTATACTTCAAATCAGACAACTTGGCTTTGGCAAATTCATTGTTTGCCAAATTTATAACCAAATTGGCTTTTTGTAGCCAAACAGTTCAGTCAGGTTTGGCTAAAGAGAAACTAAATTGCCAATGTATACAACACAGTTACATAGTTCTTCAATGATTTTATTGGTTAATAATTGAAATATTGCTGGTACATTTTTCATTCAAAAAGCATGACATTGCTGTAATAAAGTCCAGATGGTGTTCCAAAAGCAGACATTTCTTTGACGCTATCAGTCAACAGAACTCACCAATACCCTTTTAGCAAATCAATTTTGTGACTTTTCATGCAGATCTAATTTGTTCAATACAATCCTCCAATTTTGGAATAAGTTACATTTTTTGCTTTTGTTGCTCCCTGTCCATATGAGCAAAAAAAGAGAAAAGCTTGTGAACTCTTAGGAGGACACCTAATGACAAATGGGAGTAAATGAATTCCCTTTCCAAATTATTGGGACATATATGATATGATCACCAAATTTGATGATCATTGGAATTATGTAAGCAGCCCCAAACAGTTAACCATGATACTCAAATAAGACTCCCAGCAGATGTCCATTGCTCAATAGCTGGTATTTGAGGTATTACCATTTCCTCATTAATACTATGTATCCTCAAGTAATAGCTGATCTCATGTAAAGGTTGACCCCTTATTTTTGCCAAATAACCTGGAATTTTCCACATATCTTATGTAAAAGTCGACCTTGTTCTTCACAGATAACAGATCAACATTTATGAGTCAGTATGCTGGCCGTCACATCCTGTTTCAGCTTTCCAGTCTGCTGGCTGTTGTGTTCCACTCCAGGTTTACAGACCTACCATAATTTGTTTTTTTCTTCTTTATTTGTGTAGAGATTAATTGGGCTTCTGCTACTGGTACGGTATCGAATTTTGGCAGGCATGAATTTCAGCCCCTCAAAAATAGTAGCCATGTAGTAGTCAACCCCATAAATTTAACCTTAAAAAGTAGTCAAAGAAATTGACTATTGCTTGACTATGTATGATACTTTGTCTTTCAAATTTTTTTACATCCAAGATCTAGTCACAACACAGTCAGGAATAATCCAGGATGATCGTCTTGTAAAATTTCCATTTCTTCTACCTCCCTTGATTGTTTTTCATTACCCTTGTTGAGGTCAATATTTTTGAACCAGGTGGATCATTTCCCAAAATAAAGTCAATTCCTTCAATAGGAGATGTTTTATTACCCCCACAACAACTTTTCAATTTATCAAGTCACTCTTTAATCTGACTGAGTGTAATGAGACTTGCTTGTAACCTCCATGCATATCTCTAATTAATATTTTCTCATTCATTATTCTCTCTAGAAGACGAAACATAGCCAGCATCAGTAATTGACTTCCTTTGTTGTCTCTCGATATCTTTTTTGGTTTACCGCCTTGATTCTTTTGAGAGACAATACTCAAAACCTCCAGCAGTCTTATGTCCCTTATTAATATTTAAAAAGAATTTTCATGACTGTCCAGAGCCACCTCTCCCTTCTTAGTACATTCCAAGGAAACATGTTGTCATTGTACTATTGCTATAGTTTGAATACCTATTTCCTTTTCTGATACCACATTCTTAAAGATTTATTAAACATTCCCATCATTGGATTCAGTCTTCCATTTAATTTCCAGCAGTTGCATTTGTTATGCCTAGCCTTATTATTATGGGAGCATGTTACGGTTTTTACAGCACTTTTGTCTGCTCTTTAATACAAGTACTTCTTCCATCTGCAGATTTTCTATTCTTTCAATTTTCTTGTAGATTTCTGTGTGACCAACATTATTCCTAGAACTGCCAAAATACACAACCATAGGCATCTGCCAGAATCTGCCAGGTGGTGAATCTATGGAATTGCTTACTGCAGAAGGGTATCAAGGCTGGGTCATCAAGTACATTCAAGGGTGAGATAAATAGATTTTTCATCAGTGAGGGAATCAAGGGTGATTGGGAAAAGGCAGGAAAATAGAGGAGAGGATTCTCAGATCAGTCATGATCTCGTTGGACTGAATAGCATTTTTCTGCTCCTATGTCTTATGATTTAGAACTATATCAGCTTTCCTTCACTGTCATTTGGTCAAAATCTGGAATTCTCTCCCTAATGTCATTGTGTGTATGGCAACACAGATGGACTCCTGTGTTTCAAGAAGTTATGTCACCACCATTTTCTCAAGGACAATTAGGAATGGCTAACAAATGCGACCTTTGTGGGATGCCAACATTGCAGGAAAGAGTAAAAACATGTCCCATCATCTCTGTGCTCACTGAATTAAACTGACTACCCCTTTTAAGCAATGCTTCAGTTTTAAAATTCACATTCTTGCTTTTAGATCCCTCCATGTCCTCTCCCTTTCACAACTGTATAATCTCTTTCACCGTCACACTATCCAAGATATCTGTGTTTCTCTTGTCTTTTCAACCTCCTTTATTTTAACCTCTCAATAATTGATAGGCATGCCTTCAGCTAACCAAGCTCGAAACTCTAGGATTCTTAAGTTTAACTTCTCCATCTTACTTTCCCCTTGTAGGGTGCTCTTTAATACTTATCTCATTCGCCAACAGCCACTTAACCTAATGTCGCCTATGTTGCTCAGCATCAAATTTTGCTTTACAATTCTCCTGTGATGAAGCTTAGAACATTTTGTTTCATTAACAATCTAATATGCATACATGTTGTTGTCAGTAATGTAAACCAATCATCACTTACAGTCATAGAGTTATAGAGATGTACAGGATGGAAACAGACCCTTCAGTCCAACTCATCCATGGTGACCAGATATTCCAACCTAATCTAGTCCCATTTGCCAGCACTTGGCCCATATCCCTTGAAACCCTTCCTATTCATATATTGCAATTGTACCAGCCTCCACCACTTCCTCTGGCAGCTCATTTCACACACCCACACCACCCTCTGCATGAAAAAATTGCCCCTTAGGTCCCTTTTAAATTTTTCCCTCTCACCCTCTCACCCTCCAGTTCTGGACTTCCCCACCTCAGGGAAAAGACTTTGTCTATTTACCCTAACCATGCCCCTCATGATTTTATAAACCTCTATTGGTCATAAGGTCACCCCTCATAAGGTCACCCCTCATCCTCTGACACTCCAGGGAAAACAGCCCCAGCCTACTCAGCCTCTCCCTGTTGTTCAAATCCTCCAAAATGTTATGTCCTAAATTTACTGTTTACATATTTTATTGGAAATGCTCTTGACAACAAATTTCTGAATAAAAAAAATGTACAGGGAATGCAATATGAAAACAAAACTTAGAGGAAGGCTATGAAAGTACTATTAGACCAGCTCGCTTGTCACATCTACTAGGTTAACATTATTCAACATGCCCATTAATATGCTAGCAATATGCTAATAATATTGCTCCTGGTTGAGGCTAAAAGCTGGTATTCAGATGAGTAGTGTATTAAAGATACAAATATCAGGAATTCCTTTCCATTTTTTTCATATCTCCAGGTTCTGTAGCTGCCTTCAGGGCACTATGGTTTGTTGCAGCAGATTAACTTCAATTGCCTTTAGTTTGTTCGAGGGGACTGTGATTAACTCCACAAGACTGTGGTTTGTTCCAACTGCAGTTCATCCACGACTCTAGTTATCTCCTGAAACTGAGAAAGGTCCGTAATACTATGGTTTACCTCTGGGAGACCACAGTTAGCTCAACACCACTGCAATTAGCTCTATGACATGTATGTTAACTCTAGAATAGGGTGCATGAAGGTATGCATAGCCACAGCTGATTATACTCCAGAAAGCCGTGGAACCACCAGGAAGCTGAGATTTCTTTACCCAGGAGTTTGTGGTTAGTTAAGCAGAACCACTTAACTTCAGAAGAAAGCAGTTAATATTGCATGAACTACAGATTTCCTTTGATATCAAGATTTTGATTATTTATAGAGGGATTATGAATGAGATCTATAGCAGAAGAACTCCATTGAAATATGTTTTACCAAGAGTTGATTATTATTTATTGATTCATGTACAATCATAAACAATGCTTCCTGCAAAACGTCCAGGCACGATGAATAGAAATGTTGACAAGTAAGTCATTTTGAACAATTATGTGAATCACGACAAAGTAATTTTAAGGCCGTTTTACATAATGTTGCTTGAGGCCTTGAGCTGAATCATAAAAGAGGTAATGGATAATTATATTCTTCTGCAAAGTTTTCACACTTATATGAACCCTCAGATTCACATAACACAGGGATAACAAGGCTAACATTATTTATTACATTACAAGCAGCTGTAGTTTTCTAACTGACTCGAACTTACAATTTAAAACTATCCAGTGGTATGAAAGTTGTACTTCCAGATTTTATTCTTTTGAACAACATTGCTTTCTCAGTTTATAGAATAGATATTTATCTTTACCACTTGTAAGAAAAGCACAGCCCTTCTCAATTTGTTTTCCATTAATTTAGTTTTATCCTTATGTGTTTACTTCCTCCCTACTTAAGAGAAAGACATAATCAACCTCTGCTTTGAAAAGGTTTCATAGATGTGAAGTTAAATTAATGCAATAATCATGATAATAATATTAAATAAATGCCGCATGGCTTCCTTCTGCACCATAACAATTCTGTGATTCTATGAATGTTTCTAGTAAGTGAGTTATTGATAAAAGGTCATGCACTAATGGAGATGGACTGTGTGAACTAGTCAGGGAGACAGTCAAGTGGTTTGGATGGCACAGAATCCTTACTGTGCAGAAAGAGGCCATTTGGCCCATCTAGTTGATAGCCTGTCAAAGACATTCCTATCCAAACCCAGCCCCCCTACCTTATCCTCATGGCTAATCCACCTAATCTGCACATCCCTAGACACTATGGACAATTTCCCATGGCCAATCCACCGAACCTGCACATCTTTGGACTGTGGGAAGAAACCAGAGCACCCAGAGGAAACCCATGCAGGCACAGGGAGAATATGCAAACTCCACACAGGCAGTTGCCCAAGGCTAGAATTAAAGCTGGGTCCCATGTGCTGTGAGGCAAAAGTGCTAACCACCAAGCCACCAGGAATTACTTGAGTCAACTTCCTGGTATTCATGTAGGTATTCATAGCTGAAAGCGGGGAACACCAATAGATCCAAGACAATTGCAGCAGCAGAAGAAATGGAAGATAATATAACATCCTCAGACATTTGATCAAGATGTGGTCTGAAGGCCTCAACATCATGTCCTGTCTTCAGAAGGTGAGAAATTGGAGGAAAAGGCTTTCCCCCTCTATTTATCATACGTGGAGCCACAACCCAACACCGAAACACTTGGTTTACAGGAAATAGCAGGAATGGGGTGGATAGCAAGGAAATGGATTGGGATTGGACTGGAAACTCAGGACATATCTCCTCCCCCTACCAACATTTATTGGCAGGGCTAGAGTGACCAGTGGAATATTTAAGATCAAACCAAATGAACAAAATTTACCAAATAATATCCCAATGAGGAAATACACCAAACAATGTTTCACTTTTTAATATTTTTGATTTGAGATGAACCAAAAGCAATGTCAATTAAGCATTTAACTGAAATATCAGTGTTGAGATAAACTATAAATTAAACATAGAATAACATATACTACAGAGTTCCCAGTTGATCTACTCTTCTGCACCCTACCGACCAATCAATCTCAATTACCCTAACCTGCATCCACCTACCTTCCCCCAGCCCCACCCCCAGTCCCCTATTTATCTCACAGTCCCCTTCCCACCGCCACATTGCTGATGAAGGGCTTTTGCCCGAAATGTTGACTCTCCTGCTTCTTGGATGCTGCCTGACCTGCTGTGCTTTTCCAGCGCCACAATTTTCGACTCTGACTCTCCAGCATCTGAAGTCCTCACTTTCTCCCAGCTCCAGGTTCTTCCAAACTCGGACCCTCTGCTGGCAAAATTGTGACTTATTTTCTTCAAGAACTTAGTCAATGTCTTCACAGGCAGCAGCATCCATGTAAACTGGGGTCTTCCTATGTCATCTTGCACGCAGCAACACACTCCTTTGTGGATCCTTCTCTCCTTATAGTCCAACAGGTTTATTTGGAATCACTAGCTTTCTAAGCACTGCTTCTTCATCAGGTGGTTGTGAAGCAGGACCATAAGACACAGAATTTATCGCAAAAGATTACAGTATCATGCAGCTGAAATGATGTATTGAACAAACCTGGATTAAGTCTTTCATCTTTTAGAATTGGTTTGCTAGTTTCAGTTCTTTAATATATAAATCCCAGAACTTCTTTGAAGTCACATTCTCAAGATAACTTAATGTTTTGTAACAAAAGGTGCCATCTCAGCTCAGACAATACATTAAAGGTGTGAGGTTAAAGTCTACCTATATCCCAATCTTGAGTCAGACTGGTTCTATTTCTAAAGTGGAATTTACAAAAGTCTGACTCAAGATTGGGATACAGGTAGACTTTAACCTCACACCTTTAATGTATTGTTTGAGCTGAGATGGCACCTTTTGTTACAAAACGTTAAGTTATCTTGAGAATGTGACTTCAAAGAAGTTCTGGGATTTATATATTAAAGAACTGGAACTAGCAAATCCATTATAAAAGATGAAAGACTTAAACTAGGTTTGTTCAATGTATCATTTCAGCTACATGACACTGTAATCTTTTGCTATAAATTCTGTGTCTTATAGTCCTGCTTCACAACCACCTGATGAAGGAGCAATGCTTAAAAAGCAAGTGCTTCTAAATAAACCTGTTGGACTATAACCTGGTGTGTGATTTTTAACTTTCTCCACACCAGTCCAACACCGGTTCCTCCAAATCATGGCTAACCTCTGTTTGTTATTGTAACATGGGACGGATGTTAGCTTCATACAGTATGGCTGACTGTGGGCATCTCTCTAGCTCTCCCAGCTTCTGTGTTCGTGGGTGCTACAAGGGCTTCTTCACTTTAATTTCTTTCTAGTTACCCATATTTTCAGATAAGTATTGCTAGGTTAGATGGACTTGTATTTCTTATTTCCCTACACCTCCACACACATCATTTACTGTGTCCTTTGCACCCGATGTGGTCTCTTCTACATTGGGGAGAGAGAGAGCACCAAGTTGCAGAACATTTCAGAGAACATCTCTGGGACACACTAGCAACCCCACTGCCCTGTGACTGGACATTTCAACTCTCCCTCCCACTCCGCCAAGAGCATGCAAGTCCTGGGCTTCCTCCACCACCAGATTCTAGCCACCAAACGCCTGGAGGAAGAACGCCTCATTCTCCTCCTTTGGGATTCTCAAACCACATGTGACCAATGTTGATTTCACCAGTTTCCTCAGCTCCCCTCCCCCCACTTTATCCCAAACCCAACTCTCCAACTTTGCATTGCCTTCTTAAACTGTCCTACCTGTCCATCTTCTTTCCCACCTATCTGTTCCACCCTATCACCATCACCCCCCCACCTTCATCTACCTGTCGCATTCCCAGCTACCTTTCCCCCAGCCCCATCCCCCCTCCTATTTATTTCTCAGCCCCCTTGGGCCTCCACCTTATTACTGAGAGGTCAACTCTCTTGCTCCTCGGATGCTGCCTGACTGGCTGTGTTTTTCCACCACACACTTTTAGACTCTGTATTTCTTTTTGTCCAAATATTAAAACTGATTCCTGTACAAGTGATACAAACTCATAAAGTACCTTGTCAAATGTTTCAGAAACAGAAGATTTCCCAAATGCTTCAAAATAATTAAAATTTTCCTTAACTTGATGTCTTCTAGATCAAAGGCCATAACACCTTTGATGATTTCGGTTAAAGTGATAGAGAAAAATTATATGCCTCTATAATGAAAGGTATTACATTTCAGATTTGAAAGCCTGTCCAAGACAGTCAATTAGAGAAAGCCAAAATAAATGGCAAGAAATTACATCTAGTAGAATTGAGCATTCAGATATAACACTATATTCTCATGATAAATATCTTCCTTAATATCCTTTCATGCAATAACTACAGCACCTTGGTACATTTCCTCTTTGGAACTCAGGAGCTGGAGTGGGTTATTTAGCCCCTCAATTCTACTCCATCATTCAAATTACGGCTCAAAGCCTCAACAACACATTCCTGTACTATCCCCATATCCGTTGATGGCGTGAATAACTAGAATGACATCAAGAGATATGGGAGTATAAATCTCCCTTTGAGCTTAGTTAATGACAGAGCTTTCACAACACTCTGGGTTAGAGAATTCAGAAGGTTTGTTATCTTCTGAGTAAAGTCATTCTTCCTTATGTCACACTGCATTCCCTGGTTCTAGACCCCTCGACTTGGTGAAATATCCTTACTGCATGTTCTCTGCCTATCCCTTTAAGAATTTCATAAGTTTATTTAAGTTCACCTTTCCTTCTTCTAAACTCAGAGAATACTGATCCAGTCTCTTTAACCTCTCCTCACAGGACAGTCCCATCATCAGTGGAGTCAATCTGGTGAATCTCCACTTCACTTCCTCTACAGCAAGTACATTCTTTGTAAGGCAGAGAAACAGAACTGCACGCAATACTAAAGGCCCTGTCCTAACAGCACATGTTACAGGTAAAAATATCCAATATCCTCATGTCACAGGGGTGAGCTGTCTCCAATTTTGTGTTGTTGATTTGATTTGATTTATTGTAGTCAGATGTACCGAGTGAAAAACTTTGTTTTGCAAGCAACACAGACAGATCATAGCAAACAAGGACATACAGGTGCTTAGACAGAGCGAAGCATACAAAGTTATGGCCATACAGGAGGTGCTGAAAGCAAGTTCAACATTAGCAAGATCAGCATTATTTGAAGTTAGAGAGGTCCATGCAGCAGTCCAACCACAGGGAAGAAACTGTTTTTGAACCTGTTGATGCATCTGTTCAAGCTTCTGTATCTTATACCTGATGGAAGAATTTGGAGGAGAGCATTACCGGGGTGGGAGGGGTCTTTGATGATGTTGGCAGCCTTTCCACAGCAATGAGAAGTGGAAATGGAGTCCATGGATAGAAGGTTGGCTTCCATGATGGTCTGGCTGTGCACACAACTTTCTCTAGTTTCTTACAGCTCTGGGGAGAGCAGTTGCCATACCAGACCATTATGCATCCAGACAGAATGCTTTCTATAGTGCACTGGTAAACATTGATGAGGTGTCCTTATAGACATGTCAAATTTCCTAAGCCATCTGAGGAAGAAGAGACGTTGTTGTGCCTTATTGACTGTCGCATCTACATGGGAGGTCCAGGATAGACTGTTGGTTATCCTCACTCCGAGGAGCTTGACACTCTTGACCCTCTCAATCTCAGTTCCATTGATGTAGTTACAGGTATGTCCTCCTTTTTTCCTGAAATCAATGATCAGTTCTTTTGTTTTGCCAACATAGAATTAGAATTAGAATCCCTACAGTTTGGAAACAGGCCCTTCAGCCCAATAAGTCCACACCGACCTCCAAAGAGTACCCCACCAAATCCATTCCCCATTACTTTACATTTACCCCTGACTAATTCACTTAACCTGAGAGAGATTGTTGTCATTACACCACAGCACCAGGCACTCTATCTCCTTCCTGTATTTCGACTCATCATTGTTAGATATCTAGCCTAACACAGTGGTGTCATCAGCAAACTTGTAGATGGCATTTGTACAGAATTTGGCCACACAGCCGTGGTTGTACAGAGAGTACAGTAGGGGCCTGAGGACGTATCCTTGCAGGTAGAGAAAGTGCTATTGTCCATCTTCACAGATTGTGGTCTGTGGATCAGGAAACTGAGGATCAAGTTGCAGAGGGTGGAGCCAATACCTAGGTCTCAGAGTTTTGAGATTAGTTTGGAAGGTATTATAGTGTTGAAGGCTGAGCTGTAGTCAATGAGTAGGAGTCTGACATCGGTGTCCTTGTTATCCAGATGTTCCAGGGATGAGTGTAGGGTTATGGAGATAGTGTCCGCTGTGGACCTATTTCAACAGTAGGCAAATTGCAGGGGATTTGAGGCAGGCTGGGAAGCTATTGAACTATTAGACTCAGCTAGTATATTCCTGGCTACAAATGAGGTATTGTTCTGAAGCTCTGACAGAGACTGAAATCACATCAAGAAGACTGAAAGCCCATCACTTGGCCATTTCTGAATCTGAAAGAGCAAGGAGCAAATTATTGCCGACGAACCATAACTAAATCACAACCCTCGATATACATCCTAAAGTTGTATGTGGGATTTATATAACACGAAGACCAAAGACTGTTCAAGCAAAGCCACAGTTACAGAATTTGAAGGAATACCCCAGGTATTCCTATCACTATCTATTTCATCCTCTGCTTGTTTGCTCCTCATCTTGTCTCTGATTAATCGTCAGGCCTTTGGACCTTTAGCTGAAGGGTTTTGCACTCTGCATTGCAAAATTAGACAGACGCATGTGTAGACTGAGTGTTACCAGTGCCTTCACAATTAATTGGAAAGTGGCCAAAACGATGCAACAAGGCATGATGAGGTGTCTTCCTATCACCATATTGTTTTGCTATTGGAGGGATTCTGGACAATTGGCTGCCCATTAGAAACCTAATTGAGCCAGTTATGGTCAATGAGTGGCCTCTTCATGCTGCTATAGGTGTTTTGCTTGCATCATGGAGGGCAGGCGGCTGAATGAGGAAACTGCCCAGTGAAAACTGATGGAATTCCAATTGGATCCAGGGGCCAGGGCCCTCATATCTCAATAGTCACGGAACCTTTGAAGAAGACTAAGTGAGGGTGGCCAGGAGGACCAGCCCAACCATCGTGATGGAGGTTTCAGAGTGCACAATGTCACCCCTTCATGGCCATGTTTGAGGACCCCGGTCTCCAGTTCTGTCTGGGTTTTTTTTATTAATTAATGTGATGAGGGCATCACTGGATAGGCCAGCATTTATTGCCCATCCCTAATTGTCCACTGGGCAGTTAAGAGTCAACTGCATTGTTGTGGTTCTGGAGTCACATTTAGGTCAGACTACATAAGAATGGCAGTTTCCTTCCATAAATGACATTAGTGAGTCAGGTGGGTTTTTACGATAATCAACAATTGTTTTGTGGTCATCATTAAACTCTTAATTTCAGATATCTATTGAATTAAAATTCCACCATCTGCCATAGTGGGATTCCACCAGGCTTCACTGGGCAATCTCCCCATACAGCAGCATACCCTCTGTGATGTGAGGCAGCTGTCTAGGTACATGTGGGTATGAATCTGCCTCTATTGTGGATCTGCCCTGGCATCTTCAAGTACCTACCCATTCTCATCTTTAGACTTTAGAACCATTGGCTTGTGCAGAGGCTGAATCTGAACATGATTTTAACTTGGTAGTGTTTGGACACAATACCAGATATATTTATCAAATGTGAATAAATTACAGCAATCTTTTCAGTCAGTAGCCATTTTCCCAATGTATCCAGGTACACTGATGTTGTATGAGGATGTGCATTTGCATTTTTGATACTGCTATGTGCAGAAACGTCATTTGGATTTGTTTGGATAAAATAACCAATTTCCTAACTTTACACCTTATTTAACTATCAATTTGATAAACTTTTGTGATTGCCTGGTACTTGCAATATTATCAAAACTGTACTCATGAATACATCTGAGTGCTCCATCTAGTGTACAGTTACATTAATGCAGTTCTGACGAAGGGTCACGGGACTTAGTCATAGAGTCATAGAGATGTACAACACGGAAACAGACCTTTTGTTCCAACTAGTACATGCTGGCCAGATATCCTAAATTAATCTAGTCCCATTTTGCCAGCACTTGGCCCATATCCCTCTAAACCCTTCCTATTCATGTACCCAGCCAGATGCCTTTTAAATGCTGTTATTGTACCAGCTTCTATCACTTCCTCTGGCAGCTCATCCCATACAAGCACCACCCTCTGCATGAAACACTTGCCCCTTAGGTCCCTTTTATATCTTTCCCCTATCACCCTATACCTATGCCCTCTAGTTCTGGACTCCCCACCCCAGGGGAAAGACTTTGTCTATTTATTCTAGACAGAGAGAGAGTGTCTAAGACAGACAAACAGAAAGGCCAGTACATCAAAAAGAGGAAGCAGGAAAGAGAGAGACAAGGAGAGGAAAACAGGAATGGAGTGAAGGCCAGGAGTGAAATAAAATACAGCTGGATATATAGAGAGAAAAATAGAAAGAGAAACAGGCTATAAAGATCATTAACTCACTGGCCTTGCTTGTGGATGCAAACATTTCTATACAATGTGCCAGTTTGGAGTTTCTCTGCAGAATCCTGCTTATCAGAGTGACACAGCAGCCTGCTTTATCTCAAAGTCTTCTCCTGTTCCTATGTATCAGGCTCTAGATGAGGTTGAATGGTCTCCTGCAGTTGGGGGAGGGAGGGGTGGAGGTGGGTTGGGGTCTCAATGGCCTCCTCCTGTTCCTCTCCATTTCTGAGCAACACACTTTCAGGAAATGTTGAGGGGTTGAAGACAGAAAGAGAAAGTGAGGACTTGCAGATGCCGGGGAACAGAGTCAAAAAGTGTGGTGTCAGAAAAGCACAGTCAGCCAGGCAGCACCCGAAGAGCAGGAGAGCTGACACCCCGAGCACAAGCCCCCATCAGGATTTGGAGAGAGTATCAAGGAGATTTACCAGAATGTTAAGGGGTAACATAGAACACTACAGTGCAGTACAGGCCCTTCGGCCCTCGATGTTGCGCTGACCTGTGGAACCAATCTGAAGCCGAGGCCGCCTTGCTGATCTTTGAGGGGCCCTTTTCTCTCCCTAGTTACTCTTTTGTCCTTAATATATTTGTAAAAACTCTTTGAATTCTCCTTAATTCTATTTGCGAAAGCTATCTCATGTCCCTTTTTGCTCTCCTGATTTCCCTCTTAAGTATACTCCTACTGCCTTTATACTCTTCTAAGGATTCACTTGATCTATCCTGTCTATACCTTACATATGCTTCCTTCCTTTTCTTAACCAAACCAACAATTTCTTTAGTCATCCAGCATTCCCTATACCTTTCCTTTCACCCTAACAGGAATATACTTTCTCTGGATTCTCTTTATCTAATTTCTGAAGGTTTCCCATTTTCCAGCCATCTCTTTACCTGCGAAAATCTGCCCCCTATCAGCTTTTGAAAGTTCTTGCCTAATACTGTCAAAATTGGCCTTTCTCCAATTTAGAACTTCAACTTTTAGATCTGGTCTACCCTTTTCCATCATTATTTAAAATCTAACAGAATTATGGTTGCTGACCCCAATGTACTCCCCCAGTGACACCTGCCCTGCCTTATTTCCCAAGAGTAGGTCAAGTTTTGCACCATCTTGAGTAGGTACATCCACATACTGAATCAGAAAATTGTCTTGTGCACACTTAACAAATTCCTCTCCATCTAAACCCTTAACATTATGGCAGTCCCAGTCGATGTTTGGAAAGTTAAAATCCCCTACCATAACCACCCTATTATTCTTACAGATAGCTGAGATCTCCTTACAAGTTTGTTTCTCAAATTCCCTCTGACTATTAGGGGATCTATAATACAATCCCAATAAGGTTATCATCCCTTTCTTATTTCTCAGTTCCACCCAAATAACTTCCCTGGATGTATTTCCGGGAATATCCTCCCTTAGCACAGCTGTACTGCTATCCGTTATCAAAAACACCACTTCCCCTCCTCTCTTGCCTCCCTTTCTATCCTTCCTGTAGCTTTTGTATCCTGGAACATTAAGCTGTCTGTCCTGCCCATCCCTGAGCCATGTTTCTGTAATTGCTATGATATCCCAGTCCCATGTTCATCTGCCTTCCCTGTTAGGCCCCTTGCATTGAAATAAATGCAGTTTAATTTATGAGTCCTACCTTGTCCCTGACTGCCCTGACTGTTTGACTCGTTTCTGTTCTCAACTGTACCAGTCTCAGATTGATCTCTTTTCTCACTATCTCCCTGGGTCCCACCCCCCCACCTTACTAGTTTAAATCCCCCCAAGCAGTTCTAGCAAATTTCCCTGCCAGTATATTAGTCCCCTTCCAATTTAGGTGCAATCTGTCCTTCTTGTACAGGTCACTTCGACCCCAAAAGAGATTCTAATGATCCAAAAATGTAAATCCTTCTCCCATACACCAGCTCCTCAGCCATGCATTCATCTGCTCTATCCTCCTATTTCTGCCCTCACTAGCTTGTAGAACTGGGAGCAATCCACATATTACTACACTCGAGGGCCTCCTTTTTAAATTTCTGCCTAATTCCCTGTAATCTCCCCTCAGAGTCTCAGCCTTTTCCCTTCCTATGTTGTTGGTTCCAATGTGGACAATGACCTCTTGCTGGTCCCTCTCCCCCGTGAGAACATTCTGCATCCTCTTTGAGACATCCTTGATCATGGCACCAGGGAAGCAACACATCATTTTGCTTCTGGCACAGAAACGTATGTTTGTACCTCAGACTAGAGAATCCCCGAACACAATTGATCTCTTTGAGCCAAACGTGCCCCTCATTTCATTACAGCCAGTCTCAATACCAGAAACCTGACTGTTCTTGCTACGTTCCCCTGAGAATCCATCACCCCCTACATTTTCCAAAACAGCATACCTGTTTGAAATGGGTATATCCACAAAAGACTCTTGCACTCGCTGTCTACCTTGCTTCCCTTTCCTGGAGTTAACCCATCTATGTGACTGTATCTGAGACTTTCCCCCTTCCTATAACTGCCATCCATCACAATAGACAATAGGTGTAGGAGTAGGCCATTCTGCCCTTCGAGCCTGCACCGCCATTCAATATGATCATGGCTGATTATCCTTAATCAGTATCCTGTTCCTGCCTTACCTCCATGACCCTTGATTCCACTATCCTTGAGAGCTCTATCCAACTCTTTCTTAAATGAATCCAGAGACTGGGCCTCCACTGCCCTCTGGGGCAGAGCATTCCACACAGCCACTACTCTCTGGGTGAAGAAGTTTCTCTTCATCTCTGTCCTAAATGGTCTACCCTGTATTTTTAAGCTATGTCCTCTGGTTCAGCAGTCACCCATCAGCGGAAACATGTTTCCTGCCTCCAGAGTGTCCAATCCTTAAATAATCTTATATGTCTCAATCAGATCCCCTCTCAGTCTTCTAAACTCAAGGGTATACAAGCCCAGTCGCTCCAGTCTTTCAGTGAAAGGTAATCCCGCCATTCCAGGAATTGACCTTGTGAACCTACGCTGCACTCCCTCAATAGCCAGAATGTCTTTCTTCAAATTTGGAGACCAGAACTGCACACAATATTCCAAGTGTGGTCTCACCAGGGCCCTGTACAGCTGCAGAAGAACCTCTTTGCTTCTATACTCAATCCCTCTTGTTATGAAGGCCAGCATGCTATTAACCTTCTTTACTACCTGCTGTACCTGCATCACATACTGTTGCTGTTGAAAATTCCTCATTGCTTCTAACTGTCTCTCCAACCGATCCATTCGATCTGATAAGATTCGCAGCCAACAGCATTTATGGCAGATATAATTCACAGTAACCCATAAACTCTGTTTAAACTCCCACATCTGACAAGAAGTACATATCACTCTATTAAAGGCCATTTTTGCTCCTTCACAATCTACAGACCCAGAAAATAACACCGTCTTATTCCTCTACAAATACTGCCCCAGGATGGACACCTCAGCACCACACTCTACCGCAAACCCACACACAACCTCACAATGCTACACTTCTCCAGCTTCCACCCAAAACATATTAAAACAGCCATTCCCTATGGACAAGCCCTACACCGGATCTACTCAGGTGAGGAGGAATGTGACGGACACCTGGAAGTACTCAGGGATGCCCTCACAAGAACGGGGTACGATGCTCAATTCATCGACCGCCAGTTCCGACGTGACACAGCAAGGAACCGTAATGACCTCCTCAGGAGACAGATACGGGCTGCAACTGACAGGGTACCCTTCGTTGTTCAGTACTTCCCAGGAGCTGAAAAATTACGCCATGTTCTTCGTGACCTACATTATCAATGAGGATGCGCACCTCATCAAGACCTTCCCCACACCTCCACTAGCCACCAAACCTCAAACAGATCATTGTTTGTAGCAAACTGCCCGGCTCTCAGGACAATTCCATACAACCCTGTCACGGTGGACGCTGCAAGACGTGTCAGATTGTGGACATAGATACTACTATTACGCATGGGAACACCTCCCACCTTGTACATGGCAGGTACTCATGTGACCCAGCCAACGTTGCAGGCAAGGATGCCCGGAGGCATGGTACTTTGGGGAAACCGAGCAAAGGCTACGACAATGGATGAATGGGCACTGCACAACAATCAACAGACAGGAGGATTCCCTCCCAGTTGGGAAACACTTCAGTGGTCCAGGACATTAACCCTCAGACCTTTGGGTGACCATGCTCCAAGTTAGACTTCGGGACAGGCAGCAGAGAAAAGTGGCCTAGCAGAGGCTGATAGCTAAGTTCGGTACCCATAGGGAGGGCCTCAACCGGGACCTTGGGTTCATGTCACATTACAGGTAATCACCATTGCACTACACACACACACACAGATATTCCTACACACACACACGGACACAGTACACACAGATGCGCACACAGACACCCACATACACCCTTATAGACACACACACTCCCACACTCACACATGCACGCCCTCACAGACTTAAGACACTCTGCACTCACTACAAACACACACACACACTTTCTCACACTCACAACCCCCACCTCAGACAGACACACACACACAGACAAGACCCACATGCACACATATATTTTGTGCGGTGAATTTGTACTTGCAGAGTTACATTGTACTTTGCTCAAAAACTGCATGCATTCATGTAGAACTCTGAGCTCAAGAACTGCATGAATTTATGTAAAACTGTTATCTCACTTTTTACATTAGAATCAATCTAAACATCATGGCATAGACAGAGAACACAGGAGGCTAACACCTTCAACATATTGTCTAGCTATCACCATTGTTAACAGCTAACCTGAGAATGCAACTTTAAAAAAAAGGTTTTGTGATTTACACATGAAAGAAGTGAAACTATCACTATATTCTAACAGATGAAAGGCTTAACAGACAATCAATTTTTCAATGTATAATTTCAGTTACATCACACTGTAAATTTTTGCTAAAAATTCTGTGTTAGGATTGATCCCTCCACTATCACCTGATGAAGGAGCGTTGCTCCGAAAGCTATTGTGCTTCCAATTAAACCTGTTGGACTATAACCTGGTGTTGTGTGATTTTTTAACTTTGTACACCCCAGTTCAACACCGGCATCTCCAAACCAGGTTAAATTAATAGTTATGGCTTATATTTTAAGTTTAATCAAAAGACATATCTCCAAAAAACATATAATCAAGAAAGAACCCACTCTACAGATTCTCTGTAGGCCACACTTAAAACAATGCTTAACTTATCTGATTCTGTATTGTGAACTTAGCCTAACAGTTCCTCCAAGATTAGTTGTGAATTTCACGATTTGTTAATTTTCCCACATGCACTCCGATGTCCAGCGATACACGGATTCAAACAGCAAAGGCAGTAACTGTGCAGGTTCTCTCTCCCCCCCCCTCTCTCTCTCTCTCTCCTGCACTGACCACACCATGTGCTTCCTTTGTCTGTTGTTCTCCCTTTTAAAACTGCTGGTGTTTTGACTTTTTTTTGCCAAAGTTCCAAAGCAATGCAACAGCCTATAAAACATTAAATGCTGCTTCTGGAATTCGAGGAAATAATCTCCAGCACCGAAGGAAAGTGAACACTGACAACCGATTCCCGACACAAAATTCCATACCCACCGATTGATGAGGCCAGAGCGGTAGATATGATCTATATGGACTTCAGTAAGGCGTTCGACAAGGTTCCCCATGGGAGACTGATTAGCAAGGTTAGATCTCATGGAATACAGGGGGAACTAGCCAATTTGGATACAGAACTGGCTCAAAGGTAGAAGACAGAGGGTGGTGGTGGAGGGTTGTTTTTCAGACTGGAGGCCTGTGACCAGTGGAGTGCCACAAGGATCTGTGCTGGGTCCTCTACTTTTTGTCATTTACATAAATGATATGGATGTGAGCATAAGAGACACAGTTAGTAAGTTTGCAGATGACACCAAAATTGGAGGTGTAGTGGACAGCAAAGAGAGTTACTTCAGATTACAACAGGATCTTGACCAGATCCAATGGGCTGAGAAGTGGCAGATGGAGTTTAATTCAGATAAATGAGAGGTGCTGCAATTTGGGAAAGCAAATCTTAGCAGGACTTATGCACTTAATGGTAATGTCCTAGGGAGTGTTGCTGAACAAAGGGGCCTTGGAGTGCAGGTCATAACTCCTTGAAAGTGGAGTCACAGGTAGATAGGATAGTGAAGAAGGCGTTTGGTATGTTTTCCTTTTTTGGTCAGAATATTGAGTACAGGAGTTGGGAGGTCATGTTGCAGCTGTACAGGACATTGGTTAGGCCACTGTTGGAATATTGCGTGCAATTCTGGTCTCCTTTCTATCGGAAAGATGTTGTGAAACTTGAAAGGGTTCAGAAAAGATTTACAAGGATGTTGCCAGCATTGGAGGATTTGAGCTATAGGGAGAGGCTGAACAGGCTGGGGCTGTTTTCCCTGGAGCATCGGAGGCTGAGGGGTGACCTTATAGAGTTTTACAAAATTATGAGGGGCGTGGATAGGGTAAATAGGCAAAGTCTTTCCTCTGGGGTGGGGGAGTCCAGAACTAGATGGCATAGGTTTAGGGTGAGAGGGGAAAGATATAAAAGAGACCTACGGGGCAACGTTTTCACACAGAGGGTAGTACGTGTACGTAATGAGCTGCCAGAGGAAGTAGTGGAGGCTGGTACAATTGCAATATTTAAGAGGCATTTGGATGGGTATATGAATAGGAAGGGTTTGGAGGGATATGGGTCGGGTGCTGGTAGGTTGGACTAGATTGGGTTGGGATATCTGATCGGCATGGACAGGTTGGACCGAAGGGTCTGTTTCCATGCTGTACATCACTATGACTCTATGACTCCTATCTATCACACACTATTCCATTATGATCTATATGTTTATCCAATGACCATTTAATTGCCCTTCAAGTTGACGAGTATAATACTGTTGCGGACAATATGTCCCATGTCCCTACAACTCTCTGAGTAAAGAAACTACATCTGACATCTGTCCTATATCTATCAATTTAAAGCTATGCCCCCCTCATGCTAGTCATCACCACCATCACTGTGCACCCAATCTAACCCTCTGATTATCTTACATGTCTCAATTAAGTCACCTCTCACTCTTCTTCTCTCTAACGAAAATGGCCTCAGTTCCCTTAGCCTTTCCTCGTGAGACCTTCCCTCCCATACCTAGTAAATCTCCTCTACACCCTTTCTAAAGCTTCCACATCCTTCCTATAATGCGGTGACCAGAACTGTAAGCAATACTCCAAGTGCAGCCGCACCAGAGTTTTGTACAGCTGCAGCATGACCTCGTGGCTCTGAAACTCAATCCCTCTCCTAACAAAACCAATACACCGTATGTCTTGTTACCAACCCTAACAACAGTCTCCAGTTAACCTGGAGAAGCATTCAAAATGATCAGCTCTTAAGTTACTCTTCATCCTGTTCTTTCAGGACTGTCCCTGGAGCCAAACTAGAAACTGAACTTGGAAAGAGGACATTAAATAGACTCTTGGTCAGTTCTGAGAAGTTCCTATAGAAATTAAATCTAAAAAAACCCACTAATTTGGAGTTACAAGGTTTCAATCTGTTGCCTTGCAACCTCCAGCCGTGAGAACAGAGAAACCACCTTTGTAAGACACATGCGCGCAATACAAGCGAAAAGGAAGCAGAAGATGGGGTTAGAATAGGGATCAGGAGCATCCACGCTTCGAGCACAAGCCACCCCCGGAATGAAGCCCGTGGCCCAAGGGGGCTGAGAGATAAATGGGAGGGAGGTGCAGCCAGGGAGAAGGCAGCTGGGAACGCGACAGGCACATAAAGGTAGATGAATTGAAAGGTTAATTAACTGTGTTTCTCTCTCCACAGATACTGCCAGACCTTCTGAATTTTTCCAGCATTTTCAGTTTTTGCTTTCCATTAAAGCAATAGTAGTTTGTCTTTTTCATGGAAACTCTGACAATTCACCTCCATTTTGAGTCATACGGTAGTACACTGACTATAATACTAGTTACTAACCTCAATACCCTGACTTCAAACTCCACTGTGCAAAATCAAATAATTTGTGACATAATCCAAGGAAACTGACATGAAATCTGCTATATTGTCACAAAACAAAACAATGGATTTCTTAATGTGCTTCAAGGAAAGAAACACACTGATCCTGGCCTGTATAATCTGCTTCTCCATGCACTGTCTGCTCATTCATAATGTCCTTTGAAGTGGCCTAGCCAGAGACTTGTTTTTGAATAAACACACCTAGAAAAAGGACTACCTTCTGTTTCAAGCAACTCAGAATAGGCAGAGTTGCTTATGCGCTCACCACAAATATAATAAATGGGGTTTCTAGGTTATTTTTGAGACCATGTAAAGTGGTAAAATGTGTGCAGATATTAATTTTGATAACATTAATACTGAAATAGTCCTTGGTGCAAATTAAAATTTGCAGCCTAACTTTCTTAAATTTTCATCTTGCCAGTTTTACAATTTACAGTACACAAATGTGTACAACTCAGACTAATGACTGTACTACTATTCTGCATGCAAATTTGATCATATTGATAATGAATGGTGAAGATGAAAACTATCCTTACCAATTAGGTGAAAACAGTCTGTGTTCACCTCTATGAAAAGCTCTTTTGCCTCTTCATGAGCACACAGTGTAAGCAGTTTGGAAGTTGGAAAGGGAGGGGAGAGGTGTGTAATCCAAAGGGATGGTGTAGAGTGGACAGCTATTACATTCTCGATTGATTCTCCACATCACTCTACTCATTCCACATCACACTCCCACCACCACACCCCTGATTCACTGGGGTCCTTAACTTGCTGACTAAATGTCACATCTATCTGCCGTTGGTATTCTACCTGAAGTGAAGGGAGGTGCAGCTGCATCTTTCTTCCACAATGACCCTCCCTCATCCCCTCACTAGGGCCTCTACACTGGGGAGACTGGACGTCTCCCAGCAGAGCGCTTTAGGGAACATCTCCGGAACACCCGCACCAATCAACCACACCGCCCTGTGGCCCAACATTTCAACTCCCCCTCCCACTCTGCCGAGGACATGGAGGTCCTGGGCCTCCTTCACCGTCACTCCCTCACCACCAGACGCCTGGAGGAAGAACGCCTCATCTTCCGCCTCGGAACACTTCAACCCCAGGGCATCAATGTGTACTTCAACAGTTTCCTCATTTCCCCTTCCCCCACCTCACCCTAGTTCCAAACTTCCAGCTCAGCACTGTCCCCATGACTTGTCCTACCTGCCTATCTTCTTTTCCACCTATCCACTCCACCCTCCCCCCGCCCCCGACCTATCACCTTCATCCCCTCCCCCACTCACTTATTGTACTCTATGCTACTTTCTCCCACCCCCACCCTCCTCTAGCTTATCTCTCCAGACTTCAGGCTTTCTGCCTTAATTCCTGATTAAGGGCTTTTGCCCGAAACATCGATTTTACTGCTTCTCGGATGCTGCCTGAATTGCTGTGCTCTTCCAGCACCACTAATCCAGAATCTGGTTTCCAGCACCTGCCTGCCTGTCCGGCTTCAGAAAACCAGGTCCATTTCCAGAGACCCCTCCATGGCTGCTTCTCTGGAGACTACCTGCAGTTGATAGGTACCTGGACAGGGAAGGCTTAAATGGATATAGATTTAAATAGAACAAAAACAGGTCCTTTGGTTCAACCATGCCAATCATAATCCCAAACCAAATCAGTCCTACCTGCCTGCTCCTGGCCCATATCAATCCAACTTCTCCTGTTCATGTACTTACCCAAACATCTTTTAAACATTGTAACTGTACCCACATTCACCACTTCCTCAGGAAGTTCATTCCATACATGAACCACCCTCTGTGTTAAAAAAAATGACAAATGAGACAGGTTCAGTTTAGGAAACCTGACCTTGCATCCACATGGAAAAATAGATGACAAGAAAAAGAAAATTGGCTTATAAATATAAAAATGTCAGAAATAGGAGCAAAGGTAGGCCATTCGGTCCCTCAAGCCTGCCCCACCATTCAACAAGATCATGGCTGATTTGCCCGTCTCAGCTCTTCCATTGTGCCAGCTCCTCATTGCCCTTAACTCCTTAATATTTTAAAAATCTATCAATTTCCCCAATCAATATTTCCAGTGATGTAACCACCACAATTCTTTGGAGTACAGATTTCCAGACTACCATCATTGTCTTCTGGGAGAAGGAATTCCTGCACTCTCAGTGTCTCCTTTATCTGTAACTATGTCCCAAGTTCAAGATTTCCCAACTGGTGGAAACATCTTTTCAACATTTATGCTGTCAGGGCCTCTCAAACTCTTCTACATGTCAATGAGATTACTCCCTCATTCGTCTATACTCTAATGAACAAAGACCTAACCTGATTAGGTATTCTTGACAAATCAATTGCTTCAACTAAGGAATCATCTAATGAATCTCTTTTGAAAGCTGCCAATACCAACATGTGCTTCCTTAAATACTAGGACTAAAACTGTACATATTACTCCAAGTGTACACCAGTACTGTTATAACAAGATTTCTCTATTTTTAAACTCCAAACTCTGAGCAATAATGGCCAAAATCTCATTTGTCTTTTAAATTACATGCTGCACCTGCATACTAACACCCACATCCCTCTGCACACCCACATCCCTCTGCACTACACTTTTCTTTTACAATTTCTCTCCAGTTAAACAATAGCCAGGCTTTGATTCTTCCTGCCAATGTGTAAGATCTCACCTTCTTATGCTCCATCTGCCAAGTCTTAGCCCACTCACTCAAGATATCTACACCCCTTGAGATTCCTTATGTCCTCCCTTCTATTCTTGCGAGGTTACCCCACTGGTACATATTGGCTGGTGTGGAGAGATATTTAAAGTAGAATATTGCTGACCTGCTCAAGTATATGAAAAAGCAACACTTGGCTTAAAACCTACATAAACAATAGTAGTCTCCTTGTAAATTACATTACAATTTACAGTTCAAAAATGCAGTTGAAGATTGCAGCAACAGGCTGGGCACAAGCAGAAAAGTAGAAAAAGATTGTTTGGCTCAGTCGGCTTGATAGAATGTGACATAACTGTTTTGTGCCATTTTCTAAGAATGTCTAACACAGGAGAACTATAGAAGGAATAGGGTCACAAAACGGTCAGTTGAAATAAACATCACAAGTTTGGAAGAGTAACCGGGACAGGGAGAGAATGGAGTTCCAAGTAAGAGTCATATCGGACTCGAAATATGAGCTCTATTTCTCTCTCCACAGATGCTGCCAGAACTAGAACTTGCTGTTTTTATTTTAGATCTCCAACATCTGCAGTATTTTGCTCTATTTCGGACAGGTAGACTGTTTTGTTTCCATGGAACTGAGATGGATAACAAGACTACTTATGCCAAGAGAAGGCACTGGCACTGGGCTCACTTTTTCTCCTGACCAAGTGTATAATCTCTCACTTTCCTATATTAAACTCCCTCTGCCAATTTTTGGACATTCACTCAGCCTACCTTGCAGTTTCCTTGTGTCCTCAATCCAAGCGCTGGAAAATGTTCAATGAGTTGATCAAGGTAACGAGGAACTATCCTACCATTTCTTCTAAGGGCAACAGCAAATTTCTCATTTTGAAATTAACAAATAGACTTTAACTAACTCTTTTCTGGATTAGTGGTTCTGGAAAAGCACAGCAGTTCAGGCAGCATCCAAGGAGCAGTAAAATCGACGTTTCGAGCAAAAGCCCTTCATCAGGAATAACTAACTCTTCAAAGTGCATGGGATCATGACTGGGAACTGACATCCCCATAGCTCCTTTTGCATTTGAAGAGTATAGCTGTCTGAGGGCCAACAGCTACTTAGCATTTGGTCAACCATTAGTCCCACCAAAGTGTACACAAGCCCCTTTTTAACCACAAGTAGAAAACAGACACGCAATGTTTGTTCAGGCAAATGCTGAACCTTGACCTCTCAATGTGAGGCCTGGACAATTTCAACTTCCAAACCTTATCTGCTTGTGAGTTGGCAATTGTTTGTCTCAAGATTAGAGTAGTGCTGGAAAAGCACAGCAGGTCAGGCAGCATCCGAGGAGCAGGAAAATTGACAATTCGGGCAAAAGCCCTTCATCAGGAATGAGGGCCTGACCTGCTGTGATTTTCCAGCACCACTCTAATCTCCAGCATCTGCAGTACCCACTTCTGCCTAATTGTTTATCTCAGCTTGGCATCAAGTGACAGTTGGCTGGAGGGTGGGATCAAAAAGTGATTAGTGCTGTCCAAGTGAGCGGCAAGGTGGCACAGTGGTTAGCACTGCTGCCTCACAGCGCCAGAGACCGGGGTTCAATTCCCACCTCAGGCGACTGACTGTGTGGAGTTTGCACGTTCTCCCCGTGTCTGCGTGGGTTTCCTCCGGGTGCTCCGGTTTCCTCCCACAGTCCAAAGATGTGCAGGTCAGGTGAATTGGCCATGCTAAATTGCCCGTAGTGTTAGGTAAGGGGTAACTGTCGCGGTATGGGTGGGTTTCGCTTCGGCGGGTCGGTGTGGACTTGTTGGGCCAAAGGGCCTGTTTCCACACTGTAATGTAATGTAATGTAATGTAATCTAATCTAATCTAGATAGGGAGAAAGGGTTCTATGTGAAGGTGCAAGTGAGAGAAGATTTAAATTTGACTCACGTCAGAGTTAGAGGAGTGAAAGAAAACTTTTTGAAAAATTCAATCCAATTTTTTCTGCCTTGATTCCTGTCTTATTAATTGGCGACATATCTAAGAGATCTTGATTATAAAGGCTTCTAAAAAACATGTTGTCGCAATTAAAGTGAATTATTGATTAACTCAGTTTGCTGGGATTTGATGGGAAAGCCACAAAGCCTAACCTCTGCCCATACCAGACACCATTTCCAAAAGACTTCAACTTGGTGTTAATGTTGTCTGTTCAGGAGAAATGTTTAAAATAGATTAGTCACTGGGAGGTTCTCTGCTGCTTCCTCACAGATGATCAGATCGAAAAGTGTATTGCTGCTGCCTGAGTTACTGGTTGAACACACTTATTGTGACTTCCCTGTGAAACACCATAACCTTCTAGCTGTTATACTTCCATTGATTGTAATATGTGACCCCTTTTGAAAGGATTACCACAATAAAACTGAAAAGTTACCTAACAAACTAAATTAGCATTTCTGAAGGCAATGATACCTCTCCTGTGTCCTTTTGGTAGACAAGGTCCACATATACTGAAACATATTGCAATTGCATGCTTCCTGTTCAGGGATACTGGGAAATGGATGGAGGCAGAGTGAGCCCCTTAAGCTTCAATCCCATTCTCAGCTAATATCTTCTTTCCTGTAGATCGATCAGCAATGGGGTGAGGTAAGCATGGTGGCACAGTTGGGAAAAGATAGTGATGAGGACAATAGGGACACAACTATCTCATGCAAACAACAATGATGGGGAACAAAGGAGAACGAGGATGAAGGAGTGAGAGTGGAGATCAACTTGGATCCGAAACTATCCATCAGCACTGCTCAAACTTCTTTTCCCATTATTCTCTGTTCCTTCTCCAGCTCAAACTCCTTGCTCAATTCAGATTATTTCACCTGAGGGAATTAGAAAAGGCTGGTAAGGAAGTGACATCAGGTGATTCACACAACACATGGCAGCCTGAAGAGTGGGGATTCAACGAGGATGTGCCAACCTCCTACTGGCTGCCGAGGAGAGGGCTGCTGCCCAGAACTTCAAAGAGTTATGTGAAACAAAACACTGGACTGCACTCTACGATATCATTTTCAGTAACATGAGGGAAATTTTTTTCTTTGTTGCACGAATAGAGGCACAGGCCAGAGCTTTGGTAACAATGGGAATGGGAGACAAATGCTGGCCTACCCAATGACACCTATGTCGTGTGAACAAATTTAAAATGGTAAGAACTAAACAGTGTCCTAGCTTTTCATGATAACTACCTATTGCTAGTCCTATCATCCAATAATGTAATGTGTGCCACCTAGAAGGGATGAAGATAGTGTAAATACAAATCAAACTTTTCCTGTCATGCAGATTTGGCACAATGCTGCTCTATGTCAGATTCTTTAAAAACGGTTGAAACAAAACTAACAAATGATGTTTTATTTTGACATATACATAGAAAAAAAGTTGAACAACACGTTGCAATCAAAAATATAACAAAATATTTTTAAAATATATACAGTAAAGAATTAAACATCTTTGTTTGACACATTGTAGTCTATGTCACATGTCTCCCTCAGACTAATCGTCTTTTCTTTTCGGGGGTCCTAGACTTCCTCCTTGTTAATGCAAAACAAAGTGCTTCTGATTGCTGCACTGTAGAAGATCCTAGACTCTGGGGCTGAGGAGGGTGTATGGGAGAGTGGCCTTCTGAACTTGTTTTGTGGATTGGTTGTTCGAGCATGGACCTCATGAGCCTTGGTGGCTCAAGGGATGTGTGGGAGAAATGCCGCTGCAAGGACAGATGCATCTCTGAGATGTTTTGTGCCATTTCCTGGGTGTGAAGGAGTAACTGCTGGTTTTGCAGCACCAATTCTCTGGTGTTCTCAGCCACTCCCTTTGTCTGCTGGGCCACCTGATGGGTATGCTCAGCTACTAAGTGAGTTTCATGAGCTAACTCCCGGGTTGCCTGTATGAGATCCCGCATAAGGGGCTGGAATTCTACCCAAAAATCTCTCAAGAGTACAGTCTGCTGGTTTTGAGATTCAAGCAGTTGCCTTTCAAATTCATTCACTAATTTGGCATTGGGCGGTGGGCATGCATCCCTGTGAGAAACGTATGTCTCTGATAGTGAGGGTGGCATATTAGGGTTAGTTGGAGATTCTGAGGATGGTGTCCAACTTCTTGCTCCATCCTCATTGCAAATGAGTTGTTCTCTCGATGGACCAGCTTCCTCTGCATAGGATCCTCCTTCTTCCTTTACTGGAAAAAATATAATTAGAGGTTACTGTATTAAATCACAAGAACCGACAAACACTGTTTTCCATCAGTAAGGTCCCTATAATGTGTTTTAAAACTTCAAACCTACTAATCATTTTAAATGGTATTAAAATTTGAATTATATTGCATTATGGGCAGTTTTGAGCTGACTTGATGAATTGAACAGCACGCTCCAAATTATTTACAGAAATTACTGAGTTGGCCATCAGTGAAATGTCTGTAGCAGCAATTCAAATAAAAATACACACTTTCTTGGCCTCAGGTGCAACTGGCAACACATTATACCATTGCAATCTTTTTTTAATATAAACAATGGAAAATATTGAGCAAGATCAACAGTCCACAGCAACACTGTCCTTTTAAAGGTTATAAACAAATTAGTCAGTTAAACAACCTTTTGTTCAAACAGTATACATTCTGAAACATTATCATTGTGGTATTTTCCAAGATGATGACACCAGGTATCTTCTGGAATTTGCAACCTCTACCAACTGCCTAAGGGTTGTTTGGAATAAGTTACTGACACCAATTCTCCTTTTTCTTTGCTTTATCTTGAGCCTATCTGGCAATTAGTGAAGAGTATCTACAAGAGAGGTACTGTTCTTAGATAATAAGAAGGTTTATTGCCTAATTATGAGGACCACTGAGAGCTGTTACACCTATATCTTGTCCCTGTCTCAACCATCAGTTGAATGGGTGGGACTGGTGTAATATGAATGTTAACCCCTTATCACGACCATTATCTTCTGCAACAATGTAACCGATTTTTTGGTACAATGGTTTACGAAATGTAAAAGTGAACATATATCAATTCCTTTGAACCATCAAAAAAATTCACCTTCCAAGTCACTGCAAAAGACAATTAGGATGAATAAAGCACGTCAGTAGCAAGGAAAAATGCAGAACATATTTAATAGTGGAACAAGTATGAATATACTATTTTGTCAGGGGAAAAATGCGCCAATCACCCCAAAAATAGAAAATGACATGTACCCTCCATTTTGTTCAAAAAGACGTGAAACTTCCCAAAAAGAAACAAAAGAAGCAGGATTCCTTCATTTTGAATCCTGAAATAAGGAAGGGTATAATAACACTACTAAGAAATGTATTTAAAAGTTTCCACAACTTTTTAAACATTTAAAAGAATTGTAAAAGCTTTATTAGGAGAATATTGCCACACCATTTAAAAATACTTGACCTTTTCAAGAAAATAAAATTTAAAAGCTAGAACAGTAAATCACTGTAGAATACCCAGTAAATACAATTTCAAGCTTTATTAGAGGAATTTGATACAGTTCAACTGTGAAATTGAAATAACAAAGACTGGTGAAAAATGACACACATCACTAGCAAAGTTTACAGTGATTCAAATAAACTGTATTCCTAAATATAAGAAGGCAAGCAGATAGAATATTTAATTATAAACAAATATTGCATACCTTTAAAGTCAGAATATTTGTCAATCCATTAAAGGAGAAATTAAAAAATAACATTTCCTAGCAAATTCAAAATCAGAGAGCTCCTAGTAAAACCCAAGATTGGAATTTTTGGAGGATACAGTTCCTAAAATAAAGAATTTTTTAGATTAGAATCAATCTAAACATCATGGCATAGACAGAGAACACAGGGGGCTAACACCTTCAACATATTGTCTAGCTAACACCATTGTTAACAGCTAACCCGAGAATGCAACTTTTTAAAAAAAGATTTTGTGATTTACACATGAAAGAAGTGAAACTATCAATGTATTCTAACAGATGAAAGGCTTAACTGACAATCAATTTTTCAATGTATAATTTCAGTTACATCACACTGTAAATTTTTGCTATAAATTCTGTGTTAGGATTAAGCCCTCCACTATCACCTGATGAAGGAGCGTCGCTCTGAAAGCTAGTGTGCTTCCAATTAAACCTGTTGGACTATAATCTGGTGTTGTGTGATTTTTAACTAAGATAAAGAACTGCTTCAAAGCTGAACACTAACTCCGAAGCAGAACAAGTTACTACACCACTATATTTAATAGGTCCTACAGTTGATGATGTAATAAATCACCAGAAGATTTGATTATGTTATAAAAACTTTGACAATACTTTTACTTGAGAACAAATACAATTTTTCAACAGGCAAGATGGATTTCAGAGACAATTTCATGAGTGACCACTCCAAGTTAGTTGAAACCTGTGTACATGGAACCTTGCAGACCAAGTTCATAAAGGTCACAATTCCTGGAGGAACACTTGGTCAGTCTTTGTCAGACAGATTACAGACCAAAGGAGATCTAACTGTGCAAACCACACAGAGACTATGAAGCAGACACGAGGGAAAATCACAGAAAACTCCTCACAGGAAAAAAACAACCTCGCCACATAAGAAGAACAGAACCTATTAACATCACACACACACTCTAAACAGATATATGACAAGTCAACAAAAAAAATAAGCATGAGATCAAATGCTTCGAGTCAGTGTTAGTGTGGTGGGACATAAAACGCCTGACAGGGTAAAAGCAGTGTTCAGCTGTGACAAAGTGTATTGCATCTGTTAAAAAAAGGGTAACTTCCAAAAGATGAGTAGGGTCTGAAACAAGTTCCAGAACAGTGGACGTACTAACATAAAGATCTTAATACACTAGATCAGCCATCTCCATTAAAAGAGAAACCCTCATGTGAAGATATAACTCCATTGGAATAGGTACTCAAAGCATTCCTATAGCATACAGAAGATCCACCATTATCAAAAAGACTGAATTTATTTATGTCACTGGATATCGTACTCAATTTAAGCTTGATACAGGGGTAAGTATGACTGGATTATTCAAACAAATGCTAAGGCTTTAAAAAAAGTTATAACCTGCAATTAATCTTACAACATAAAGGATGTCAGATAGTAGAGAATGCATCAATCATTGAAAGTAAGGAAACCAGACTATTGAGCAAGAAAGCATACTGTGTCTTCAATCTTCTTCAAAACCTACATCACCATAAGGAGAAAAGTTTCTTTGAGACAGACTATCAAAAATTGCTCACAGAATCAGGCAAACTCAGTAATGAATACAACATATTGTTAAGGAAAGATTCTTCGTTATTCTTCTAAAGATTCTTAATAAATCAAGTTGAGAAACAACTTCAGGAAATGACAAAAAGTGACCAAACCAAATGAATAGTGCTTGGGCATGTTTGCTGTTGTCAACGGCTGCTGCTCTTGAATGTCTCTACCTACCTTTATCTTCCGGTGATTTAACATAATCAGCTATAGAACCTATTAAATTTAGTAGTGCAGTAACTTAAAAGTCATATAGATGTACAGCACAGAAACAGACTCTTCAGTCCAACTCGTCCATGCCTACCAGATATCCTAAACTAATCTAGTCCCCTTTGCCAGCACTTTGCCCATATCTCTCGAAACCCTTCCTATTCATATACCCATCATTTGTACCGCTTCTGATTTAGTATTCAGCTTTGAAGCAGTTCTTTATCTTTGGAACTGTTTCCTCCATAAAGACAAGCCTTGCATTTTGTTAGGACCACTCTGATTTTAAATCTGTGAGGAAGTATTATCTTTCAATTTCTGTTTCATGGATTGATCAATATTTTAACTTTAAAGTTGATGTTATCTCCTTCAACCACTCACACTTCAAACAGAATCTAATGCGCAACAGTTTGGGATGAGCTGAGGATGATATAGGGCACTACAATAATGTAAGAACAACATGGGGAGAGGATAGACTTTCCACTTTTAAATCAATATTACCACATCTATATGATATTTGAATTAATTTGGCACCCCAATCAAATTAAAACATTCCATATAAGTTCACTATACTTTAGAAGTGTGATTTATGTAAAAGTAGCAGTTGCTTTGTGCCAGATATCCCAATAATGAGATAAATGACAGTGATACTAATTTGAATATCGATTAAAAATGTGCCAAGGATCTTGACCATCCAAATGAACTGTCAAGATGATGGTTTAACATTTCATCAAAAGATAGCAGCTCTCGGAGTGTAGCAGTGCCTCAGTATTACACTGGAAAGCTGGCTGGGAACTGTGTGACCAAGTCCTGATATGGTAGTTGCATGCCAAATCTTTTTTTACAGAAGCACATTAAGACTGGCAATCCAGTAACAGAAACTAAGATCATCAATTGACTCCACAGCATGCTCCATATCTGAACTGATCCTGCTGCGCCTAATTCTGATGTACACAATGAATCCGTATGAACAGTAATCTCATTTAGATATGGATTCAGCTCTGCATATATCAAAGTAAAACAACAGGAGAGGTACTGGTGCATTGGGTCAGTGTAGAGTGAAATCATGAGTCAAATCCAGATAACCTGAAACTCCGACTGTGATAAAGTTGTCAGCCATTCTCACAGCAGAATAAGAAATCTAATAATTTCAGACTGGTAGTTTCACGTTAATCAAATCTGTGTACACATGGTAATATAACCATGTGATCCTAACCATCTGATCCAAGCAGGGTGGCTCTACCAGCTGCGGCAGAGAACATTCCCAACTCTGCAGGCAATAGGAATCACACTGGCAAAGAGCCAGGGCCATAGCAATACAGCTGCAGTGATGGATAGCTGGGCCAATTCAAGTCATGGCATTATGGTGAGGGTGTGGAGTTAGACCCTGATAAATGCCCACCTGCCAGTATTCCAGAGCTGAAGCAGTAAAAGCTGTCGAAAGATTCTAGGACGTGAGATTGCAGCAGGAAAACCCAGATAGAAGTCTTAGCTACATTGAGGAGATGGCAGGTTGTATTGCCCTTGTCTTAAAATTGCACACTAAGCAACAAAAGAAGACTTTTACCACTGCTAACTCCCCAATATTTTTCAGTGCCGTTTAATGCACAAGTCCAGGCTGTAGTAAGATATTGACAAATTGAAAAATAAATATGTTTTTCACATATTTACTATATCTGTATATTTCCATTCTTGTTTTTTTTGACATTATGTACATTTATAGACAAACCCAGGTTATATAGTGGCTTCCTCAGCTATCTCAAAGCTCTACTTAAACATGAAATTGTGGGAGAGCCCTCTGCAATTTGATTTTTCATTTCCCAAGCCTATGTTTTATTCCACCCGAGATGGATGTGCTGGGAGTGTCTCCATCCTCATAATTATAAGGATCACATGAAAAGTCCCAATTCAAGGGAAATTCATGATCCAAGTATAGTGTTGCGCTCACTGAGAAAACAAAACAGTGACTTGAGGTGCATTTAGGACACACCCCTGTCTGTGTCAATGGTGCTGAGATGGAGGTGGTCAAGGGCTTCAAGTTCCTGGGAGTAAATATCAGCAACAATCTGTCCTGGTCCATCCACATTGATGCTACAGTCAAGTAAGCACACCACCGCTTCTATTTCCTCAGAAGGCTAAGGGAATTCAGTAAGTGCACAATGACTCTTACGCCCATCTTAGAAAGCAATCTAACTAGATATACAAAGTTAAAAATCACACAACACTAGCTTATAGTCCAACAGGTTTATTTGGAAGTACTAATTTTCGGAACACTCCAAACAAATCTGTTGCACTCTAACCTGGTGTTGTGTGATTTAAATTAACTGTGTCCACCCCAGTCCAACACCAGCACCTCCAAATCATTTTGGATGTATCACAGTTTGACAAGGCATCTGCTCTGCCTAAGACCGCTGCCTCGGGAAAGCAGCCAACATAATCAAAGTTCCCCCCCCACCCCGGTTATACTTTTTTCTGTCCCTCTCCATCGGGTAAAAGATACAAAACTTTGAATATGCGCAACAACAGATTTGGCTGTTATCAGACTTCTGAACAGAACTCTCATATATCATAGTTGATCTTCCTCTGCACCTTCTCAAAGGACAGTATGGTGGCTCAGCGATTAGCTGGGACCCAGGTTTGATTCTACCCTTGGTACCCTTGGGTGACATTTTCACCGTGTCCATGCTCTCTGGTTTCCTCCCACAGTCCAAAGATGTGCAAGTTAGATGGATTGGTCACGCTAAATTACCCACAGTGTCCAGAGATGTGTAGGTTAGGTGGATTAGCCATGGGAAATGCAAGGTTACAGGGATAGGGCATCAGAGTGGATCTGGGTGGGATGCTCTTCAGAGCGTTGGTGTGGACTTAATGGGCTGAATGGCCTGCTTCCACACTCTAGGGTTTCCATGATTCTCTGTAGCTGTAAAAATATATTCTGCATTCTGTTCTATTACCCTGATATACTTATGTAAAGTCTGATTTGTCTGGTTATCAGACAAAACAAAACCTTTCACTGTATTTCGGTACTTGTGACAAAAATAAATCAAATCAAAAATCATAAAATACAGCCTTGGTGAAGAATGCCAAGATCAGGTTCAAAACAAACTGCTGACAACTGAACTCATTCAGGAGCCATTCAGATGTCTGTTATGCAAATTGAGATCACTCACATCCAAACAGTAGGCCTTACTCCCCTCAGATTAGGATGAAAGCCTACTGTTTGGACAGAGGGGAGTGAGCTTTTAGACTGCACCAAATCACACTAAATCTGATTGGGCTACAGTTGAAAAATTTACAGGCAGTCGTATGGGCAGCATGGTGGCTTTGGTTAGCACTGCTGCCTCACAGCATCAAGGGCCCGGGTTCGATTTCAGCCTTGGGTGACCATCTGTGGAGTTTGCACATTCTCCCCATGTCTGCGTGGGTTTCCTCTGGGTGCTCCAGTTTCCTCTCACAATCCAAAGGTGTGTAGGTTAGGTGAATTGGCTATGCTAAATTGCCCAAAGTATTCAGGGATGTGTAAGCTAGGTGCATTAGTCAGGGGTAAATATAGAGTAATGGGTTTGGGTGGGAGACTCTTCGGAGAGTCAGTGTAGAGCCGAAGAGCCTGTTTCCACTCTGTAGGAATTCTAAAAAAAAGGGGAAAAGATGTTTCTTCCAATTGCACTGTAAATTCTGATCTCAACAAGAAGCCAATGACCAAGAAACTGAAAGGACAAAAGAATCAGGAAATGGATCCATTTACTACAGCTTGACTGGACTGGGCCAAGCTCTTACTCCAGTAAACAAGAGGTTAAAGAGGCATGATTACTTTTCATATTATGTCTGGAAATACCTGACAGAAGTAGTTCATTTTAACTGAATGTGTTGTTTTTTAACCTGTCATTCCAGGTGTGAATATGGATTCTGAGCCCTTATGCATTTTATCATGCCAGTTGGCGTGGGAATATATTTTTTAGTTTTATGTTTTTCATTATTTAAACAGTCAATTCATATCTGAACTTTGGCACATACAAGTACAACATACAAAAGGGTCATTTGGCCCAGCCAATACATGAATGTCTAGACCATGAATTCAGAAAAAAACTTTTATTTGTATGAAGCATCTCAATGAACTCAGGACATCCCAAAGCACTTTACAGATAGTGAATTACTTCCTGAAGTGTAGTCATTACTGTAACGTGGAAAAAGGAATTGCACATTTCATAACTATCTCCTGGTGAGTTTTCTTACACAAAAAGTAACTTAACAGTCCCAATGGACTTGCATTTTGTTTTGTTTATTCTTGAGATATGGGCATCGTTGTCTCGGCTACCATTTATTGCCCATCCCTTACTGCCTTGGGCGAGGTGTTGGTGGTCTGCCTTCTGGAACAGTTGCTGTCCATGGTATGTGGGGACACAGTGCTGTTATAGAATCAGAGAATTCCTGCAGGGCAGAAAGAGCCCATCGGCTCATCGAATCTGCACCACACGGAGAGAACTTCCATTCCTTTCTTGAGATGTTGGAGTGGTCTGATACAACTGAATGGCTTAGGCTGCCAGAGTCAGCCCAGATAAGGTGGCAGATTTCCTAACCTTAAGGACATTGCTAAACCAGATGTGTTTTACAACAATTGACAGTGGCTTTTCTGATGACTACCTGGCAGGCTTTTAATCCAGGTTCTATTGAATTCAAATTTCACCATCATCTGGTGCGATTCAAATCAATATCTCCAGAACAGTAGCCTGGGGTTCTGTTTTATGAATCTGATGATATTTAGCAATGATGCAGAGGTAGTGTCCATACCTCTGAGCTAGGAGGTCTGATTCAAATTCCACTTGCTCCAGAGGTGCTTAAAAACATCTCTGAACAGGTTGGTTAGAAAATATCCATCAGTACCTCCCAAAGTGAAGCAAAATATTATTTCAAATGATAATTTAATCTCTCTATAATGTCCATTAGTTACAAACAGAATGAAAATTAAATGATATTTAGAAGCATGACGAATTCATTGAAGGGAAACACTTACTTGCCCTCCAGTAAGGAAAGTCCGCAGGATCCAGTCCACCCATCCAAAGTATAGACTGAGGATGCATGACCTGATGGACCCTCCATTCCTCTGGGATTAGATCTTCTGCTCCAGAGGGTTCTACTTGAATTTGACGTGCCTCTCGTGCCAAATGGGCAACTTCTTTAGTGCGCCGCATAAGGTCATCCCAACGGGTCTTGATGGCCTTTACAGACCGTTTGACCTGTGAGACTGCGTTGACCTTGGCAGTGATATCTTGCCATATCTTGTCACGCTCTCCCTGTGACAGTCTGTGGGCACGACTGAAAAGTTGATCCTTATGCGCAGTCACCTCCGCAATCAATACTTCCAGCTCATCTGAGCTGAATTTGGGCAATCTCTGTCTCCTCTGCTGCTGTTCTGCCATTTTGCTGAAATCTGCAAACTCCTTGCACCACGTGGCTAACTCCCAACAGAATATTCATTTGCATGTTGTCAACATGCCTAAAAGCTTATTTTGCAGAATCCACAGTCCTAATACCTCTTTATCAATTATGCATAAAGTTCATGAATCAATGGACGTTCTGCAACACAGCAACTTCGTTTGCGGAAAACTTCTACAACATCTGCTATATCTGCGTGCAGAATGAAAGGAAGGAGTTTGGTGAGTAGGCGGGGGTCGATAGAAATTTACAGTAGGAGTTGTGCCAGCTTGCAGCACTCTGCTTGCATATGTTTGCTTTGCAAAGTTGTTTTTTTGCTGAGATGCCGGTGCCTTTGCTGCAATTCCAGCGCCATCTAGCGGACAGAGTGTTTGCACCTGCGCATTCACTCTTCTTGGTATAAGTGTGCCTGGGTGTCAGTCTGCGTCGGCGCACGCCCGAGCCCGGTGAATCATTGTGCGTCTGAGCACGCCCAAACCCGGTGAATCGTTCTGCGTCTGCGCACACCCGGGCCCGGTGGGTTATGCTACATCTGCGCACACCCGTGCTGTTTAGGTCATTCTGCGTCTGCGTAAACCCCGGCCGTTTGGGTCATTCTGCGTCTGCGTACACCCAGCACTTTGTTGACAAAGATGGCAACCATAGTAACAGCGACGATGGTGAGGAGTCACTCTTTCTGCTGTTTGCATTCGGTGTGAAGTTTCTCGTTTAAAGGCTGTGGTTAAATTCTCTCTGTACGACAGGCTGGCGATTGCGGTCGGAAGCCGGACTCAGTGTTGGGGCAGCGGTTGCAGGTTCTCATCCCTGAGCGCAGGGACTCGGGCAGGAAGGCCGCCTTCAGCCGGGAGCTCCGCAAACTGTGGCTCCAGTGAGTGTCAGTAACTCCTTCACCTTCACCTTCACCTCCAGCCTGGCACACAGTGCTGCGCTGTGCTGTTCAAAAGCCATAAATAGAGCCTTTCGGCCCGCAGTGTATGTGCTGGCTGAAAGCTATCCTTCTAACTTCACCTCTCATAAAATGAATGAAAATAACTAGGAAACTCAATGAAATCGTGGCTGATCTGATCACCTTTAACTCCATTTGTTTGCCTTGTTCTCCTTGTTCCTTTACTGATTAAAAATGTGTCCATCTTAGCCTTGAATATACTTATTGACTGAACTTCAACAGCCCTCTGTGGTAAAGAATCCTCAGATTCACTACTGTCTGAAGGAAGAAATTCCTTAATCTTTGTCAAAATGTGTAACCTTATTCTGACTCTAGTCCTAGACTTTCCCAGAAGGAGAAACAGCTTCTCAGGACTTACCCTGTCTATGTCTCTAACAATCTTGAATGTTTCAATAAATGATAATGGGTACAGGCCCAAGCTCTCCTTATAAAACAGTCCCCCCACCTGACATCAACTTAGTTTATCTTCTCTGGACTGCTTCCGATGCTAATATATCCCTTTTGTGATAAGGGGACAAAAACTATCATCAGAATTCAAGCTGTGCTTAGTATAGGATCTTGTTTATTTTAGCAAAATCGCCCCATTTTATACTCCAATTGCGTTGAAATATAGGCCAACGTTCTACTTGTCTTCCATATTTCCTGCTGAATGTATCTGCTAGCTTTTTCTCATTTATGAACAAGGTCTCCCAAATCCCTCTTCATAACTTTCTGTAGTCTTTCTCTATTTTAAAAATATTTAGCTCCTCTATTTGTCCTGCCAAAGTGATTAATAGCACATTTTCCCATGTTATATTTCATCTGCTAAGTTGTTGCCCACTTGCGTAATATGTAAAAATCCCTCTGCAGACTCTCTGTGTCATACTCAGCACTTGGCTTCCCAATTATTTTTGTCAATCTGCAACATTCAATTTCCTCATCCTGATTATTAATGTATATTGTAAGTAATTGTGGCCCCACGATGATCCTTTTGGCACTCCTACTTACAGATTGCTGTTCTAAAAATGCCCCCCCATATTCTAACTAGTTAGCCAGCCCTCTATCCAAGGTGACCAACACCATGCCCTGTAATTAATAGCCTAACATGTGGTATTTTTACCAAATTTGTTTTAGAAATCCAAATATTTTATATCCATTACGTCTCCTTTAACTGTCTTGCTTGTTCCTTCCTCAAAAAATTCTAGCAAATTTGTCAGGCAGCACTTCCCCTCCCTGATGAAGAGCTTATGCTCAAGACATTGACTTTCTTTGAATGCTGCCTGACCTGCTGTGCTTTTCCAGCACCACGCTTTTTGATTCTGATATCCAGCATCTGCAGTCTTCTCTTTCTCCCAGGAGTTCCCATTCATGAAGCAATGCTGACTCTGCTAAATCAAATTGTGTATTTCTAAATACTCTGTTGTTACATCTTTTATAGAATCCCTACAGTGCAGAAAGAGGCTATTTGGCCCATTGAATCAGCACCAACAATCAGAAGAGCACCCCACCCTAGCCCCATAATCTGAATTTACATGGTTAATCCACCTAGTCTGCACATCTCTGGACACTAAGAGACAATTTATCATGGCCAATGCACCTAACCTACACACCTTTGGACTGTGGGAGGAACTGGAGCACCTGGCGGAAACCCACACAGACACAGTGAGATTCTGCAAACTCCACACAGACAGTCACCCAAGTCTGGAATTAAACCCAGGTCCTTGGCGCTGTGAGGCAGCAGTGCTAATCATTGTGCCTTTATAAATAAAGTGTAACATTATTTCAAGACAACTGTTAAGCTGACTGCCCTATAATTACTAAATTTTTGTCTTCTTTTAAATAAATATGTCAATTTGGCAATTTTAATTTCTTCTGAGAATCTGCCAGAATATACAGATTCTTGTAAGATTATTTATTCCTTTTCAAATTCCAGGATGAATCAGAAGCTTATCAGTCTTTCATCCCATTAGTTTTTTTTGGTTGGGTGATAGTTATTGTTTATTTCCTTACCTCCTTGCATCCCTCCCCTTAACACTTTTAGTTCCTTTGATTATTTTATAGTTTTGGACTGCTGTTAATGGTGTCTGCCATGAAAACTGACACAGTATTTATTCTACTCCTGTACTATCTGATTCTCCATCATCATTTCCCTAACCTCATTCTCTAAGAGGCCTCTTGCTTTTTACATATTTAAATAAGTTCTTGCCTTCTGTTTTTATTATACATGCAAATTTGCCCTCAAAGTTTATTTTCACCCCTTTGTTTTCTTTGGTCATCTTTTGTTGGCTTTTAAAACTTTCCCATTATTTGGATTTACCACTAATTTCTGCCACACAGCATGTTTTTTTTCTTCCTTTTTTTATCCTCAACTTCCTTTATTAACCATGGACAGCTTATTTCCTTTCTTGAAGCCTTCTTCACTGGGAAATATCATTGCTGCATGTCATGAACTATTTTCTTAAAAATTGCCATTGTTCCTCAACCAGCTTTTCTGCTAAACTCCTTTTCCAGACCCAGACTGACGTAGTTCTAATCATTATGTTTTGGCACATCCCTTTCCTGCCTTGCCTTGCTGTAGACACTCAGTTGAGCAATTGCCTCAATGGTTTGGGAAAATTTTCATACTAAAGTAGTAAAACATTAGATTATTTCACCAAGATAAGAACTGTGCTTAATGACATTCCAAAGCCTTGCGTACCTTTCCCAGAATGGTGTTACCCTTTAAAATAAGCTAAACTTCATTGACTTCTAAAGTTACCTTACTTACTAAGTAACTCTACAATAAACAGCTATCAGTTAATATGTATATAATGTTCCTATGTATTTCTATAGGAGCACTGCAGAACGATTCTTAGATAGCACCATTCAAATTCATGACCATTACTACCCAGAATAATGAGCAGCAGATATGTGGGGTGGCTACCACCTGCAAGTTCCCTTCTGAGTGACTCTCAGTCCTGAGTTGGAAATATATTGCTGCTCTTTTATTGTTGTTGGTTCAAAATCTTACAATTCCCTCCCTGACAACATTGTGGATCTACCTACAGCACATGACTGCAGTGGTTCATGAAGGCAGTTGACCACACCTTGTCAAGGGCAACGAAGGACAGACAAATGCCAGCAATGCCCACATCCCACAAGTGAATTAAATAAAATGAAATACTGCATAAGTGGAAAGCTGAAATATGAACTTATGAATTCAGTGCAAGAATGGTTACTGGGTCTTTCAAGCTTGCTGCACCACTCAATAAGATTTTTCTTATCTGATTACTCCAGTTTTTTTCCTACCTTTGATCACCTTTCATCCCTTCTTTATCAAAATCTTTCTGCCACCTGCTTTGAAAAGCAAGGACTCTCCTTCCATCACCTTTTGAGGAAGACAGTTCCGAAGACATTCTGAGGGGAAAGAAAAATTTCATTATCTTTGTCTTAAATGAGCAACCTGTTTATTTTTAAACAGAGCCCCAAATACTAGTTTCTGTCAAAGAGGAAACATCTTTTCCTAGACGCAGCTTATCAAGCTCCCTTGGGACCAAGCCTGGCTTGCCCAACTTTTCCTCCTTAGACAACCTGCCTGTTTCAGGTATTAGCTGAAAATGTGTTGCTGGAAAAGCGCAGCAGGTCAGGCAGCATCCAAGGAGCAGGAGAATCAACGTTTCGGGCATGAGCCCTTCTTCAGGAAAGGTTACCTGTTTCAGGTATTAGTCTAGTAAACCATTTCCAAAGTGCTTACTATGTATTTACAGCACACAAATATGTGAAATAGGAGCAGAAGTAGACCATTTGACTCCTCAATCCTGCTCTTCATTCATTAAGATAATGGCTGATCTAGTTACGTTTCAAATTCCATATTCCTACCTGCTCCCCCATAACCCTTGTTTCCCCTGTCTAACAAGGAGCTACCCAGTTAGGAAACATCATTTCCATATTCACCTTGGCAAGATCATTCATAATCTTATTCACTTCAATTAAGTTGTTCCTCGTTCTTCTAAATTTGAGTAAAAGCAAGGCCAGCCTATCCAACTATAAGGCAACTCACCCTTTCCAGATATCAGTCTAGGAAACCACCTCCAACGTATTTACATCTTACCTTCAATAAGGAGACCAAAACAGTACACAATATTTGTCATGAGGTCTAACCAATGTCCTATAGAACTGAACCATAACATCTAGCTTTATATGTTCAATTGCTCTAATGAGTGAGAATAACATTCCATTAATGTTCTTGATTACAAGCTGTACCTGCATACTTCTGTAACTTAATCCCTTTGCACCTCAGAATTTTGCAGTTTTTATCTAAGTAATATTCTATGTATTTCTGTTCTTCCAGCCAAATTCACATTTCACCACGTTTTACTCTATCCGCCAGATTTTTGTTCGCTCTCTGAATCTATCTATTGTTCATCTGCAACTTCATTGTATGTCCTTTACAATGTACTTTCCTATATTTCTTGATATTGTCTGTGAATTTAGCTACTGTGCCTTCTCCGTCATTTATGTCATTGAGGTAAATTGTAAAATGTTAGGATTCCAACACATCCCGAGGGACTCCATTCGTCACATCCTGTCAGACAGAGACCTATTATAGACTGTTTAATACATTCTCTACCTTCTGTCAACTTTCTATTCTTCTCTTCATTCTGATATGGTACCCTTTACACCATGAGCTTTTGTTTTCTTCAATGCAGCAGCTTAAATAAATCATACATGCTCATAATTATTCATAGCACATGCTCCTTCAAAGAGGTCTAGTAAATTGATTACAGCGGGTCTCAGATTTATGAATGTGCGACTTAGAGTCATAGAGACATACAGCATGGAGACAGACCCTTCAGTCCAGCACGTCCATGCTGACCAAATATCTTAACCTAATCTAGTCCCATTTGCCAGCACTTGGCCCATATCCCTATAAACCCTTCCTATTCATATACCCATCCAGATGCCTTTCAAATGCTGCAATTGTACCACCTCCTCTGGCAGTTCATTCCATACATGCACTACCCTCTGCATGAAAAGATTGCCTCTTAGGTCCCTTTTATATCTTTCCCCTCTCACCCTAAACCTGTGCCCTCTAGTTCTGGACTCCCCCACTCCGGGGAAAAGACCTTGTCAGTTTATACTTTCCATGCCCCCCCATGATTTTATAAACCTTTATAAGGTACCCCTCAGCCTCTGACGTTCCAGGGAAAACAGCCCCAGCCTATTCAGCTTCTCCCTATACCTCAAATCCTCCAATCCTGGCAACGCCCTTGTAAATCTTTTCTAATTCACGAATGCAATCTGGTTGTAATTTTAAACACCCACATTTCTGATTCTTAAAAATGGCTTTGTGTTCCAACTTATACACAAATCAACTTGTGAACAGACTCTAGAATGGAACCCATCGTAACCTGGAAACTGCCTGTAAATGTCATTATCATTTGACAAAATGATGCAGGCTTTTCCTAGTTACTTTGAGTTTTTCAAGATATGCAGCTATAATTTCATGATCAATTCTAAATTAGGTAACTGGCCTATACTTGCTCTTTTCTACCTTCCTCCCTTCTTGAATAGATGGGTTATATTGAATACTTTACAGTCTGTTGGAACCTTTCCTGAATGTAGGGTATGCATCAACTAACCTGCTTTCACACCCTAAACTGAAGTTCATTTGGATGTGAGGCTTGTTAACCCGCAGTTCCATTGGTTTGCTTAGTGGTACTTCTCTTCAGATGGTAATTTTGCTAAGTTCCTCTCTTCCATCTCCTGATTTGCAGTTATTACTGGATTTTTTTTTCTGTCCTCTAACAAAGATGAGCATATTCACTTCATCTTGACTTTTCCTTATTATCTACTGTTCTCTACATTCTCTCACTTGAGGACCAACACTGTCCTTACTGTTTTTTTTAAGTCCTGTTGAAACACTTGCTATCAATTTTTACATTCCTCACTGTCTCTGATACTCTGAATTCTTCCTCCTGATTAACCTTTTTTGTCACTCTCAGTTCATTGTAATTTTATCAATTGTCTGACCTGTTAAGATTTAAAAATGGAATAGATCTTAACCGCTTACTCACCAACAGCTAGCTCATTTCTCTGTTGCAGAGCAAAAACCAATTCCAGTCAGCTCTAATGAATCTAGCTCTGTCTGAATGCCTGTCTTGAGATTCTCACCTCACCTACTCCTTTCAATGCTGCTGACTACCTGACTTGGGGTCATCCCTCGCCTATTCTTGGTGATGCTGACTGTCTTGGTGTCCTCATCTCTCCTGCTCTTCTCTGCTCCCTTAAATAAGGAAACCAATACTGTACACTGTGCTCCAGATGTGATTGTATCAACACACTATAACTGAAGAATGGGGAAAGTTTGTCCAGCAGGCTAAGATAAAAGGTAGGGAGGAGGGACTTGGGAGAGGGGCGTCGGAAATGTGATAGGTGGAAAGAGGTCAAGGTGAGGGTGATAGGTCAGACTGGGGTGGGGGCGGAGAGGTCAGGAAGAAGATCTCAGGTTAGGAAGGTGGTGCTGAATTTGATGGATTTGACTGAGACAGGGTGGGGGGAGGGGAAATGAGGAAACTGGTGAAATCCGAGTTCATCCCTTGTGGTTGGAGGGTTCCTAGCCGGAAGATGAGGCGTTCTTCCTCCAACCGTCGTTTTGTTGTGGTCTGATGATGGAGGAGTCCAAAGACCTGCATATCCTTGGTGGAGTGGGAGGGGGAATTGAAATGTTGAGCTACAGGGTGGTTGGGTTGGTTGGTCCGAGTGTCCCAGAGGTGTTCTCTGAAACGAGCGTTTCAGAGAACACCTCTGGGACACCCGGACCAACCAACCCAACCACCCTGTAGCTCAACATTTCAATTCCCCCTCCCACTCCACCAAGGATATGCAGGTCTTTGGACTCCTCCATCATCAGACCACAACAAAACGACGGTTGGAGGAAGAACGCCTCATCTTCCGGCTAGGAACCCTCCAACCACAAGGGATGAACTCTGATTTCACCAGTTTCCTCATTTCCCTTCCCCCCACCCTGTCTCAGTCAAATCCATCAAATTCAGCACCGCCTTCCTAACCTGAGATCTTCTTCCCGACCTCTCCGCCCCCACCCCAGTCTGACCTATCACCCTCACCTTGACCTCTTCCCACCTATCACATTTCCGACGCCCCTCTCCCAAGTCCCTCCTCCCTACCTTTTATCTTAGCCTGCTGGACAAACTTTCCCCATTCCTGAAGAAGGGCTTATGCCCGAAACGTCAATTCTCCTGTTCCCTGGATGCTGCCTGACCTGCTGCGCTTTTCCAGCAACACATTTCCAGCTCTGATCTCCAGCATCTGCAGACCTCACTTTCTCCACACTATAACTGAAGCATGACCTTGTTATTTTTGTTTCAATTCCCCATCAAGTGATTAGTTTTTACTAGCTTTCCTAATCACTTGTTGCACTTGCATTCAAACCTTTCACGTTTGAAAAAAACAGTCAATGATGGAACTACTCAGGAGGTCAAGCAACATTTGTGGAGAAAAACAGTTAACATTTCAGTTTGAGATAATATACTTTTTGCATTATCACGTTGATTATAACTGTAGAATAAATAATTTAGCTGTCTGAAACACAATACTCATGTCTATCTTTAGTTACTTTAATATGAAGTAGTGCAAATGCACTGTTAGTTGGAAAATCTTTGCAAATAATGAAGTAGAATTTTAAACATTTTTTATTTTTCCTCCCAATCCAGAATAGCCAATTTAGAAAAAGACAAGAATGCTCATCTTTTCAATAAAAGGAATGAGTTTAGAGCTGAATATAGCACACTTGAAGAGCTGGAGCTGAAACTGACTAACAACAGGAAAACAGAAAGTAAGAATTCATGAATTTATGGGGATATTCCTTTGCTGTCATTAGCAACCTTTGTGTTTTCCCCAATATAACAAACAATAAAATATATTTTGAATATTGCTGAAAAAAGGTTTTTGTCTTGCAATCACCAGAACAAATGAAAAAATATCAAATTTCAGATGATCACAAATCATGTATCAGGACAGAAGGGTGCTGATTGTTTGGAAAGTTGACTCTGATTGTAGCATTACAAAAGAGGGCAAGGGGTATAGGACCTGGGACAGGTGGAGGGAAAGGAGAGAAGTGGATTTGGGAGGAGAGGGTCAGGAGTGGAGGACTCTGCCTCTCTCCCTGAAATCTTCGAGTTTCCTGTCCCCTTTAATCCTCCCTGCCTCCCTCCCCTCTCTTTCCCGCTCCCCTCCCAGAGCCATCCAAAAATGTATTTTGCACTACATGGAGTTCTTTTCTTATTACTGCTGTACTTTTATGCCTTGTGTTAAGTGGTAACCTCTCTTCTGAGACTGAATGCTTTTCTATTTTCTAATACCTGGCTTTATTTCAAACTTTGCTTTTTAACATTCCTCTGAAGTACCTTTGAGAGACTTTATTACATGAAAGGTGCTTTCCAAGATGTTGTAAGCTTAATTCATAATTTATTGTTTTAATTTTTCTTCTAACAGAGATGAAGGTTCAACAACGGCTTGCAAAAATACGTCACAATGTGAAGAGATTCCAGAGCCAACTTATGGATGTCAAGCCCACTCCAGAATGTATGTACAACATGCAAATAAAATGTATGTGAATCAATGATTGTGAATCAATAACATACTATCAAAAGCTATGCAGAAATTCTTTAGGCCTTTAGTACAAGGAGAATGGTTGGATGTTTCTATGGAGTACAAAGACAGGCATGGACCAGGTAAGCCAAATTTTATTTTCTATTTCTTTAGCAAGAAAGTATTGCAACAATCTAGATAACTGATCAGGATCAACTGACATTAGTGCTGATTTGGTCATGATGATTTCTTTCTTTGCTTCATTCTCGTTAAGAGTTGCATTTCTATAAACTGTCAAATTAGCTAGAGCCAGAGTGTACTGCATCAATCCAGTACTTCATCTTATCCTGCGTACTGAGAAGTTTGAATGTTAATTCAGACTTCTGTCTCTTTTAATGAGGTTTCACCCAAGTCCAGTGTTTGCAATGGTGTAACATTGCAGAATCATTTTGGTCATTTCTTCTACAGAAAGACTCTTAAACAATTCCAGTTGAAAGTTTGCTCACTGAGCTGGAAGGTTTGTTTTCAAATGTTTCGTCACCATACTAGGTATCATCATCAGTGAGCCTCTGGTGAAGTGCTGGTATTATGTTTTGCTTTCTATTTATGTCTCTTGGTTTCTTAAGGTGGGTGATATTATTTCCGGTTCTTTTTGTCAGAGGATGGTAGCTGGGGTCCTTGACTAGTCTGTATGTCAGTGCTCCAGGTAGTGAGTCTTTGGATCTGAGGGGGGGGCTGCCTCGTTTGTGTAGTTTAGGTAGTCCGTAAAAGCGGGGTGTGTTGTATCCATCCGGTGTCATTTTTTGGAAGTCTGTCTCGTTTAATTGTCTTGATTTCTAAAGCCTTTTCAGTGTGGACTTGATACAGTTTTCTAGTTGTGGGGTCAGATCTATTGCCACCTGTTGCTAAGTGTCAGTATCTGCAAGCAGTGAGTTCGCTTTTTCAATGTACTCCATTCTGTTTAGAATGATGGTCACGCGCCTTTGTCTGCAGGTAGGATTACAATGGTTTTGCCTTTTTTGAGTTTTTCTAGGGCTTTCCTTTCCTGTGTGTTGAGTCTGTTCCCTTCCTTTTTCCTGCTTAGTATTGGTATCCCAATGGAAGCAATCATCCCAATACCCACAAATGGAGCTCCATCAGGACATTATTTCAATAGCCACAACACACTGCAGTACCCAGGAACCATGAACAGCTAAAGAAAAATACCTATACAGTGTATTTAGGAAGAACCCAATAAACACAGTCCGCTGATTTCTCAACAACAAAACCAAAGGAATAGACACAATACACCCAGAAACTCTAGCCACAATACCTTACATCAAAGACTTCTCTGAAATGACTTCCAGGCTACTCAGACCCCTTGGCATCATGGTAGCTCACAAACCTACCAACACACTTAAATAGCAGCTAATGAACCAAAAGGACCCTTTACAAACAACCAGCAAAATGAATACCTTGCAAGAACTATAACAAACACTACATTGGACACATAGGCAGAAAACTAGCCACAAGGATACATGAAAACCAACTAGCCACCAAAAGACATGACCCACTATCACTAGTATCTTTACCCACAGACGAGGATGAACACCACTTTGACTAGGACAACACAGCCATCATTGGACAAGCTAAACAGACACACACAGGAATTTCTAGAGGCCTGGCATTCTAACTGGAATTCTATTAATAAACACATCGATTTGGACCCCATCTACCATCCTCTGAGAAAAAGAACCGGAAATGATATCACCCATCTTAAGAAATCAAGACACATAAATAGAAAGCAGGACATAACACCAGCACTTCACCGGAGGCTCACTGATGATGTTACCTAGCATGACGACAAAACATCTGAAAACAAACCTTCCAGCTCAGTGAGCAAACTTACAACCTGAACTACAAATCTTCTCAAAAATCGCAAACATTCTTAAAGAATAGCAGCACAGAATCTGGCGCATACCTGGTCCGATCAACAAAGGTCTGACTACACTAATCCCACATTCCAGCTCTTCGCTCATAGCTATGGAGTGAATATCTAAATATTGTTTAAATCTTTCAAAACTCAATCAGGCAATGAGTTCCAGATTCCTAACATCCTCTGGGTGAAAAGATTTCTCAACTTGACTCTTAATCTTCTACCTCTTAGTTTAAATCTATGTCCCCTGTTCATTGACCCCTGCACTACTGGAAAAAGCGCCTTTCTATCCACCCCATTTCTATCTCAACCTTCACAACTCCAACACAAACAGGCCCAGCAAATATAATCTTTCCTTACAACTCAGACCCACCAGAACCAGGGATCAACCTGGTAAATCTCTCGCTTTCTGCACCTTCTCTAGTAAGATCACATCCTTCCGATAATGTGGTGACCAGAACTTTTGCCTAGTACTCCAGTTGCGGCCAAACCAGCATTTTATACGGTTCCAGCATAACCTCCCTCCTTAAAAGGTTAAATTCTTAATTACTTTTGATATTCCTTTATTGAAAAGAAAATATTTTTCTAATGGGTGTTTTGCCAAACCATGATAAATGTTGGATTCTTCAGGCATTTAAGAATAAGCAATTTATTAACATCTCAGTTTTCAGAAACATTCTTGTTATGTTGATTTATCTGTGAAAATTTTACTTTAGGTGAGAAAAGGGTTGTTATGTTTTTGGCACAAAAAATGTTGTAGGATTGAGCTGGCTCTGAACGGCAGGCTCAGATGAATTCAGGAGACGTTCTGGACATTCCTGAAGAAGGGCTTATGCCCGAAACGTCGATTCTCCTGTTCCCTGGATGCTGCCTGACTTGCTGCGCTTTTCCAGCAACACATTTTCAGCTCTGATCTCCAGCATCTGCAGACCTCACTTTCTCCTCAATGAATTCAGGAGACTGCAGGGAAAGAGATCCTCTGGTCTGTGGACAACAATTCAGAGAGACAATTATTTATAGTTGAGAAGCAACTCAATGACTTGAACAACTTTGTGTGATGTTAAGTAAAGCAATTCAACAATCCATATCAATCTTCATTTTGCTAAATGTTCACATTGTCTACCGATAGTGAATTTGAAGAATTAATTGTGCATAAATTTATAAGCCATATCACAGTGGATTATGCAATTACACACCAATACAAAAACAACTGCCATGAATGTCAAAACCTCAAACTGCTTCACAGATAGTTCTGAAACCAATCTATGATCTCTGGTAGTCCTGAATTTCTAATAAATGCATGTCATTTTGACTACCAAAGTTCTGTGAAATTTAAGATATATTTATTCTGTTATTATGGTTCACAAAGCTCCTTTGTAGCTTTTAGGTGGTGAGTGATGGTGACTTTGCGATGATTCTTCATCATTTTATCCCTTTCTGACTTGGAGACGGTCAGCTTCATTTTAGTATTACTGATTTCATAGCAGTACAAATGTATTATTTCCTCTAATGCTTATTTGCTTGAATAGTTTTAGATCTATCATCTTTACAACTATTTGATTTATACAGCGATGAGATATATGTAACATATATTTACTAATGCTTTAATAAATGTAATGCCCTCAGTTATAGAGAAGTTGAAGGAAATCATGGAAGAAGTTGAAAACGCAATCAGTATCTTTAAAGAAGAACAAAGGCAGATGTAAGTTCTTGTATATCTAAATTTCTCAGCACCATAACAATTCAGACCTTCGACTGAGTTGCTGTATTTGTTAATGCTGAAAAAGCAAAGTAAAATTCAGAAGCAATGAAAATTAAAACTGAATCTTTGAATCTGAGATTTCAGACTTGAACTGACTGCACTTTTTTTAATCATGATCTGTGAACTTATTTTTAATATCTATGCAGAAAAAACTTACACTTACAAGTGTAAAAATGAATTTGGGTGTCTGCATTGAGCTCTGGTGCTACTTTATCACTTACTAGGATTTCGGAGTTTAAGGAAGAGTGGCTATAGCAGGAATTAGCTATCTGAACCCTTTATTGTCATTGTTTATCTTCACTGAACTATGGCAAAACACCAACAGCACATTTATAAATTTATAAATTTAGGTTGGTTCAAGAGAACAAGTTATAAAGTTACGATTAAAATATTAGTAATTTGCAATGTAAAGCTGGGAGCAATTTGAGATGATAAAGGAACCCTCTCCACTGTCGTCGTCCTCCTCTTCTGTTACTGAGTCTTGTAAGATATTATCTTTGAGGAAATTTGAATCCGTCCCACATGCTCCAACTCACCACTGTTTTAATACCTTCATTCGCTGCTGGGACAGAAAACTTGATAAAGAAATTTGCATTTGTATCCGCCATCTTTCACTTGCCCAAATGTTAATGGGTCCAATGTTAATAAATGGTGCTTGTTGTGCTTTAAACTATCTGTTAAAATATAAGCTGAAAAATATTCCAAGCTCAATAAATTTCAATTTGCAAAAAAAAACAGCATGTCAATCTGTTCTTTATATTTTATGAAAAACTAGAAAAAAAAATGCTATTATTCTCTCCTCCCACTCAGTTTCCTTGTAGCTTTTGTTCAGAAGTGAATTTCATAGCATAGTGGGACATCACAAAATCTGGTTTCTTTCATTTTAAGGTACATGACCTGGCATTACTAGTATTGTAATATAAAGGGATCTATAATGACATGATGCATCAGAACATTTGAATTACTGTAGTTGGACTTTGTCTAGAAGAAGGTCAGATTTACCAATCAGGAATGGATTCAGGGTGAGGGTGTGCAAACCATACAAAAACAACTGTTTTGGTTTGATTCAAAAGTTCTTTAATTGTATGTATCTTTTTTTGACCTGCAACATTAGATTTGTGATCAGAGAAACCTTTGAAAATATAATTAAATGTGCTTCTATTCATTTTTAATTAAGGTATGAAGAACTTCTGAAGGAAGAAAAAGCTACGACTCAGGAAATTTCAGCTGTTGAAAAAAAAATGGAAGTGTGGGCCCTGATTCCACTAGAAGCCGTGATACCCAAGTCCGCTATAGCAAAAGGAATATCAACTAACTCTGGTCCAGATAATGTGTTAGTTGAAATTACAGAACTTGATAAGTACCTTCAGCAGACTGGACGCCAAGGTGGTTGGGATGATTTTGATCATCAGGAATTTCTTAAAGTCTGGACAAGACATAAAGGAAAAGCATCATTTATTGAAGAAGCTCTGCAGCATTTGGTTGGGAGGACCCGTGAGGATGTAATGCAACATGTGCAATGGTACCAAGAGTTTCTCTTTCTAGAAGAGAGGCAGAAGGAGGTAGGAATTTGTAGAAATATTTGGTTAGAACATTTTGAAGTACAGAGTAGAATGTAATTTAGGAGCCTGATGTTTTTGTTCCCCTGGCATTCTACATTATTCTTCCTGGTAAAATTTAATATGCCCTGCATTTCTGTACAAGTAGCTATATCTCCTCATCAGTAGCCTTTTGTTTTTTTTAAGTAAATACAAAGAATAAGATTGTGATCACATCCTAAACAGCAAGTAGAGCTTCAATAAATGAGAATATTCTTTAGGTCCACACTCTCAATTTTACATGAAGAAACATGGTGATAAATTGTTTCTGCAGAAACTCAACATCAGAGAGTCAGTAATGCTTTTGTGTAACTCCTAGCATTTGAAATTAAATTATTTGAGATTAACCCTGAACTTTCAAAGTTTGAATCTGTACCCTCTGAAATAGATAATGTCATAACAGTTAAAATGAATCTCTGATGAATTTACCTTGCAGGCTATTCAGAAATGGAAAACAAAGAAGCAAAATGAGAAAATGAAGTTACTGAAGATGCAAACAGAAGCGGAAGAGAAGACAAATGCAGAGCGCCTAGCAAAAGAAAAGGCAAAACGGCTTAGGCTTGAGAAAGAGAGAAAAGAGCGAGAAGCTCAGCTTCAATTGTGGAAGAAACAGAAAGAACTGGAATTTGCTCTTGAGAAAGAACAACAAATGAAAGAAGAAGCAGAGAAAATGAAAAGACAAAGGAAGGACAGTCAGAGGCGGCTTGAAATCAAAAGAATGCTCAAAGATTTTACTGAACAAAAGAAGGAGAAAGAAGAATTTCTACAACTGGAAGCACAAATGAGAGAGGAAGCTGAACGAGAGGAAAGGCAGTGGCTTGTGACAAAAGAAATCTCCAGATTTCAAGACCGGGTGGGTCTTGTATAAAGTAATTTGTAAATGAAATTGCTAAATGAGATGAAATTTTTGTATAGTTAATTTTCAATAGTCATATGAAAAAAACTTAATTTTTATTAAACACAGAAAAAAATTTGCATTTTAAAGAGAAGTTTTACAGTGTAATCCTAAAGTATGTTGCCTTTTTATGCTTTATAGCCATGCATTCAAGTACACAGTGCTTCCACTTGCAATTTCTACATGAAAGAAATAGAAAATGGAAGCTAGAATTTTGGTTTGAAGTAAAGGTAATCATATGGCAATTAATGAAGATCTTTTTTATACCATGCAGGATTTTCAAAAGTTGGAAAGCAAATTAGCAGAAAAACGAATGAAGCAAGAGAAGAAGGATGAGCAAGAGAAACGATTAGCCAAACTGAAAGAGAAGGTTTGGCAAATACTGTGTTTAATATGAGTAAAAACAACTGGCTGATTGGGAGACAGTTTGATTAACTCCATTTGTTCACGTGAACTTCCTAAAGGACAGTGCTTCAGGTGGTTCAGATTGCTACTTGTTTATAAGCTGGTGAATAAGCTAAAATATCTGTACTCTGGTATATTTGTAGCTAGTAATCAAAATGCATTCTCATGGACATCTGCTGTTTTGGTTCTTCCAGTAAAGAACCAACTCTACTGGTTCTTAAAAGTCTGATCTAGTTTTTGAATGTTCAAATTCAACAGTTTTTAGTTTTGAAGATATGAATTTTAAGACAGGGAATTATCACTGTAATAGTACTTGCCCAGATTTGAGCCATCTTGTGCATTAACCATGTAGTAGTGAATCTGCACAGAGTTTCAGCATGGCAATGTCTGTTTTTGTGGATAATATTTCCAAGTTTAATTACCTCTGTCCTTCCGTAGCATTGGAAAGCAATGGCGAAAAGGATAAATAGGGTGGTCACTAGGACTTTAAACTTGTGAGTCGGGGGGAAGGGAAAGGGAAAGCAACAGCGAGTATGGAATCAAGTAGCAAGATAAGCAGCAGGTTAGCAATTCTGCAGAGTTTAAGCTCAAGGCAGAATAGAAATGAAGCAAAAAGGAAGGATAACTTAGGACATATTACTAGAGATGATGGAAATCATGAGGATAAAAAAATTAGTATTAAGGCGCTCTACCAGAATGCTCGTAGTATTCGTAACAAAGTAGATGAATTAATGGCACAAATCATCGTGAATGATTATGATGTGGTAGGCATCACAGAGACATGATTGAAGGGGTTTTAGGACTGGCAGTTAAACATCCAAGGATTTACAACTTATTGAAAAGACAAGGAGGTGGGCAGAGGGCGGGTTGCCTTGTTAGTTAAGAATGAAATTAAATTTATGGCACTGAATGACATAGGGTCAGATGATGTGAAGTCTGTGTGGGTGGAGTTGAGGAATCACAAAGGCAAAAAAACCATAATGGGAGTTATGTACAGACTTCCCAGCAGTGGTCAGGACCAGGACGCGCAAGATGTTCCGGGAAATAGGTAGGGTACGTCAGAAAGGCAAGGTCACATTGATCATGTGGACTTCAATATGCAAATTGCTGGGTGAGTAATATTGCTGGTGGATCCAAAGAAAGGGAGTTTATGGAATGCTTACAGGATCGATTTTTGGAACAGCTTGTGATGGAGCCCACAAGGGAGCAGGCTATTCTGGACTTAGTGCTATGTAATGAGCCAGACTTTATAAAAGATCTTAAAATGAGGGAACACTTAGGAGGCAGGGATCATAATATGGTGGTGAAAACAAATGTGAAGTTAGCATTAAGATTCTCTGCCATTTCTCTAGTCCCCATTATAAATTTTTCTGAATTTACTTATAATGGATCCAAGTTTTGTTTTATCCAAATGTTTCTTTTTATGTAACTATAGAGGCTTTACAGTCCATTTTACTTTTGCTAGATTGCATTCATGTTCTATTTTCCTTGTCCTTTGTCAGTTTCTTGGTCCTCCTTTCGTATATTCAAAAAGCTCCCAATGCTTTGTTTTACTGCTATTTCTGGCAACGTTATTGGCCTCTTCATTTAATCTTAAGTAATCCTAAACTTCCTTTGTTTTTGTGGTTAACTGACCTTTTTGAGGTTTTGCTCTTTAAAGGATTGTACAGAGGCTGAAAGCCATGTAATATTTATTTAAAGACTGTTAATTGCCTATCTACAGTCCTGCCTCTTAATCTATTTTCCCAATCCATCTGAGCTAATTTGTGCCTCAGGCCTTCATAATTTCTGTAATTCAGGTTTCATATCTTCCTTCAGATTTATCTTCCTCTAATTTATGGCAGATGTTGTAGCCATGGAGGTTCTAATATTTTATTAATCCTAGTGCTTTACTTGCTTCAGCAACTGGATCAAGGAAAGTGGAATTTCCCCTGCATCTGTTGTCCGTCCCAGAGGTTCTTTTTAAATGATATGGTAAACAATACTATGAGAACATTGTGCAATTTAGATGTACTCAGCAGGGAATATTGGTAAATCTCATATAAATTGTCATTTTTGAGGTAGTGACATAGCGGTAATATCACTGGGCTAGTAAACCAGAGGTTGAGACTAATTGTTTGGCAACAGCAGCTCAAATTTTACCATGTTTGCTGATGCAGTTTAAATTTAATTACTAAATCTGGTATTTAAAGCTAACCTCGGTTATGATGTCTATGAAACTATGATCAGTTATTGTAAAAGCTCCTCTAATGCCCTTTAGCGAATTAAACCTGCCATCCTCACCTGGTTTGCCATACATATGAATCCAGAAGCACAGAATTTTAACTGCCCTTTTTTAAGCTATTCAGTTCAAAGGCATAAGGATGGGCTGTTAATGCCCGTTTTGATGGTGGGTTTATAATTAGCATCCTGATCAGAAGTCACGTTAACTAAGTTAAGAGAAAAAGTCTTCAGATGTTATTTGAAAACTTAAATTGGCAGGATTTGATCTTAATGGCTGTTTGCATTTCTTAAATGCTGTCATGTGTTACAGAAGGGAGATAGTGTCAATTTGCTGAATTGGCTGGTTTGCAATGTAGACTGATGCCAACAGTATGGGTTCAATTCCTACAGCAGCTGGGGTTACCATGAAGGACTCTCCTTCTCAACTTCTCCCCTGCCCGAAGCGTGGTCATCCTCAGGTTAAACCGCCACCACTTGTTGTTCTGGTGTGAGAGAGCCGCCCTATTGTCCTCTGGGACTATGGCAACCTTATGGAAATGGTAGCCATAATTACACTGAGAGAGTTGGCTTGAAGTTAAATTTGAGCTGGTGAACAAAATGAAGGTGAGTGCCTCTATTTTCCCAAATGAACAAAATTCTGAAATTTATCTACTTCATTCTGATATCACATAACTCACTGAAAGTCCCCCTAAATAGTGCAGTAGGAAACTACTACTACTTGAATTTGGATTGGGGAAATGTATATAACCGATGGCATCCACTCTTTGTTTTGTAGATAAAATGCCCATTCAGCTAGTTTTTTTTCATATAATCCTGCATAAAAATTAAGTATTATTGAGCCTCTGACTCAATGAGTATTAATGTGATGTTGTACCATACAGGCTAAGGATGGCCCCAGGTTCAACTACTGGTCCTGAGTGAATTGATGTTCAGGAGAGGTAAAATTAGATTGTTTTTGTTTTCAGTTACTACCAAGGATTGACAGCATGATGACAAGCTTAGTTTTACTACTGCCCAGTTTCATTTACACGCAGAGCCATTTAGATAAGTTACTTCCAAGTTAAGTATCTATACAGCCATAGCTTAATATCAAATACCATCTTTTGGAGAGGGAAAGATAACTGCTTCTGAATTAATTGTCTGTTGCCCTTGGAAAGAGGTTTAACAAATTAAACTCTTGTTATGCTCTAAATTTACATAGATTGATGCTCAGATACAAAGAGATCCATCTAGACTATTGAAACCCACCAAAGGGTGGGAGCAACACATAAAAGAGACAGGCCAAAATGGTGGTGTCCCTATGCTATTTCTTCCCCATCGGTAAGTGATTATCATGAGAAAAAAATCTCTTAATATGAAACAAATAAAACAAACTTGAACATTTGCTTTGCTTTGTTTCCATATGTAACCGTTTTATTTGCTGTATTGTTTTTCAGAGCTATTCCATCTTGGAGGCAAGGGATATAACAGTATTATTCCATGAGTTTTGAAGAATTGTAATGACCATTAGAAGTATATATTGTCTGTATAATTAAATAAATTGTGCAAGGCTTTTAAAGGAAATGAAGTAAGTAGTTGATGAGTTAGTTCAAGTTGTAAAATGGCAAAAATATTCTTCTGAAAATTAGGAAGGGAAATAAATGTTAACGATCAGAAAAAAATGGAGATGGTGTATGTGTGAATGCACAAAGCTATCAAAGTAGAATTGGAGAGTGAGAAGTATTAATAACTGGACCAGCATGATAGTTAAAGCTAGGATTTGGACTGATAAAAACAAAATAGGAGAAATCCAGCAGGTGTGGAAGCATCTGTGGAGAGAAAACAGTTAACATTTTGAGTTCTGTGACCCTTCTTCAGACCGAATTTCTTGGGTTTAGACAGCAGTGACAATTTAATATTCCAGATTATTATAATTTTAGAATCGATACAAAGGGAAACAAGGGTATGTGCTGGTAAAGAATAACATCACCACTCAAACACAAAAATATCCTGAGGAAGACATTATGACACAGGTTAGAACTAAAAATAAATATAAATTCTATAAGTGTACATATTTTAAATGACCAATTGATATGAGAGAAGAGTGGATATTCTAAGGGGCTTGGCAGAGATATGGGGTAATAAAGCTGCAATATTGATATTCATCTGGTAGCCCTAGCCTTGAGCTATTGATCCAATTTTAAATTTTAATCTACTTTTGAACCTCTTTGCAGCATTGCAGTTTCTATCTCTAACTTACTTCAGTTCTACAACATTGTTCCTCTAGTTGCTCCTTGAACTATAATAATGTCTTAAAAGCTTGGAGTACAGGGCACAATTTCAGCATTTTTAGATGGCAATATTTTCAACTTGTGAATTGAGAGGAGGATAGGGATAAGATGCAAGAGGACATGGACAGGCTGATGAATTGGGCAGAATCTTGGCAGAGAACCCAGAAGTGATGCATTTTTGGAGTGAATAAAGGAAAAGGGTACAGTTGTAAAAATGGGTGCCACAGGAATAAAGAGACCTGGGTTTATATATGCACCAATCATTGAAGAAGGCAGGGCAGCGCGAAAATAAGTTTTTAAAAAATAATCCTTGGCCTTCTAAATCGGGATATAACATAAAACACTGGTGTAGACTCAACTGAATTATTGTATCCAATTCTGGTAACTAAATCTTAGGAAGGAATGAAGGCTTTTGACAGGACGTACAAAACATTCACAAGAATTGTCTCGATCTAGGAACTTAGAGTCATAGAGATGTAGAGTATGGAAACAGACCCTTCGGTCCAACCCATCCATGCCGACCAGATATCCCAACCCAATCTAGACCCACCTGCCAGCACCCGGCCCATATCCCTCCAAACACTTCCTATTCATATACCCATCCAAATGCCTCTTCAATGTTGCAGTTGTACCAGCCTCCACCACTTCCTCTGGCAGCTCATTCCATACCCGTACCACACTCTGTGTGAAAAAGTTGCCCCTTAGGTCTCTTTTATATCTTTCCCCTCTCACCCTAAACCTATGCCGTTTAGTTCTGGACTCCCCAACCCCAGGGAAAAGACTTTGCCTATTTACCCTATCCATGCCCCTCATAATTTTGTAAACTTCCAAAAGGTCACCCCTCAGCCTCTGATTCTCCAGGGAAAACAGCCCCAGCCTGTTCAGCCTCTCCCTATAGCTCAAATCCTCCAACCCTGGCAACATCCTTGTTAATCTTTTCTGAACCCTTTCAACTTGCGTTATATGGAAACATAGGGGAAGTTGGGTTTGTTTTCCCCAGAAGAGGAGGATGATAGAGATTCAATGGAAGTGTTCAAATCTTGAGCAACTTGAGAACCAATGGTAATAATGAAAGTTTTGGGGGTGGAGGGGGTGGTGTAGTGAGAAAAAAATGAGCAAAGAAAAAACTAGCAGCTAACAAAAGGAAATGCTGAAGTCATCTTAGGCACATAAACAGTAAAAGTGTAGTTAAAAGAGAACGAGGACTGAGTAGCGACCAAAAGAGGGGATTTACACATGGAGTAGTGGAATCCCAAACTGATCTAGTACCATTTGCCCGCATTTGATCCATAACCCTCTAGACCCTACCTATTCATATACCTATCCAGATACCTTTTAAATGTTGTAATTGTACCAACCTCCGCCACTTTTCTGGCAGCTAATTCGATACGTGCACCACCCTCTGCTTAAAAAAGTTGCCCCTTAGATCCTTTTTAAATCTTTCCCCTCTCACCTTAAACATATGACTGTAGTTTTGGACTCTCATTCTCTGGAGAGAAAGATCTTGACTAGTCACTCTATCCATGCCCCTCATGATTTTATAAACCTCCAAGGTCTCCCCTCAGCCTCCAATGCTCCACGGGAAAATGGCCCCAGCCTATTCAGCCTCTTCCTATAACTTAAACCCTCCAGTCCCAATATGCTTATAAATCTTTTCTGAACTCTCTTAAGTTTACCAACATCCTTCCTATATAAGAGTGACAGTATCGTATGCAGTATTCCAAAAGTGACCTCATAAATGTCTTGTATTGCTGCAGTATGGTATCCCAACTCCTACACTCATAAAGTTCTGATCAATGACAGCAAGTGTGCTAAATGCTTCCTTTACCATCCTGTCTACTTGCAAGTCCACTTTCAAAAAACTATGCACCTGCACCACAAGGTCTCTTTTGGGCAACACTCCCCTGGGCCATATCATTAATTCTTCGAGGAGAAAGTGAGGACTGCAGATGCTGGAGATCAGAGCTGAAAATGTGTTGCTAGAATCCTGTTCCTTGGATGCTGCCTGACCTGCTGCGCTTTTCCAGCAACACATTTTCAGCCCATATCATTAATTGTATACATCCTGCCCTGGTTTGCCTTACCAAAATGCAACACCTCACATTTATCTAATTTAAATTCCATCTGGTATTCCTCAGCCCAAGGTCCCAATGTACTCTGAGATAATCACCTTCGCTGTCCAATACACCACCTATTTCTTTTGTGTCATCTGCAAACTTAGTAATCATACCTCCTACGTTCACATCCAAATCATTTATATAAATGTCAAAAAGCCATGGACCCAGCACTAATCCTTGTGGTATACTGCTGGTCACAGGCCTGCTGTCTGAAAAGCAACCCTCGACCATCACTCTTTGTCTCCTCCCTTAAAGCCAATTTTTTATCTTATTGACCAGCTCCCCAGGCATCCCATCTGATCTTTTTTCACTTCGGCCTCAAGCTGATGAGTTTTCAAAGCTTTAATGGAATAAGTAAGTGATTGAACTGCTAAAATGTAATTCCTCTAAAACATGGGTAATAGTTAAAAGCAGTATTGTGTTACATTAAATGTATGGCTAAACTAGTTAAACTGCTTGGTATAACTATGGACAAAAATTTAGTGTTTCAAAACTCAACCTAATTAGGTAAATTTTACATAAGAGTAGTTAATGTGTTCCAGCTGTAATGTGGGAACTGGTAGAAAGTAGTGCGATTCACAATGTCAGCCAAATTTGTACTAAGTGGCTTCACCTTAAGGAACTTCAGCTTGAAGTTGATGAGCTGAAGTTTGAGCTTTGCAAAATTTGGGAAGGTATTCACACCTCTTAGTTGCTGTATATTCAGGGAGGTGAGGAAGACAGGTATGGGAATCGAGATCTAGCAACACAGGAACTTTAGCCTTTGCAGTTGTCCATTAGATTTGATTTCCTGTAACTTTTGTAGACAAGAGTTTGAGACTGCAGGGTGGATGGACAAACTGCCCACAAAACATTGGTGCAAGGAGCCATTCGTGTAAAATAGGGTGGAGTATAAAGTAATGTAGTTGTACATGACAGTATAGAAATGGGAATAAGTACTGTTCACTGTAGCTGCAATATGGTTCTAAAGATTATGTTGCCTACCAAATTCCAGGATGATGAATTTTTCTCAAGGTTGGAGTGGAATTTGGAGAGGGGATGGACACAATTATCACAGTCCACATGCATTCCAACAACTAAGACCAAAAAAGGTTTCTGCTGAAGAAATGTGAAACCTGGGAGCTAAATTTAAAGCATGAATACAAAGGTAATAATATCTGGATTAATACCAGAACATAATGCAAATTGTCATAGGGTAAATAAAATCAGATTTGAATGGATGATGCAGATTGCTATGGGTGAAATGCTATTTCAATTCATGAAACACAGCATCAGGGTCTGGAGGAAGAGAACAGTTGGTACAGTGTTTACCTGAAGCACGCTGGGACTGGTGTACTGACAGATTGTACAACCAGGGCTGGAGGGCAAGCTTTAAATTAAATAGTGGGCGGAGGGAAGAGTTCATGCACGGAGATTTGTACAATTTGAGAGAAGATGACTCAGTCGTGCAGATTAGCAATACAGGTAATGATGTGGAAAGGGATAGAGTGCATAAACAGCAACAAGGTCAGTAGTGAAAATTGATAAAAATAGTACAATAAAGGTTCTTTCTGAGTTATAATGGATAAATTAATTGCACCAAAATAAATTAATGAGGAGGGGCTCTTATGGTGCAATAGTGGTGTCCTTGCCCCTGGACTGAGACCAAGTTGCACTTGTTCAAGAGGTGTGTTAAAAACATCTCTGACAGGTTGATTAGAAAAATAGATTATATAAATAAATATGATATGAAATTGAGCAGGGCTGAGAACTAAATATTCAAGGGTATTTGGCATTTCAGAAAAAGTCAGAAAGTAACAGGAAATTGAATTTTTGTTTCTAAAGAACAGTATCAGTACAATAGTGGAAAAATAACAGTTTGGAGGATCAAAATGTAGAATCCAATTGGTTGGAGATAAATAGTAAAACAAATGCCACAAGGATCGGCACTGGGTCCTCTACTTTTTGATATGATAATGCCTTCCTTTCCCCTTCCTAATTGTAGAACAGTTTATCGGTTCCAAAATTTGTTCAAAAAGCGGGAATTAGGAAGGGGAAAGGAAGGCATTATCATACATTTTTTAACCAAACTGTTGAAGTTTATTTCAACCACGATTGCTCCTTTTAAACTACGTAACGTAGCCTTGACATGGAGAAACGTGACGGTATTTTGAAACTCTGTAACAATTCGTACTTAACTAACTGGATGCAAACCGTTGCAGAGTGTAAGGGCTTGCCTTTACTTGGTTCGGGTCGATCCGCTACTTCTGCAAAGTGAAGGAGCAGGACGCAGCGCAGGGTGTCCTGGGGGAGTGGGTTCTGATTGGCTGCAGCGGACCGGGAGGGGGGGGCATGCGCAGTCCGCGGCGGACCGGGGGCGGGGCGTGTCCATGGCGATCCAAAATGGCCGAAGAGACGGCACTTGGTGAGCATCTGGAGTTCCTCAAGGATCGGCACATCTGCTTCTTCGAACGATGTCTGAAGATCTTACCTGAGAGGTACTGCTCACTGGAGACCAGTAGGTAAGGGCGGGCTCCGAATCGGGTCTGGGAGGTGGGAGATGAAGCGAGACGGGCTCGGGCAGGCCTCCAGGTAAAAAACAATGACTGCAGACGCTGGAAACCAGATTCTGGATTAGTGGTGCTGGAAAAGCACAGCAGTTCAGGCAGCATCCGTGGAGCAGCAAAATCGACGTTTCGGGCAAAAGCCCTTCATCAGGATGACGAATGCTGTTCCTCGGATGCTGCCTGAACTGCTGTGCTCTTCCAGCACCACTAATCCAGAATCGGGCAGGCCTCTGCAGAGGGGTCTGTAAACTCGGCCTGACCCGCCAGCCATGTCCGGGGGCATGGGGAGGCGGGTAAACCGGGGAGTGGGGGCAATATCCCCTCCGCCACTCCTACTGTAGGGACAGGGTCTTCAACTGACAGCTCACCGCTCGTTTTGTTGGGTGGGGCGATTGAGATGACAACAGTGAGCTGCTTAGTGTATGGGAGCGCGTTCTAATGTTTCTTTCAATTTACAAGTTGCCAAGCACGGAAGGCTGCAACTTGAATAAAAAAATACTTCATGTTGCTTATTTTCTCGAAGGCTGTGACTGTTCAGTAAGATCGCAACATGATTTTCAGGCTAGGTTTGTCCGACCCTTCTGAGACATCTCTAAATTGTTAACTTTGCTATTAGAATTACTCAAATAGACTGGTATACATTTGCTTGAGATATTTGTGAATCATCATGTAGGAATTATGTGACACAATATTACAGTGCAGAACACGACCCTTCTCCTTGGCCCCATGCTCATCACACCCCTGCTCTTTCTGTCGTCTTGTAAATGTTTCCCTTTGAGAATTTATCCAATTTACTTTTCCATGCACACTCAACTTGCTTCAAGTGCTCTTCCTGGTAGTGCCTTTCATATCATAATGCATTTTAGAATATAGACCTGAGGAATTTATGCCAAATATTTATAAAGCAGGTCCACAACAATTATTGGCATGCAGAAGAAATTTATTAGAACGGTGCAGCAAAACCAAAGGAAACCACTTGTGTTGAATGTTTACCAGCAGATCACTTTAAAAGTGTAAAACTTGCACTCTATGAACTCTTACAAGGTACACATACCATGGAGGTATAACAAGCAATTAAAGTAAATGGCATCTGGATTTTATTACAAAGTACGAGAAAATGATTAGTACAGAGACCATAAAGAGAAAGGGCTAGTCCTTAATTACAGAGTGTCTTGCAAGTAAAAATATAATGAAGTCTTAATACAATCGTGGAGGATTTTAATAGCACTACATAGTCACGCACATCATGGAAACAGACCCTTTGGACCAGCCTGCCCATGCCAACTGGATATCCTAATATAATCTAGTCCCATTTGCCAGCACTTGGCCCATATCCTTCTAAACTCTTCCTATTCATATACGCAACCAGATATCATTTAAATGTGGAATTTGTACCAGCCTCCACCACTTTATCTGGCAGCTCATTCTATACATGCACCACGGTCTGCCTAAAAAAGTTACCCGTTAGGTCCCTTTTATATCTTACCCCTCTCATCCTAAACCTATGCCCTCTAGTTCTGGGCTTCTCACCTTATGGAAAAGACCTTTGTCTGTTTATCCTATCCATGCCCCTTATGATTTTATAAACCTCTAAGGTGGCCCCTCAGCCTCTGACGCTCCAGGAAAGCAGCCCCAGCCTATTCAGCCTCTCCCTATAGTTCAAATCCTCCAACCCTGGTAACATCCTTGTAAATCTTTTCCGAACCTTTCACAACATCTTTCTGATGGGAAGGACACCAGAATTGCATGCAATATTCCAAAAGTGGCCTAGCCAACATCTTGTACAGCTGCGAGATGACCTCCCTATTCCTATGCACAATGCTGTGACCATTAAAAGAAGGCATAGCAAACACCACCTTCATTATCCTAGCTACCTGCGACTCTACTTTCAAGGAACTATGAGCTTGCATTTCAAGGTCTCTTTGTTCAGCACCGTTCCCCAGGAACTTACCATTAAGACTGGTTTATTTCCTTTGCCATTTTATCTGGTGTACTGTGCACAATTTTGGTCTCCACATTTAAGAAAAAAATATACTTGTGTTGGAAGTGGTTGTTGGGCTGGTGCATTGGAAGTCAAGCCCGGCTAAACCCAGAGTATTCCCAATATTTAAAGGTTGCGTAGAAGTACGAAAATTCTCCAATTTGCCTGATTTTCGAAACCAAGATGACAGGAAGGATTTCTGTACCTAACAAGAATTGCTGTTCCAAGTAAATGGATTCGAGCTACATGGAGACAATTATAATTATTAGCATATAATCCTATTGGGTTAAACTCTGAACCCATTATAAAGCCAATCATAGACAAAGATGTGTGTACAGGAAACAAAAGCATGGTTGTTATGAACGCTGCTAAATCTGGGAAAGCAGGTCAGTGGTTCTTTTTACGCAGAATCTGCTGAGGTGGTTGATATGCTGATCAGAATGCTGTTTCTCATGTTTTCCTTCTGCAGATGCTTTCATTAGTTTGCAGGAAACACAAGGTAGGATCAAGATGTAGAATCCAACTGGGTGAAATAACAAAATGAAATGGCCAAGAAAATAAACTCCTGGGAGAAGTTATATTCCAAGATACAGTATAAAACACAGTGGAAGGTTGTCAGAAAAATGTGACAGTAATCATGGGTGATAGGCATATATGCTGGATTAATTACATTTGGCAAGGTTAGCCTTGGAGAATTCATCGTGTATTAGAGATTGCTCCAAGAAATAATATGTTGGGGAAACAGGGAGCATTTTATTTTGTATTTAGTATTATGTAATGCGATAGGATTAATTAATGATCTTGTAGTAAAATAGCCTCTAGGGATGAGTGTTAACAGTTTGAGGAAGGGAAATAGGAGTTCCATATTAGTGTTCTGGTGTTAAAGGTAATCTGGCATGAGTCAGATTCTGCCTCAGTGGATAGGGCAGAAAGACTGAACAGGAAAATAGTTGATGAATAGCAGCAGACATTTGAGGAGATAATTCAGTTCCTTCCAACTGCAATATATTCCAGCAACGAAGCAAGTTTGTAAAAGGAGGAAAAGTATCCATGGCTAAATATGGATGTTAAAGATAACATGAGGGCAAAACCTAAGACGTGCCATATTGCCAAGGGTAATGGCTGGCTGGAGGTTTTGAAAGCTTTTAAAGCTTTGAAAGTTACTAAAAAGAGTAATAAAGAGAACAAAGGTTAATTGTTAAAGACCAGTGCGAAATATCAAGATGGATAGCAAATGTTTCAACAAGTGTAAAGGAAGAAAATAGCTAAAGTGAATGTTGATTCCTTGGACAATGAGACTGGGGAGTTAATAATGGGGAACATAACTCCGGTGAGACTAAATCAATACTTTGCCTCAGCTTTCATGGTGAGACAAACTGAAACCATCCCAATAATAACAGGTAAGCAGAGATTAGAGGAAAGGAGGAACTTAAAATAATCACCATTACTAGGAAAATGTACTGAACAAATGACTGGGACCAAAGGCATGCAAGTTCTCAGGGCCTGATGGCTGATTTCCTAGGGCCTTTAAATGAAGTGTCAGCAGAGATAATGGATCCAGTGGTTATAGTATTCCAGTATTCCCTGTTTGTGGGTAGGTTCCAGTCCATGGGAAAAATGCTAATGTAATGCCCTTATTCGGAAATGGATGGAGGCAGAAAGTAGAAATTATAGATCAATTGGTTTAATGTATGTTGTTGGGAAATTATTGGAATCCATTATTAAGGAGGTAGCAACAAGACATTTGGAGAGTCAAAATGCAATCCATCAAAGTAAACATGATTTTCTGAAAAGTAGATAATGTTTAACTAATTCATGAGAGTTCTTCGAAGATGTAACGAGCAAAGCAGGTAATGGGGTCCTGTAAATGTATATCCAGTCTGCAAGGAGACATATGAGTAGGTGCTGCACAAGAGCTTAATGCATCAATTAAGATGGCACGTGGTTAGTGTTAATGTGCTGGCTTGGGTAGAAGATTGGCTAGGGGAGAAAGTGAGGACTGCAGATGATGGAGATCAGAGCTGAAAATGTGTTGCTGGAAAAGCGCAGCAGGTCAGGCAGCATCCAAGGAGCAGGAGAATTGACGTTTCGGGCATAAGCCCTTCTTCAGGTAGAAGATTGGCTAACCAACAAAAAGCAGTGAGTTGGAATAGGTGGATCTCTTTCTAGTTTGCAAGCTGTAACTGGTGCTACAGGGTTCTGTCCTTGGTTCCCAACTATTTACAAGGAGGAGAAAGTGAGGACTGCAGATGTAGGAGTACCAGAGTTGAAAAATGTGGTGCTGGAAAAACACAGCAGGCCAGGCAGCATCCGAGGAGCAGGAGAATCGACGTTTTGGGCATAAGCCTGAAGAAGGGCTTATGCCCGAAATGTCGACTCCCAACTATTTACAATCTACATTCATGACTTGGATGCAGGGATGGCAAAATGAATGAGCTGCCAGAGGAAGTGGTGGAGGCTGGTACAATAACAACATTTAAAAGGCATCTGGATAGGTATATGAATAGGTAGGGTATAGAGGGATATGGGCCTGGTGCTGGCAAATGGGACTAGATTTATTTAGGATATCTAGTCGGCATGGTCAAGTTGCACCAAAGGGTTTGTTTTTGTGCTGTATATCTGACTCAGTGGGTGTTTTCCTTAAACACCCATAATCCAAATACAATTCTAATTCTTTGAACTGAAACCTTCATACATAACTGTTTATTCTGTTCACTCCTAAAGCTCTCCCAACGTAAACAAAATCCCTATACTCTGCAGGATGTCTTTCTTCCTTTGTTTGAAAATAAACCACCGTAGCCACAGAAATAGTTGTAAATACTTTAATGAATAAAATCCTTTTGAAGACACATCAAATCCAGTGTACGTGATATTAAAAGATGTATAAATTTTATATATATAAAACTGAGGTCCTATGATAGGCTGAATAAATTGAATCTTTTTTTTGGAGTTTAGAAGAAATGAGAACTGATTTCATTAATGTATACAAGATTCTAAAGGTCTTAGGGTAGACACTGATAGATTATTTCCTCGGGTCAGAGGATCCAAAATACACAGTCAGTCTTTAGATTAAAGCCCAATCATTCAAGATTGGACATTTCTTCACTCAAGCGACTGTACATCTTTGGAATTATCTACCCGAGAGGGTTGCAGAATCTCTATCGTTGAATGTATTTAATGCTGGCATTGGCAGGTTTTATTTTTGCTTGCGTATGCATTTTGGATCACAAACAACATAATATATGTCAAGTTTGCTTTTGTCACTTTGGGTTCTTTTGTTAGTCATCTAACTTTGTTCCCTGGTTACCAGCTCTTCTACTGTAAACAGTTTCCCTTTATTTTCACTGCAAAGCCCTTCATGATTTTGAAACTTGTATTAGATTTCCTCTTAAACCTATGCTGTGATGAGGACAATCTTGATTTCTCCAGTCTATCCACATAGTTGAAGCCTCTTGATCCTGGCAAATAATCTGAGATTTTCAGGCCTGTTTATGGCACTCAGTCCAATGCTGAGAATTGAATGCCATATTCCAGCATTTATAAATTTTTAGCATAATTTCTTTCCTTCTGTACACTCTCTTAAAGCTAAGAATTCCAAATGCTTCTTTTAAACCAGCCTTGATAATTTTAGTTTTGACTGTTTAAACATGCCTCCAAATCTCCTCTTGCTTGAAAATGGTACCATTTAGTTCATGTTGTCTTTTCTCATTTGTGACGATGGTGCTGCTTTAACTAGGTTATGTTGTCCTTAGTTTTTTTTTTCAGTGGTCCTAAAGACACCAGTAAGGGGTCTAGTTTGGAGGGGCTTTCGGGCCAATTTGATTGTAGCTAACAGATACTGCATCAGGCAAAAGTCTTTTTAAGTTTTATAAAAAAAACACCTGTACAATGAAAGGGGAGTGGTCCATTCTCCCCGTTCAGCTTTACTTTGGTTTGGTTTTAGCAGGCAGCCAATTTTGAGGCTGCTGGTCAAAGAAACAGCTGCATGGAAGAAGGTGTTCAATGCTGAACCTCTCTGCAATCTCTCTCTCTCGCTGACGTCTCTCCTGTAAGACCTGTCTTTGACTTTTTCTTTTTACCTAGGGGTGTTTTGGGGATTTGTTGCAAGTAGATGCAAAAGTATCATTAAGTTTGGTTAATCCTTTGGGTTGTCGGATAGGCTAAGATATTCTATTCTCTTTTGTTTCATTCAGTAATCTTGCAAATAAATTCTGTTTTGTTTAAAACCAAGTGGCTAGGCCAGGTGCATCACTCCTGGAATATCCACCTCACCCCTGCTCAAAATACCTAGCAAAGTTATGGTCCAGGCTACTTTCTTGAAATGTTTTGAGGGGGTCTGGCCTGGTCCATAACACATTCTCCCCACCAAAGTGTTTCACCTCACGTTCGTCTAACTAAGTTTCATCTGTCATGAACATGACCTTTTCACTAGCCTGTCTATGCTCTTCTGAAATTGTGTTCTGTCCTTATTATTTCATTTCCAAGTTTTGTATCACTTATAAACTTTGAAATAATGCATTGTATCAGTCATTAATAGTTGTAGTGGCTGTCCTAGTGTTGCGCCATGGGGAGCACCGTTCCTTTTCATTCTCGAGGGATTTTTCATTCCTGAAGAAGGGCCTGTGCCCGAAACGTCGAATCTCCTGTTCCCTGGATGCTGCCTGACCTGCTGTGCTGTTCCAGCAATAAAGTCTCAACTTTGATCTCCAGCATCTGCAGACCTCACTTTCTCCTTCTCGAGGGATTTGTTCATACTGTCTTTGTGTTCTTTATGTCTATTAGCCCTTGAATCCCATGAATTTCAATATTGCTGACAAGTCCGTTGTGGGTACTCTACCTTTTAAAAGTCAATACATGGAGATCAGCTGTAATGCAGCCATCATTCCTCTGTAACTTTAACTCTTGACATGTTGATTGAGCACATTCCGTCTTTAATAAATCTGTTGACCTACATTTATTAGCCTATTTT